>NC_044291.2:11511174-11811174 GCF_004027225.2 Strigops habroptila | reverse complement strand
CTGCAGGGTACCACATGTGTGTCCTGGGCAAAGGGACAAGGTGTTGCTCCCAGGCTGCTCCTCCCCAGCATGTGTCCATGGCAGCTCAGCCCTTGAAGAAGCCCACACACCTCCCTCAGACAGCGGCGTGGGGGTACAACAGTCTCCATGGGTCCCACAGTGCCCACTCTTCGCACCCTTCCCAATGTGCTGGGAACCTACCACTCCCCATCACTGTGCCAGGGCAAGCCTGTCCCACCCTGCCTGTGGCCCCAGGGCTGGCAGCCCCCTGGGAGGAGGCATCACTTACCTCTTCACATCCACGGTGGTGAGGGTGAAGGGCACCCCTTTGAGCAGCAGCACCATGAAGAGCCGCTGGCAGAAGGGGCAGTGGCCCATGCTCTCCCCATCCTCACTTGCCTGTGGGCAGAGGGAGAGCTCAGTGGCCCCTTCACCCAGCATAGCCGCAGGCTGGTGAGAAGCGCTGGCACCGGCTGTGCCAGGCAGGGCACCAGCACCTGCCAGCTCCTGGGGCCTTGCTGCCTCACCCCATCAGCTACTGTGGCCAGCAGGTGCTGGCCCTGGCCCTGCCGGGGGACATCAGGACCCCAGCCCCGTGGTGCTGAGGGAGACGGGGCTTGGGGCAGCTGTGGCAGGGGAGAGCCCAGTGCAGTGGGGACTGTGCCAGAGAAAGGTGATGGTAATGCTGGTGGCCCCGTCACTCCCAGGCAGGCCTGTCCTGCCTGGTGCAGCCGGACAAACTGCCCCGGCCGGGCAGAGGCGGGAAGGGCCAGGCAGGCGCAGGGAGATGCTGCAGTGGCTGGGCTGTGGGGGGGCTGGTTTGGGGGGGTATCCCAGGCCAGCACCCCAGGCTTAGCACCACAGCCCTCCCTGCCCGCAGGCAACATCATGCTGCATCCTGAGGAAGAGTCCTGAGCTGCCCGCTGCTGCCCATGGCCCCACATGAGCGCTGCAGTGGGCAGAGGCAGCGCAGCCAACCCAGCCCAGCAATGCCTGAGGCCCTGCCAGAGTTGCCCACTGGCCTGGGGCACCCCAGGTCCCCTTGACCCTCCTCACCTTGACGAAGAGCTGGATTTGGGGTTTCTCAGCCATGCTGGGTGGTGGCTCCCAGCTGAGTGGTGGCGGTGCCTTGAGTGCCCAGCACCCGTAGCCGGTCCCAGCCCACATTCCTCCTCAGGGTGCACCCGCTCCCACCCATGCCTGGCCCCACGGCACCCAGGGCCGCCCTGCCATGGGGCCCAGCCCCAGTCCCGCATGGGCGGCTCCTGCCTGTGCCCACAGCAAGCTCCACCACCCACCCTAGAGATGCCAAGTGCTGGGTGCAGCCCTGTGTGGGGCCCAGCTCCCTTTGCCCATTGGAGGCTCCTGCCCATGCATGGGCACTGCGACCCCCCCTCCTCAGCCCTTACCCTCTCCAGCACTCAGCCCTGGCACTCCTGTCCACCAGCACCCACACACTCTTGCTGGGTCCAGTTATTTTTTTATTTAAAACGATCATTATTTTTCACATTTAATCTCTTCTTGTTGTTTCTTTTGCTAGCAATGTACAGGCTCCTCCAAGGCGTCCCCACCCCATGCCCCACATGGCACCAACACTGTGCCTGCGGCTGGTGGCCAAGGATGCGCCAAGGGAGGCAACACGGAGGCGAGGCCAAACTCAACCAAGCAAATAGTGTTAAGGCAGCGGCTGCCCCTACCCCTGCTCCCACCCCACTGCCACCCTCAGGGTGCCCCCAGCGGGGTTTGTGCCACCATGCCTACCCAGGTTGCTTGGGCACAGCAGCATCTCCATTGACCACTGAAAGCCATGGGGACGGTGGCATGCACAGGGTGGGGGCAGCTCTGCGATGGGAGGGTTTAGGGGATGTTCCACACCCGCAGTGCCAGTGCCCACCCAGAACCTGGCAGTGGGGCAGGCACAAAGCCCTGGCCAGAGCATGGTGCTACCTCAGGGTGCCACCACTGAGGTCAGCTGGGGACCCAAAGGTGACACCATCCCCTATCTCCCTGGTGGCAAAGGGCTGACCCCAAGCTGGCTCATCCCCAGGGTGCCCCAAGGAAGGCAGCGCGTGCGCAGCCCCTCCCCAGCCAGCCCCTGTCCTGTATGCCGTAAAAAAAATATGGTCTGAAAAATCTGAAAATAGAGCTCATCTCCCCCCAGGTTCCCCTATTGAAAATACTGTATTTTGTATCACAATCTAGAGCAGGTGGCATACAGGACTAGAGTGACCAGGGGCATAGGGACAACGGAGGGGCTGCCCCCGCTCCTGTGACCGAGAGGGACCAGTGCTAGCACCAGGTGCTGCCCATGGCAGGAGCCAGCGCTGGGCCTCCTGCTGAGCCCATACCAGGGAGGCAGAAGGGGCAGCCAGGTCCGGGTGCTCCCGGGACAGAGGGGAACTGCTCACAGCCCCACCGGCTGCTGCAGAACATGGGGCACGCAGGGATGGGTGGTTGGGGTCCATGTCATGGGTCCGGCCATCAGCCCTCCTCTGGGCAGAGCTGTGGGTCGCTGCAGGCTGAGGGTGCTGCCAGGCTCGGGGGGCCGGGCATGGTCCCTGTGCGTGACAAGGCAGCAGGACCCTCTGCAGAAAGGAGGTGCACTGCTGGCCTGGGAGGGCACCGCCAGCCAACACTGCCGCAGTCCATCGTCTCCCCCCACCCCCCAGACACTGCGCCCACACCCAGCTGCACACTCTTGTTGTTCTACCCCAAGGCCACCTAACTCCCAGCTTCAAAAGCTGTCCTTGGGTGCAGCAACCCCTCTCCCAGCCCCACCAGTGCCCCAACAATAAGAAACCAATGCAGGTGGCTCCTCCATTGGGCCAGACACTAAGCTGTGAGTGGCAAAGGGGAGAAAGAGGGGAACACAATGTGCCACCACCGTAGCAGTGCCCTGTGGTGGGGTGGCAGGAGGCAGGGTGAGTGGCTCTGGGAGGAGGGACGTGGTTGGGGGCAGAGGGGGGAAACAGCTGGTGCCAGCACGTGAAATACCCTGTGAAATACCCCCCTGCCCTACCACATGCCCCCTGCCCGGCCCCGGGATGTGGGCAAGTGTCCAGTGCACACGTGGCAAGGCTGGGCAGGATGCTCCAGGGGGGAAACCCTGTCTCGGGCAGGCGGGAGGTCACTGGTGACACCCCATTGGTGACAAAAATCAACCCAGGGTGAAGCACCAGAGCCCCAGTGCTGGATCTCAAGCCACCCAAGGGCAAGTGCCAAGCCAGGAGCGATGGAAACAAGGCAAAAGCAGTATCCTTCCTCTGGCCTTGCTGGGGCTAGGCCTGGGGTGGTGACAGTGCTGTGGGTGTCCCTGCAGCCGGGGTCCCCAGGGTGGGTACAAAGACAAGGCACCGCCCACAGGCCTTGTCTTTGCCGCGCGGCACGCAGGGCTGGCAGCACGGGCACCGAGACATGTCCTTCTCTTCACAGTCTCCGTCCATGGCACATGCTGGCTGGGTGAGCCGGTGGCCCTGGCACCACGTGGTGATACTGCCCCACAGCTGAAGGGAACCATTTGGCTGCGGTGGCTCGTGGGATCCATGCACCATGTCCTCCCTGGCACATGCCTCCAGCCGTGGCAGCTCCGCTCAGCAGGGCAGAGAGAGGAAAGGCCGAAAGGGTTCAGTGGCTTCACAGCTGGGGGACGTGGCTGCGCCAGGGTCTCAGCACAGAGTGTCCGTGTTGAAGGAGAGCTGAGCCTGCAGGCATAGGGCAGGCTCAGGGGCTGGGTGGGGAGTGCCTGCTCTGCCCAGCACACTCAGTGCTGCTGGGGAGCACCCACCCCCCCGAGACCTCTCTTGGGTCCATCCCTGGCCCCACCGTGCCCCCATCCCCAGATGAGACCTGGTGCTGCAGCACCCATTCCTGGTACACAGCACCAGAGACACAGCTGGGATCAGGGACACCCAGATCTGGGGACAACCTCTCCTCACCCTCTCCTCCTCGAAGCTGATGAGGCCTTCGTCGTCGGTCTCCAGGTCCTCCTGCTCTTCCACCACGAGGGCCCGCAGCTCGGTGGGGGCAGCCCGGGGGCGCAGCAAGCTCAGCACACGCTCCAGGGGCGACTGCAAGGTGCAGCTTGGGCTCGTCTCCTGCTGCTCCAGGTTGTCACTTTGCTTCTTGGCAAAATTCACAAATACCTGGGGGCGGGGGCAGGGGCAGAGGAGTTAGGGCCACCCCTCGCCTACCATCTGTGCCCCTCGAGACAGGCCCCAGAGCATCCCACAGGCTGTGGCCACCACCATGCTCCCACCTAGCTCCACCTCCCATCCCAAAGGCAGTTTCTGCCAGGCACTTTGGCACAGGCACCCGTGGGCACGGCTGCCCGCCCTGGGGACACATCCAGCAGCCCGTGCCATCCCCGGTCTCACATTGTCCAGTGTGGTCTGGCTGACGGAATAGTCTTCAATGCCCAGCACGTCCACCACCTGCTCCATCTTGCTGAAGACCTGCGCCAGCGAGATCTGGTCCGACTTCAGCTGGTACTGGGCCTTGGTGTGGTGCCGCTCCTGAGGGACATGAGGTGACACCTGAGCCCTCACTCCCTGACCCCTCCTCCACAGGGGTCCCACAGAGGTGTCCCTTGGAGGATGACAGCTGCTTGTGCCCTGAAGCAGGGGCTGGCAGAGGACAGCACCACCACCACAGGGAGCTCACCTTGAGGACAGCCTCAGGGAAGTTGCGGTTGAAGAACCTCACCACCTCCTTGACGTTGAGGCTGGACTTGGTGCGCACGGTGATCATGTAGCCATCGCCAAACCTGCACAGGGACAAGCGACCCCATGAGGACCCCCCACCACCTGCACCTCTGTGGGAAAGGACCCCCATGGAAGAGGACAATGCTCCCTGGCAGCTGCTGCACCCACCAGGGCAGTGCCAGGATGCTCCAGTGAGCTCATCCCCTGCCCACCCTCAAAGCAGCAGTGCTCACACACAGACTGACATCTTGCCGTGGGTGCCACACCATTACCCACTGCCCACAGCTCACATGGGGTGCTGGACCCCCGCCAGACGCTTACCGGTTCTTCAGGTGCTGGATGCTGCCAAGACACTTGAGCCGCCCGTTCACCATGATGGCCAGGCGGGTGCAGAGCGCCTCGCACTCCTCCATGCTGGGAGACAGAGCAGGCTTCAGCAGGGTGACAGGGGGACACACCATGGGGGGCTCCCCCCACCTTCACCCGGGTGCTGTAGCTCCACCACCAGGGATAAGCAGAAGGCAAGAGGGTGCCCCAGGTTCCCTCTGCTGCCTGCCCCAGGCTCCAGAGACCTCCCCACCCCGCAGCACCCAGGTGCCCGGAGGCACCACAGGCCCAGTCCAAAGCCCCCTGGACCTGTGAGATGTGAGCACCACGGAGCGCCCTGTTTTGATGACATCCAGGATGAGGTTCCAGAGGAAGCGCCGTGCCTTGGGGTCCATCCCCGTGGTGGGTTCGTCCTGGGGGACAGACAGCATCCTCAAACACGCCAGCTCCCAGGACCCTGTCCTTCCCCTCCTGTCACACCATCCCACACTCCAGGACACATGTGGGGGAGCTGGGGGCAGGCAGCTCGCACCCAGGGGCATTTCTCCACCCCAGTGCAGTGCCAACCCCGGGGACAGGTGGTGGGTGGGAGGAGGATCCCACAGGCCGGGTGCTCAAGGCCAGGGCGCACCAGGAAGATGAAGGCCGGGTATCCGATCAGCGCGATAGCTGTGGATAGCTTCCTCTTGTTGCCCCCGCTGTAGGTGCTGGCAGGTTTGTCCGCGTACTTGGTCAGCTCCAGCTTCTTCAGGGCCCACTTGACCACCTGCAAGCATGGGGGGGCTGCCATCACCTTGCCAAGGCCATGGGGCTGGCAGGGCTGGCAGAGCTGGCAGCGGTTACACAGCTGAACTCGACGGCACAGGCCAGCAGCCAAGGGGACCACAAGCCATGTGCCAGCCAGGGGAGCCTCGCGGAGCCCTCGGCACAGCCATGAGTGTTGCTGGGGACCTGCAAGCGTGTGTGCCCAGCCCTGGTACCCCATGTGGGTGCACCACCAGGGCAGCTCCGCCATGAGGGCACCAGCACTGCTGGAGGCTGGTGAGATACCATCCCCATGGCACAGCACCAGCCCATGTCGCCCACCCAGGCTCCTACCCGCTCCTCATCCTTCCAGGGAATGCCACGCAGGCGGGTGTAGAGCTCGAGGTGCTCCTGGGCTGTCAGCTCATCGAAGAGTGCATCGAACTGGGGGCAGTAGCCCAAGCTCTGCTGGACCTGCAGGAGCTCCTTCAGGATGCTGCAGGAGAGGAGGAAGGGGACGTGGAGAGAAGGAATTGTTTTTCAGGAGCACCCTATTACTCACCCCCACTTTCACATGCCTTTATATTTGAGCACCTGCTACCAGGTAACTGACAAGAGGCAGCCTGGGCCGAGAGCTGGTGTCACTTGCCACCTCCCAGATGATGGTCAGCCCAGCAGGACATGGCTGCAGCGTCCCGCAGAGCCACATGGGCAGACTCACACTTCTTCATCCTGGGAGACCCTGACCCATCCCCAGGACAGCAGGCAGTGCCCACCTCCCACCCAGCTCATGCTGCCCAACCTGTGCCCATTAATGAAGGCCTCTCCACCCGTGGTGCTCTCGTCCCCTGTCAACATCTTGAAGGTGGTGGTCTTGCCCGCTCCGTTGACACCCAGCAGCCCGAAGCACTCCCCGGGCCGCACACCAACACAGAGCCGGTCCACGGCCAGGATGCGCCCGATCTTGCGGGACTTGTACACCTGTGGGGCAGGGGATGGGGACTCAGCCCACCCGGAGACACCTGGACTCCAGCCCCAACCCACGGCTCTGAGGTGTCTCCTTGCAGCCCTGGCACATCCCCCACCGCTGCTGCACCTTGGTGAGGTTCTCGATCTTCAGCATGTCGTTGTCGGCATCGCCGCGCAGGACACGGTGCCGCTCGTTGGCCACGTCTATGTCATCCTCTATTGGTTTGGTGGAGACGGGCAACCGCCTGCAGGAGGGCGTGTGTGGGGATGTGGGTATGGGAGCTGCTGGCCTACATCCCTGCTCCCAGCTTGCACCCACTGGAGGGGCAGCCTGGAGCTAAGGGGTCCTGACAGCAAAGCTCTTCCCATGGGTGTCCCCCCAGCCTGCCCCCAGTGCCCAGCCACACTCACTGGGGCTTCCGGAAGAAGTTGTACTGGCACATGATGGTGATGAAGAAGCCGACAAAGCCTTCGATTGTCATGGCAACGAGCCCCCGTGTCACGATGTCCCATTCAAAGGGCGATTTCATTTTATCGAACTGCCCTGAGTGGGAGGAAGAGGAGAGAGCGGCTGGGGACACCCTCCTGTGGGAACAACCTGGCTACACGTCTTGAGCTGGCCTGTGACAACGACACTGTCCTGCTCTGCCCCCTTCCCTGCCGCAGCTGCCTGGTCACAAGGATTTCCATTCACAGCACATGGGCTGTTGAAATTATCTTCCAACCTTTCAACCTCAGAAGGATGAATCAACCCACTGATAGTAGGTATGGGATGGACTTGTCAGATCCTACCCTAAAATTGTCTCTCGTGCTGCCAGCAACACCTGGGTTATGTATGGAAGCTGCTTGAGAAGCAGAGAGCAGCAAGAGCTTTTTGAGGCCAAGCTGAAGGTGCGAGTAGCAAAAGGCTCATTCTGGCTGGGCAGCGCAGCCCTGCAAGCAAGAGACCACACCTGGAAGGAAAGAGTGCTTGCACTCTCTATCCCTCATACTGCACAGCCCCACCATGAGGCCAAACCACAGCCCGCCCCCACCAGTGTGCAGCAGCAGCAGAAGCATACAGCTCTGCCAAGGCTCCTCTCCCCATGGGACTGTTATTCAGGGTAGCCCAAGGAACCATTTTCAGCATCTCCAGCACTAGGCCATGGCTGACCCTCAACTGTATCTCTTCCAGTCTAGTCCACATCCCCTGGATTTTGTTCCACAGTGCTCTGGGGCTTGGGACACCTCACACGGCAGGCAGAGGGGATGTGTGGGACGCCCCCAGCACCACATGCCCTGTAGCAAAGGAGGGAAAGAACAAGAGGCCCTACCAATCTTGGCATAGTATTCGTTGATGTACTCATTATAGGCCATCTCCATCAAGCCATGACCCAGGTTGTAGTTAGGGAATACAAGGAAGCAACTCTTCAGGTAGCTGTTCACCACCTTCAGATCCTGTGAGGATGGGCAGAGAGGACACCACCGTCAGAAACACCCCTGAGGGCTGTGAGAGCATGGCAGGGTCAGGATCCCCACCAAGATATGGTTCTACTTCCCTGGCAGTGTTAAGGCCAGGTTGGACGGGGCTTGGAGCAATGTGGTCTACTGGAAGTTGTCCCTGCCTGTGGCAGGGGGTTGGAATTGGGAGAGCTTTAAGGTCCCTTCCAGCCCAAACCAGTCTGGGATTCTAGGATTCTGTGACACAGCCCAGTCAGGTCCCACAGAGTACCCTGCTGGGAGCAGGAGTGTGGAGCAGAGACCTCCCGAGATGCCTCCCAGCCTGAGCTGTCCCACTACCTGATGACAGCTTCTCCCTTCCTGGTGGCCCCAGGCAGAGCTCTGAATCCCATACCTTGTCGTGCTCAAAGAGCTGCAGCAGGAACGTGGCAACAGTGGCAGTGATGCCGATGAAGAGGTTGATGACAATGAGGAAGACGTAGGCAGAGCTGGGCACCTCAAACCAGAAGGAGGCAGGGTACATGATGGGTGTGATGGACCAGCTGGGAAGGTGAGCAGCAGGAGCGCACGTCAGTGTGTCAGGAGAGGGATAGGGCAGTGCCAACCTTGGGCTCACCCATCCCCCAGCCCTGCCCTCCCTGGGCTCTCCCACCCCTTGCAGCCCACCAGCTACGGGAGCTGCAGAACATCAGCCAGATGAGCAGCTCCAAGGCCAGATCCTGCCAATGCAGCCACAGAGCAGATGGGGCACGGCTGGGACCCACCAGCGCATCCCAACCACCCCTCTAAGCAACATACCCGTAGAGCAGGAAGAGGGAGAGGACAGCAGGGAAGTTGGTAGGAGAGGTATATGCCGGGAGGTCGAACACAAACAGGATGATGATGCAGCATGTGGCCGGCACCAGGTAGTTCAGCTGGAGAACACAGGAACATCTGTGACTGCCCAGCCACCCACATGGCCCTGGGGGCTTGGCCATGGCGTGGGACCATGCACCCTGCTCACCATGTCCCACACGTAGTTGGCCAACCAGTAGATGACAGGGTCACAGCCGCTCACAAACTGCAGATGTTTGGCCTTGGTGGCCTTTTCAGCCACCAGGAACACCACAAAGCTGGCTGGAACAAAGGACATGGCCACGATGATGAAGATGGCGATCACCACATCGGTACCTTGCAGGCTGCATGGGGAGCAAGGAGGAGAGCAGAGATCCCATCACCCTCAGCTGCCCAGAGAAGGACCACCTGTCCTGGTGTGGGACAGGGCACGGCACAGGGACTGCCACGGCACAGCCACCCGGTCCTCTGCCACGCAGCTTGCAGGGCAGAAGCCTCAGCATTGCCCTGCAACCCATGGTGAGGAGCATCCTCACTCCCACGGGACAGCCACCCTCCCTCAAACCCACTCCCTGGACCTACAGGTAATCCAGGGACAGGCTGGCACTCGTCTTGTTCATGGGGTGGTTGGTGACCGTGATGCCTGCAGGATGACCCAAGAAGAAACACAGGAGTGTGAAGACTAGCTCAGCACGAAAAGTCTTGTCCCCAGCCTGTCTGGTCCTGGCTCTGAGTGGGAGCACAGGTTTCCTCCCTGCAGCTTGGCAGGAGCTGAGCTGTCTGAAGCCTCCAACCACCTTGAGGCCAAGCTCTCCCTCACCAGCTGGCAGAGGGCATTCAGAGACACACTGCAAGTCCAGGTGCCTCCAGGCAGCACTTTGGGACATTCTTTCCAGCCCAGACCTGAGAGATTTGCATAGCCCAGATATAGCCAAGGTGTGTGACCTCCCCACCCCAAGTGGGCACTAGGCTGCTTGGTCCAAGGCGGCGACATTGCACTTTAGAGTCTGGTTGGACCATGCCCTAAAGCTGTTCCCATCCTTAACTGCCTCCAGGTCCTCACCATAGGCGGCAGGGTTGCCTTTGCTCTTAGGCAAGTTGGCTCGCAGGATGGCGTTGTTGAGAGCGTTGAGGTAGGTGGGCATGCTGTGATAGCCCTTGTTGTTGTAGAAAACCTGAAGCAGAGAAGAGTGGTGGAAGATGACAAGAGAGCTGGGCCCATGGCATCTGTGCTGGAAGGGAGGGATGGGACAGCCACAGGGCAGGCTTCCTGTGCTCCTGGCTGTGGGGAGAGCAGGTCAGTGCTGACCATGCTGGGCCAGACCTGCTGGGGTGGGAGCTGCAGAGCCCCACCGGCTTCCTCAGTGAAGAGCACTGCTGTGGAGCAGGGCGAGGAGTTCCTGCTGCACCCACAGCACTGCTGCCCCCTTTTCCTCCCCATCCACCCTTGGCTGCCACTACCCTCCCATCCCCAGTCCCATGGCACAGCGTGGTCCTACCTGGGCTGTCCTCCGCACAGCAATCTTGCGCACCGTGGCAGGAGCCCTGGCCCCAAAGGAGGCTGGGATGGATTTCTGGACGTTGCCGAAGGTGAGTGCCCCGTACCTGTGGGACGAGGCACCATCGAAGAGCTGTGACCACTGTCCCCCACCTCCCAGAGCGGGGCCTGTCAGCACCCCAAGAAGGTGTTCCCAAGCCCCTCGGTCCCCTAGCCCTGCTCCATGGCTCAGGGCAGGCCCTCCCAGCCTCCCTCTTGCCTGTGCAGCCGGAAGCGGTCCGAGGTGTAGAGCAGATACTCAGAGACGTTGCGCCCTGTGATGTCTGCCAGGATGTCCCCTGTCACCACCTTCATCTGTGGCGGGTGGCCCCCCACACCACTGGGACAGGAGAAGCCAGTCCCCTGCATGGAGCACGTGCACTTGATGGGCTCGTGGACAATGTGGGGCAAGGCAGGAGCTGAGGTCACCGTCTCTGAGGAGCAGAGAGGGCAGCTCACAGCCAGGCTCCTGTCTGCCCCGCTGCCCAGGACAATGTGGGGCGAGAGGCTGAGCTGAGGGGTCCCAGCCAGGCAGGGAGGGAGGGAGTGATCTGAGCCCGCGAGAGGGCTTTTGTGTCCTGGTGAGTAAGAAGGACCGAGAGATGGACGTGGGGGAAAACTTCAGGGGGCAGAAACACTCCAGAGAGGGGGCATGAAGTGTGGCTGGAGAAGGCAATGGCCCAGCACGGGTGACACAAGGCTGGCCACAGGGTTCTCAAAGGTGTCACCATCCCACAGAGCTCTACCAGCACTGCCAGGGCTGAACAGAGAGCAGTGCTCCATGGCCAGCACCAGCCCCGAGCCAGAAGTTCAGCCCAGTGATGCGATGCTCTGCTGTGGCCAGGCCAAATTGACAAGGATCCCCAGAGCTGCTTCTGTAGGGGAGATGTATCACCTCCTTGCTGGAGATGAATCCTAGGCCTGGACACACTCGAGCACCTAGTGCAGGTGATACCTTTGACGGCGGAAGAGAAAGTCGTGGAGTTCCAGGCACGGAGCAGGTCCTCATCCACTGAGATGGGGTAGTCAGAGGGAGCCGGGGATGGAGGCGGCGGCACGAAGTTGGAGAGCGGCAGGCCCTGGGTGAAGGAGTCAATGCACATGGCATCGAAGTACTTGGCCGCCAGCATCTTGGACTCATTGCTGTTGAGGTTCTGCATGGGCTGGTCCAGCGTGTTGTTGAAGGGTGTCTTAAGCACGCAGGTGGCCCCCACACCAGAGGGCAGGTGGAAGGTGTTCACCAGCTGCTGGGGGCTGGCGTCAGGAGACAGTCTGATGCTGCGGGAGAGGAGCAGGAGACATGGGTCTCACCACCTTGGTCATCTTCTCCTGGGATCTCTAGGCCTTGGCACTTATCATGGGCTGAACAGGCATGGCTGAACATGCCCATATCCAACATGAGCCGAGCTGCTGGTCACAGCCAGCACCTCTCCCAGAGACACCCTGGGGACAATGGAGGCTGCTTTCTGCATGGGGACATGGCACACAGGCTCTGCTCCAAGCCTGAGCCAGTCCTGCTGCAGGCTGCCCTCCCTGCTGCCCCCAACTGCAGTCCCAGGGATGGAGACAGGGGCATGGGACACTGGTCACCTGCAGGCAGCAGCTCTCACCGGTACTCACGCCGCTCTTCGTTGGCATAAGGAATGAAGTTGCCCTTGGGCTGGGTGTAGTTGTGGTACTGCGATGGCGAGAGTATGAGGGGTGGCAAGTCACCTGCGGGGACAAGGACAGCAACCTGCTCACACCACTGCCCACAGACAGAGCGGCAGAGCGCAGGCAAGCCTTGTCCTGCCCCAGCTGCTGTCTCCACCAGCCACACTGGGGCAGGCAGAAAGGGCCACCAGTAGCCACCATTGTGTGGGGGGTGGCTCACACGCACCTATTTCAGGCACAGAGAGTGCCACCGTCATGGCCACGCAGACGAAGAAGGCGGGCAGGAGGATCTGCGAGAAGAGGGCCTTGGTGTTGCGCTTGGCGCAGTGGAAGCGTTTGACAATCAGCCCATGGAACTGGCGCAGCTTCAGCCAGGAGCCCTCCAGCTTGAAGCTCCCCTGCCCAGCCAGGTCATGGTCCTCCACCTCCACCTCTTGCTCTGCGAGGGGAGAAGGACATCAGCCCCCAGCACAGCCGTTCCCACACCGGCTGTGTCCTCCAGGGAGCTGAGCTGGGTGCAGCCACCTCAAGGGACAGGGCAGCACCCAACCCTGACAGCCCCTAAGCCACAGCAGCACTGGGATGTGAAGTGAGGCAGCTGGCTGGCAGGTTCCTCTTGGCCCAAAACGGGAAATTTAGACAATAGGTTTAAAAAAACCAGCCAAAATTGGTGCTTTTTCCCATTTTCCCATCAGCTCTCCCAACTAGCGAGGGGTCAGCACAGCTGGGACATGGGTGGGGGGACCCAGCGAGGCAGTGGGCAGGGGGCTGGAGCTCTGCTGTGGCACTGCCTTGGCCCTGCCTTCTGCAACCCAAGTCACGGCACTCAGAGCAGCCCTGGCCAGGGAAGCAGCACGGCATGTCCCTGAATTAACCACGACAAGACCCACCGGGATAACTCAGAGAAGGATTTGCAGACAAAACAGCAGCCTCCTGTTGCCTGCCTGCATCCTCCATCCTCCAGCAACCTCAGCATCTGGGCAGGGAGAGCCCTAAGCCTGGGTCAGGGTACAGAGAGTGAAGCCAGTGGCTAGAAGATGACTCCATGCTCAAAGGCCAAGAGGAGACAAACCACCCGGGAGCCAGTGTGAGGAGCGAGCACGTTAGTGGGGTGTGTCTGCAAGGTGGCACTCGTGGGATTGAGGGAGGTGAGGGGCAGAGCTAACACTGGCTGTGCCTGTGCCCACCAGCTCTATGTCTCAGCACAGGTCCTCCATGCACACCCCACCAGTCTGGGAGTGGGAACTGGTGGCAGGACCCATTCCCAGCCCTCCCACCCAGGCTGCAGCTCTCAGGGCGCAGTGTTGGCAGATGCACCATCAGATCCCATGCAGAGTTTCGCCACAGCCCCCCCAGACCAGGCACACCTGTGCCCCCTGCCCAGCGGCATGGACAGGTGCTGGCGCTGCCCCAGCCACCCTCCACGTCCCCGCCTCGCACCTCGCGGGCCACTGCCGCTAGCCAGGCGCCGGCGGCACCAACCTTGCAGACTGATGTTATCGGGGTCCTGCCGGTTATCGAACAGGGGTGCGTAATCCCCAAAGAACTCAGAATAAGCCCCACCTTCGTCACCCCGCACAGAGCCCACCGAGGAGGCTGAGCGCAGGGACGCCTGTGACTGCGCCAGCTTGGAGCATGTCACCAGGTTACTGAGCTCCACCTCGGGCTTCTCCAGCACAGCTGCTTCGGCCAGGACATCTCCGTTGGCCTCGGGCTTTGGGCCCAGCTCAGTGGTGGGTGGCTGCAGGGTGTCCTTCTTGGACTCCTTCATGTCTGGAAAGAGAAGGCAGGTTGCCACTGGCCATGCCACCCTTCAACTGTGGCACAGAGTGGGGATGGACCTGCTTGTAAACACAGGGAACAAAGGCTGGCTGCCCTGGGCTGGGATGGGCTCCACTGGAGACCTCTCCTCCCCTTGGGACAGGAGACTCCTAAGGCAGCTACACACAAGGGGACAGAAGCCACCAAGCCCCTGCAAAGGCTCATGGCCCCTCACCAGCCCCAGCAGCACCATGTGCATTCCCACTGCCCGCACCCGCATCACTGTTCTCCAGAGACTGGTCCTCCTCAGACACCTTCAGGAAGACCTCCTCCAGTGTGGTGTCCATCAGCCCAAAACTGGTGAGGTCCAGCTCCTCCAGGCTCTGTTCCAAGTGCTGTGGAGGCAAAGTGCTGCATGAGGAGGGCAGGAGGCGCCCACAGTACCACAGCCCCCAACAACCGCCTGTCCGCCCACCCTGCCAGCCCCAGTGGGTACCTGGAAGAGCCTCTCAAAGCACCCCTTCTTGACAGCCTCGCTGGGCAGGACATAGGAGAGCTCAGTATTGGTGTCTGAGATGAGGAGGCAGGAGGCCACATACTTCTTGATGAACTGGGAGACACGAGGCTCGGAGCAGGGGCTGACAGAGCAGTGGGCCGGTGGGCTGTGCAGCTGGGCTGGCTCTGGGGCAGAGGGGCGGCACTGGTTGGTCACTACACAACTGGCCTCCCATCAGGACCCAACACGCCCGCCCTACACCCCAGTGCTGTGGGGGCTCCTCCAGCCTTTATCATTGGGTGCTGTGGTTTCCTGGCCACCCAGCCTGCTCTGGCGATGGTGCTCTGCACTGCAGCCACATTGGACATCTCCAAGGGCAGCCCATGGGCCAGACAGAACTAGTGCCTGGAAGCAAATATCACCAAGCAAGTTCTAACATGGGACCCAGACAGAAGAAATCAAGGCAGAGCAATGCTACCTTCTACAGCCCTGCCTTATCCCCCTCCACCCTCCATCTGGCCTGAGACTCTGGGTGGAAGCACGTGGGTGTTGACCTTTCGTTCCTTTCCTGGGCTGAAGAAGGGCTGGTCCCATCTACGCTTTAAACAGAAGGTCCCACTGCCCCCAGACCTGTGCCGTTTCTGGTGTCCGACTGCTTCTTCACCACTGTCAGCTTGTAGCCATCACCATACGTGCTCTTAAGGAAGAGCGGAGAGCCACAGCACTTGAGCTTGCCATGGGAGATGATGGCGATGCGGTCACCCAGCAGGTCAGCCTCGTCCATGTGGTGTGTGGAGAGCAGGATGGTCCTCCCTGATGGTGGCACAGAGCTTCAGTGGACGGGCCAGGACCACCACAGCCAGAGGAGCAATGCTGGGCCTCTGCCACCTCCACTCACCTGGCTTGTACTTGAGGATGAGGTCCCAGATGGCCCTGCGTGCATATGGGTCCACACCAGCCGTGGGCTCGTCCAAGATCACGGCCCGTGACCCACCCACGAAGGCTATGGCCACCGAGAGCTTCCTCTTCATGCCCCCTGAGAGGGTCTGCACCAGGGAATGGCGTTTGTTGGACAGCTCCAGGTCCTCAATCATCCTGGGGACAGGGGAGAAGCACCAGGGATGCTGGGGGGCCGTACTGATGCCCAGTGCCTGCAGGGAGCAGGTGATGCCTCTTCCCTGTGTGGCACCTATGGCCCTCAGCTGCTGGGACAGCCCAGCTGCAGCCAGGCTACAGCAGCACCTTCTGCTGGCTTCCACAGCCTGGTACCCCAAGTTTTGGAAAGCACTTGGTGGAGCTGCTCCAGGGGACAGCTCTGCTACCAGATCACCCACCATGGCTTTAGGCAGCAGGAAGGGGACCCACTCATGCAAAAGGAGCTGGAGGGTGCCTACTTGTCCATTTCTTTGCGGATCTCCTCCTCTGCCATGCTCTTGAGCTGCGAGTAGAACCAGAGGTGCTCTTCCACTGTCAGCCTGTCAAACAGCACATTGTGCTGGGGACACATGCCCAGGTTCTTCCGGATCTCATCCATCTCCGTTCGGATATCATGGCCGTAGATGGTAGCGGAGCCCGAGGTCGGAGGGAACAAGCCAGTGAGGATGGACCTGGATGGATGGAAAACGGCAACAATATGAGGAACCTCAGATTCCTCTGTCTGATCTCAATCCCAGCCACCTCCAGGAGCATCTGCTGGGCTCAGGCAGAGCAAGTCAGTGCAGGGCCTGCTGCCTGTCCCCCCTCCATGCTACCCCTACATCCACACCACTGCCTGCACAATACTACCTACCCCAGGGCCCTGCCAGGACATCACACAGCACCTTCCCACCTACTGTAGCTGGCCAGAAGGACACAGCCCATGTCCGCCCTGACGGGCACTCACATGGTGGTGGTTTTCCCTGCGCCGTTGTGCCCCAGGAAGGACACCACCTGGTTCTCATAGAGGTTGAGGCTCAGCTTGTTCAGCGCCAGCTTCTTGTCTGTCTTGTAGACCTTGGTGAGCTTGTCAATGCAGACAACCAAGGGGAGGTGGGTGGGCTCCTCCTCGATGCCACGTGTCTCCTCTGCTGTGAGAGTGGGATGGTGAGGAGCTGGAGGGTGTCAGGAAGGCTGAGCTTGGAGTGGGGATCCCCAGGGGATGAACCTTCATCCCACAGTGGCTGTGCCAGCTCATGGCCCCCTCCCCTCTGCTTCTCGCCAGCTTCCCCTCATCCTACGCCACAAACAGCAGCTCCCAGACAGGCAGCAGTGCCTGGGCAAGGATCCTGCCCTGAGAAGGGCACAGGGGACACACAGGGCTCTGCAGCCACAGCAGGACCCTCTGCCACCCACCGTGGTCCCTGTCTGTCCTCACCCATCCTCCGGCTCTCCATGGCACAGGCCTGATCCTCCTCCATGATGCTGAGGCGGGTGGTGCGGGACCAGGGCCATGTCCACTCCCAGGTCTCCACTCGCCCGTTGCCCAGCCAGTAGGACTTCTGGAAGGGGAAGTACCAGGGCCGCGGCAAGCCAAACATACCTGCAATCACCCAGTGTGGTCAGGGCAGCCCTGCACCCATGTCTGAGGGCCAGGACAGAGCTTGGCACAGGTACGGGCACAGGCACGGGCCTGCAGGTTTCCCAGCTCAGGGACATCACTGTGGGGTGGAGGCTGCAAGCACCCTGGCCAGCTGGGCTCAGGGCAGTGCTGCTGGGCTGCGCAAGGAAGAAAGGTCCTTTGGGCTTTGAGGTGGGCTTGGCTCACGCTTTGGTTTCACGAGAAAGACAAGGAAGCACGTCAGATCCCTGCCCAAGTGGACAGTAAGGGAGACCTGTGCTCCAATGTGGACACCTTGCTTTGCTACAGCTGGCCAATGAACTGGGACACGTGACTGAAGATCTCCAAGGAACCTGCTGGTGTCACCAGTGGGTCAGGGCATATGGGCAGGTGTCCCCAGCAGGACACACTCAGGGGACCCTAAAGGCACATGGTGCTGAATCCCATCATGTCAGGGCTGAGAAATGCCAGCAACCAGCAGTGTCCCCAGCGAGGAGGCTCCCGTAACATCAGAGGTGCCCTCATGCCCCACTGCCCACGCCTACCTGGGTGCACAGCCTCAATGTACCATGTGAGTACGCCATACACCACAGCATCCACGATGAGCATCATCATGGACAGGAGGAGGTTGAAGTCATCTCCTTCCACAGGTGACTGGCTGAAGGTGTGCCACTGGATGCCCACACCGGCCACCTCATACAGTGCAAAGTACTTGGAGCCCAGTCCGAAGGCTGTAGTGGACATGAGGGACTGCAGAGAGGTGAAGAGAATGAAATGTCAGCAGGAACGACAGGGCACCTCCAGAGGGACAGGCTGGGGCAAATTCCTACCCAGTGTTGCCTCACCCAGCCCCGTGGAGATGTTCCCTGCCCTGGGAGGCACCAAACTTTCTGGAGATGCCTCCAATGCCCCCTGGGGAGTTGGTTTATACAGGCAGAGGTTTGTCCAGGGCTTGGTGGCCTGTGTACTGGACATGTAGTGCCCAGGGCCAAGCATCCCCCCAGCATCCGCAGCCAACTCACCGCAATGCACTTCTCAAAGGCTGTGATCTTGTCATGTGCCACCTCCTCCCGGATGGCCACATACATGTAGGGCACATAGCTGAGGAAATAGATGATGCCGCCACAGGCAGAGGCCAGCTTGGCCTTGGAGTAGAGCACGGATACCAGGAAGCTGCAGGGAGGACAGTATCACCTTGGGTCCTACCCTATCAGGGCTTTCCCCACACCGTCTGATTTTGGCAGTGTTGAGCTGATAAATCAGCCCCATGGCACAAGGACCCCAGCACTGCCCATGCCCCCTCACCCCGCAGAGCGGACCAGGCACGCACCAGAACATGATGGTGGCCACTGCATAGATGGCAAGAAAGAGCCAGATGATGAGGACATCACTGTGCATCAGGACCTTGCCATACTTCAGGATGGCCGTGAGTGCCGTGACTGAGATGGAGAGCTGGACGAAGCCGGTAATGAACCAAGCCACCCAATGCACTGCATTGTTCAAACCCATCATCTTCATCACCTGCAGGGCCAAAATTGCTCAGCGGTGCTGTCCCCTACCCTGCACGCCCCAGCTGCCTCACTCACTGGGGCTGGGAGGAACAGGCAGCACTGAGGGGTCCCTGGGGGCTGGGGAGCGGGCAGGACACAGCACCCTGTGCCAGTGGGCTCAGCTCCCTCCAGCACTGGGCAGGGCTCAGCCAGGGCTGGGAACACTTGGAAGGACCAGCTCAGCCCAGGGATGTGGGATCTGCGCCCGCCCCAGCTCACACACCCCTGAGAACGGGGAAGGTGCCCCCGGACACAGCACAGAATGTAGAGCTCAGAGATGCCAGCTCCTCCCCAGGGATCTCTCTCACCATCCCTACCTCTTTCAGGCGATGTTCCTTCTCTGTCACAATGTGCTGGATCATCATGGCCACTGAGTAGACCCAGGAGATCACCATGCACAAGGGCATCATATGCTCAATGACGAAGAGGAAGCTGGTGGGGTAGAGAGAGGAGAGCTGGATGGTGGCACCACAGAGATCTGGGGAGACCCTAGCGCACAGGGCAGAAGAGGGGCTCTCCCACCGCTTGGGAACAACCAGCCCTCCAGTCCAGCAGCTCCTCAGTAACCTGAAAGAGCTTCTCCAATCAGCCCGTAGGACAACCTAGTGTCTGGCTCTCAGGTCCTGGCAGGCAGCAGCCCAGTGCCCTGCATACCCTGGTGTAGACAAGGCACTATCCACCCTCCTGCCCTGGAAGGTTGGTGTCTCTGGGACTTCTCCAGGTGCTTTCTCCAGATCACTGTGCTCAATCACCAGCAACAGATCCATGTGCCATCCATATACCACACTCCTCTTGTTCTCCCAAGTCGTTCAGCCTCCAAGACACCCTGCAGCCATGAGTTCCTCACTTCACCCTCTAACTGGGCACAAAATCCTGTCCCTGCTTGCCTAGCCTGGTGGTCCAAGGAACAGTGTTTAACTGATTACTCATCATTCCCAATGTCACCAACCTCCCTCAGGCCCCCAGACTTGTCCCTTTCTCCCAGCTGAGGTGTCCTGGCCTGCAAATGGGAAGAGGGAAGGTCCTGCCCCTGCCCGCATGGGTGCTACTCACTCGTCCCGGGTGTAACATGGATACGGGAACATCTGCACATAGTTGCCAGGCTCCACCACATCGTGGCCAACAAACGTGTTGATGAGGGCACGCTCCATCATGTCTGGGAGGAGGAGCAGAGGTTGAGCTGAGCGGGCAGCATCGGCAGGGGCTGCAGGTAGCCGTGGCAGGGGAGCTGGCACTCACCCTGGATCCAGACGAAGCCGTAGAGGAAGTAGAAGCGGCCGCCGGTGTTGGGGCCAGGACGCCAGTATGCCCGCCGGATCTCGTTGGTCTTCTCTGTGAAGCTGGAGTTCTGCCGGATCTTGTACATGACGTGGGGAGGCAGCGACCCATCCCTGTTGGTCTGGAAGATGACACCTGTAGAGGGAGAGGCAGGGAGCCCGCTGGCATCACGGGACACAGCCACG
This sequence comes from Strigops habroptila, assembly GCF_004027225.2. Lineage (NCBI taxonomy): Eukaryota > Metazoa > Chordata > Aves > Psittaciformes > Psittacidae > Strigops > Strigops habroptila. The sequence goes on along the minus strand of NC_044291.2, from coordinate 11,791,164 downwards.
GCAGCCACAGGCAGGGACATGCAGGGGTTCAGCATGTCCCAGGCAAAGGCACCACAAGGGCTGCCATGGGTGAGGGGTGGTGGGCATGGTCCTGGCATGGGTTACAAGGGCACGTGGGCAGCGGGCAGTGGGAGACCAAGGACAGCAGCAGGGTGCCACGCCCAGCAGGGCTCAGCCAGGGCAGAGGATGGGTACTGCGAGATGCTGGGTCAAGGGAGCATGTCCCAAAGCCAGTGGCCACAGCCCACAGCACAGCTGGAGAAGGACATAGTTTCAGGGACCCCTGTGAAGGGGCTGGCTCCTGGGGACATACTGGCAAAGACTGTGACGTTGTCCTGGTAGGCCTGGTTCAGCGTGTAGTTGACGATGCTCTCCTCATCTGGGAAGCCTTTGAAGATGTCCACGCTGACCTAGCGGAAGGAAAGGCCGGTGAGACCCCACTGCCCCGATGGGTCTAGCACATGGATCCTTGCAGACAGTGCAGCACATGCACCTGCAGCCACCCCATGAGCTCCTGAACCAAATGGCGGATGGGCACCTCCTCCACTTACATCTATCCCAAAGCACATGACACTACTGAAGCCACTGTCTCCTCCAGGGCTCCTGTCCCATGGCTTTAAGATAGTCTGAGCAGACCTAACCCCTCTTCAACCCACAGACCGTGGCTGTGGGCAGTGGGGGCTGCTCGGGCACCCATGTTCCCACAGGGCACAACCTCACCTTGGCCATGAAGTGGACCCAGCCACAGGCAGCGTTATCAATAGTGTCCAGCTGCTGGAGCAGGACACTGGCGTTGGGCAGGGAGAAGTTGCCGTTGAGGAAGTTGTGGAGAACATCACTATCAGAGACATTCAGGATCTCTGGGTGCTTGTGTAGGTCAGCAGTGAACTGAGATAGAGACATGGGAGGGAGACATTGGGACACACCCTGCCTCTCAGTGCTCTGTCCTTCCTACAGACACAGGCAGGACCCAGCACTCCTCCTGGTAGTGGGGGAATCCACCCCAGCATCCACCAGGGAATCAGCCTGGTCCTCACAAGAGCAGGGTGGCCACCCAGGACCACCCAAGAGAAGAAGCTGTGATGCCTTGGGGCAGGACACCCCATTCCCACCCACTTCCCAAGCCCTGGCTGGCTCGGTCCCCACTGCACCATCCTACCTGCTGGAGCCAGCGGATGCGCCTCTGCAGCCTGCCCTCCTCCAGGTAGGCACGGATCTCGGGGGAGATGTTCAGCCATGCTTTAGCATAGTGGGTGACGTTGCCCACAAAGGCAAAAGTCTCGTTAGCCTGGAGGGGAGAAAGGTCACACACTGGGAGCAGGCAGGAGGTCCCCTGCTCTCCGGGATGACCAGCAGCCATGGAGGTAGCTGCCCCAAGGGTCAGGGCAGCTGCCTGCTTCTGGCCACACTGAGCCTGCCTGGGCACGTGAGGGGCTGTTGGGAGAGGAAGGACAGAAGCCCTGGCCTCTGCACCCTCACCTTCAGGATGACCTTATCCACTTCAGTGCCCACAGGCGCATACAGGATTTTGGGGTTGCTGGTCATCAAGTGCACGAGGAGGCCCAAGTTCCGCTGCTCCTTGCTGGTGAAGCCCAGCGAGCTCATGTTGCCCTGCTTCAGCGCCTCAGGCTCAATCGTCCTGCAAAAGGGGCTTAGGCTGCCAACACCACTCCCCAGCACCTCTCACCGCAGGCAGCTCCCACCCCTACCCGTGAAGGGACTCCCCACTCAATCTCATGCCAGCACGTGCAGCCCAGCACAGGGAGCTTCCCCTGGGCATGGCACAAGGATACAGTGCAGCATCCATCTCCCACGTGCTCATTAAGGCGTGACTGGGGCCCTCAACCACACTCCCACACCCCTGTCCCCATTCGAGAGTGCCTGGATCCAGCTGCTCCATGCCCCAGGGTGCGTACCGGTTGTTGCCGCAGAGGATGGGCTGCAGCCCGGCCCAGAGCTGCACAAATGCTGAGAACTGCCCCTGAGGGTTGTCACCCCCAGCCGGGCTCCCCCCGGCACCCTCCTCCTCCATTGTGGTGTTGCTGGCCGTGGTGTTGGCGTTGGCCCAGCCGGTGCTGTTGGCAGTGGGTAGCGGGGCCTTGCTGGCACAGGCTCCTCTGGGCAGCAGCTTGGCCAGCGCTGAGAGGATGTTCACATCACGGAGAACCTTCTCCATCTCCACCAGGTCCTCCAGGAGGGCACGGAGGCGGTGCTGGGCGGCTGTGCTGTTCACCTCATCCAGCTTCAGCTGCAGGAAAGTGGTTACCCATGGCTGGCTGACAGCAGGAGGGGACCACGGGGAATCCCAAGCAGTGGCATGTCCCATTTCTTGATTAAAAGGTTGGAGCTGTGCCCAGCTGGGGCTCCAGACTCAGTGCCATGCATCCATGGTTATCAGGCAGCAGGAGTGCAAGCAAATGCTGGCAAGGTCTTGTTGGGGACATGAGATGTCTCTCAGGCAGGAGGGGTGGCCACAAGGGACATGTCAGACTCAGGTGAGACAAGGAGGGGGACCTCAGAGCCAGCCTTGGGGAGCTGTGCCACCAGGGACACTGCCACTCTAAAGGAGAGGACCCTGCAGGGACACGCTTGGAGGATGCTGGGGACACCCAGCCCCATCCATTAGGCAGCATATGAGTGGGCGCCAGGAGGGGAATCATCTGGGGTCCCGCTGTGGGACTAGGCAGAGGGTGCCCATGTGGAGTAAAGGGGTGATCAGGAGGGACCGAGCTATATAACAGAGCCCCCCCCCATCGCCACACATCCTGGTGAGGAGGGAAACCCGGCCCAGGACATGTCCCCGTCACAACCCACCCCGCAGCCGTTGGGAAGCTCACCCTGCTGACAATCCTGGGGGTGTCCAGCTGTTCCCGCAGCTCAGCCGCGAGCTGGGTGAAGCGGTCATGGCGGGCGGCACGGCTGCCATTGCAGGCCAGGGTGCGGTACGCCTGCAGCACTGGCTGCTGCGCCGGGCCCACACGCAGGAGGCGCCGCAGCCCCACAGGGCTCCGCTCGCACGTCAGCTGCTCCAGCATTGGCCCCGTGAAGAGGACACCCTGCGGGGCATGGAGCCGTGCGGGTGCTGCGTGGGCTGCAGGGCCCTGGCGCAGTGCCCGCCCTGTGAGCTGCTCACCTCCATCTCGGTGATGAGGGCCTGGGGACTGTCGGAGGAGGTGGGTGCTGGCGTGGCGAGGCCCAGGGCCCGGGAGAGCAGGCGCAGGAGCGCTGGGCGGCGTGGGGCTGCGGCGGGGTCCCGCAGCGCCCTGTGCACCAGCCCCTCCCGCAGGCTCCTCCAGCCACCTGGCAGGCTCTGCTGCAAGAGAAGCAGCTGGGTGGTTGGTGGTGTGGGGGGTTCCTGGGGTCCCCCTCTGTGTGTCCCCCAACAGCCACAAGGGAACAGCCCCACAACACCCATGTCCACGGTCTCCATGGGGACCAGAAGAAAGGGGGATGTGCAGATGGGAGGAGCATGGGTCCTCTGCACCCCAGCCACAGGAGGGAACAATCTCCTGCACTCCGTCCACATTCACCATCCCATTCTCACTGCAATGGGAAACTTTGGCACAGGCACTGATGTGCCTCAAAGCACTGGGAGAACCAGTGGCAGCACCAGGCCACGACCCAGCCATCCCTGCTGCTGCTCTGGCCACCTGACAGAGTCCCATCACATTCCCCTTGCTGGGATGGACACCCCCAGATTGTCCTGTGGTGGGACATGGAGAGGACATGGAGGACAAGCTCTATCCCACCACGTCTCCCATGCATGGCACTGCTCCTCACCTCTAGCCGCGTCATCTTCTCACTGGCGCCAAACCCATCCCACAGGTCTCGTTCCCAGGTGTCATCGGGTACCAAAGGAAAGGAACCAAAAAACAGGCGATAGACCTGCACCAAGGATGGGAGCAGGGCTGCCGAGCATGCGGGAGCACAGGCACCCACCTGCCTAGCCATGCCCTGGCATGGTGAGGTGGCAGTGCAGGACAAGTCCTGCTGGGTGCCCGTGGACTCCCACCCTGCAGATCTGGTGGTCAGAGCTCAGTCTGAGCCAGCACATGCCCCTTGGCTGGGGCAGTGCAGACCCCTGCTGTGCAGTCACCACCTCCCACAGGCTGTCACCCACCTCCCGCAGGTCAACGCTGGAGCCCAGGAGCAGCTCGGCTGTGCTGTTGGGCAGGGACAGGTTCTGTGTCAGGAAGCGGTGCAACTCGCCCCGGTCCTTGGCTGCCCATGCCAGCGTGAAGCCGGATCCTGTCAAGGAGCAAGGAGCAGGACAGGGAGGTCAGAGCAGCCCCCCAGCATCAGGGACATAGCACGGCCCCATGTGGGGACACATCACAGCTGGCCCTGCCCGACACAGTGATACGGGACAGGGCACTGCCCATGTGCCATCACATCACTGGTTGCCCAGTGGATGGGCATCTCCGTCCCTGCCTGCGCAGGCAGTGAGGGGCAGGCAGGACACAGCCTACCTGCTGTGTTGCTGAAGTGGGTCTCCATGGAGCTGGGCTCACTGCTGCTGAGAGCCTCCAAGTGCCTGCGCAGTGACTCCAGCTCCTCCTCCAGCCCCGGGTGCTCTGGGTCGAAGAGGCTGCTCTGCTCCACTGCTTCAGTGAGGTGCTCCAGGAGCTGCGTCACCCTGCAGGAGCCCAGCACCACTGCAGCTTCAGGGACAGGGACAGAGGGATGGGGACACCTTCCACAGAGCCCCTTGGGTGCACGGGGCAGCAGTGCTGCCTGCCATGGGCACCGCTGCCCTGAAGCTGCCCTCACCAAATCCACCATGCCAGAGGCACAAAGCAGAGCCCAGAGGTGTCCCCAGGGGCCACCATCCTCCTCCCAGCACCAGGCACCGGGGAGCCCAGGGGGGAACAGGCTGAGGTGTCCCCTGCGGTCCAGGGACAGGGTGCTCTGCACCCAAACACTGTGGGGGACACAAACTTGTGCCTCGCCTGCAGCTGGGCAGCGCCAGCATAGGAGGGGGCAGGTTGTGTGCAGGAGCATGCCAGGGGGAGGAGGAGGCACGGCGAGGGCATGACTCACGTGGAGTTGGAATACTGCAGGAAGCCAAACTCGTCGCGCTGGCCATCAGGGCACAGGGACTGCATGACGGGCAGGATCCCGGCCGAGGTGAGCGGCGCCGCCGTGTAGAAAGCTGGAGCCAGCGAGAGTACGGAAGAGGCCAGGGAAGGTGCAGCCGGGGTAGGAGGAGAGGTGGGGGAGGCAGGGGGGAGGCAGAGGGGAAGCAAGGGGCCACCGGAGAGACAGACACTCAGTTCAGAGAGGAGCTGGGCCTTGCGAGCCCCGCGGGAGGTTGACGGCCAAGGCCACAAGTCTGCAGCATTCCCACAAGGCTGGCCCTGGCTGGTGGCCCTGGGGCTGTGGGCAGCTCTTGCACCCTGGCTCCTGCCTCTGCCCACTCGCCCCTAGTGACAGGTCCCTCCCACCCCAGGACGATGCTGGTTCTGCTGCTTTCCCCACGATGGCTGCCAACCTCCCCCGGCCTCTTGGCCCCTCTTGTTAGTAACCTTCGAGGCACCAGCAGGTCTCCAGAGGAAGAGGAGGAAGAACATGACAAGGAACAGAAGAGTTGTCACCCGCAGCCCCACAAGCCCCCGGCCTCCCCCCGTCCGGCTGCTGGAAGTGTGTGGACATGGAGACACAGTGGGAGGAGATGGAAGAAATGAGGAGCAGCAAGGGGACAGCAAACCTTCCCCCCTCCACCAGTGCCAAGCCATCGTCCCTCCTAGGGTCGTTCCACGGAGGGTAAGCCCAGGAGGGCCCTGCCCAAAGGGAACCAGAGGTTGTCACTGGGCAGTATGGGGCAGGGACCCTGCTCTCACCACCCCGGCTGGTGGCCCCTTTGTTAAGAGGCAGGTCAGTGCTGTTAGCACAGCTGTGGCAGGCAGGGGCTGGTGAAGATGGACTTCTGGCAGGAACAGGGCCAGCAGCCTGCTGGGGTGGCAGGACAGACAGTTGGTGGCCATGCCACACTTTAGTGACAAAGCCAGCACATGGGTGGAATGTTGCTGGCCTCCAGGCTTCTGGTAGTGCCATGTCCCAGCTGCAAGGCACCACGACAGGGACGGTGGTGGTACAGGAGTGGAAGCCAACTCTAGCCTCCTGGGGACCAGCCTGGGCAAGATGGGGTTACCACAGGCTATGACATGGGTGTCAGCACCCAGCAGGGTCTGCCCCAGAAGGGAGGCAAGAAAACGGGGTAGGACAAGCCTCCACCTGGCCTGGAGAGCTCTCTGCAGACCAGGAGACCAGCAACATCGCCACCAGCAGCCTCAGCACTGGAGAACCTGGCACCACCAGCCTAGGGGGGACATCACCATGGGCCAGTCCTGGCTGGGCAGCCCCAATGCCCAAGCTCATCTTCACCAGCCACAGAGGAAGGCAATGAGGTTACAGAGGTGTGGATTAGGCCAGAGTGAGTTGATCCAAACTGTGCTCTTTATCCCCAGAATATGTGGCTGGCACAGGCAGGGAAGGGGGAGAGGCACCCACCCGACCCACCAACTTACAGACTGGCGCATGCAGTAGAGACATGGAGGGCAGGCAGGCAGGGGAGATGGTGGGAAAGAAAAAGAAAACATGAGCAAAAAGAAAGAAAAACCAACCCAAAACCAGCACACAACAGAGCGCACGTCAGTGCCGGACAGGAGCAGGACAGCGCCTGCCACCACCCGCAGCCAGACCCGTGCTCGGCCTGGGCTCTCCCTCGCCAGCTGCGCTGAAACACAGGCTCAGACCAGTGTTACGTTGGGTCACCACCACAGCAGCTCCCACTGGCCCCACCATGCCATTAGTGTAAGGGCACCTGCCAGGGTGGGCATCCCACAGCGCGTCTCGATGTCCCGTGGAGCCCTGGCAAGCCAACAGCCCACAGCCACCAGAACCCACAGCCCTGCCAGAGCTCCGGGTGCACACCACCAGGAGGACCCAGCTCTGGTCCCAACAATTTGTAACCTTGTGAGTGCCCCAGAGTGCCCCAGTTAGGCACAGGGTCCATGCAGTGCATTCCCTGCCCTGCACCGTGAGGAGCTGGGAACCTTTCCCAGCACTACCCCACTGCTCGTCGAGCACTTGGGGGGACTGTGGCTGTCCCAGCACCATCCAGCTCCAACTTCCCCTTGCCCCCCGAACACCCCACAGGCTGGTAGCCACAGGCTGGTTGGTGCTGGCACCCCCAGGGAAGCACCCACGGATGGGATGCTTCTGGCTCTCCAACCCCGCTGTGTCTGTCCCACCAGCCCTTGGCTGCAGCCCCTGCCCAGCGACGTGTCCTCCAGAAGACCCATCTGGGTCCTCACCAGCTGTTGCAGCCCCCCCATCCCCAGGCTGTCCCTGGGGGCTGCGGCAGCTCCCCAGAGCCTCAGGGTGGCCCCAAGTATGCATGCCCTGAGCACCACCCTGCTGGCACCCACCTTCCTTCACAGGGATGGTTGGCTTCTTCTGCCGCAGCCCCAGGAGGATGAAGAAGAGCACCAGGGGGATGAAGATCTCAAAGGTCAGCACCCACTGGGGATCACAGAATCACAGAATGGTTTGGGTTGGAAGGGACATTGAAGATCATCCAGTTCCAACCCCCCTGGATGACACAAAGCAGCAGGATCGTGATGCTTGCAGACAAGAGCCAGCTACCAAGAAGGAGCACGGGCAGGATGGGGGGCCCTGGGATGCCCACACAGGGCAGCACCATGCCCACATCCTGCAGGTGGCTGTTGTCACTGTCACAGCTCAGACAGAGGCAAAGGGGTCCCTAGGCACTCCAGGATCTCCTGCTTGGCCCCGCCTGCACCCTGCCTGTTCCATTCTGCCTAGGGGTACCTCAGGACAGGAGAGGGTATCACAGAGCGATACCTACCTTCATCAACACAAACAAGGTGCTGGGGCTCGAGCCCAGCCCCAGCAGGCCACCACAGCCAGGGCTGCCATGGGGAGATGACCCCAAGTCCTTATGGCTGGCAAAGAGCTGTAGGCCTCCATCCTGGCAGTGCCCTCACAGTCAGTACCTGCCCAGCACGATGTCCCCCTGCCACCCATGCCACCGTCGAGTCCCACCCGTGGGCCGTGCAGGGGACAGATCCCAACCGCATCATGACAAGGTTCAGTTTGGCGAGACCCTGGCACTGGCTCCAGATGCAGCAGGGGAGCAGTGCTGGGGGTCCAGGCACCCCCTCTGGGCCCTCCCAGAAAGCTACAGCTGCATGGGATTTCCTCCGGCAGCATATGGATAATCACAGCAAATCCCCAGGAATCCCTGATCCCGATCGCGCAGGCGGCCCAGGCTGGGCTCCGTGCCCAGAGGCCCTGGGGATGGGCATCAACTGCCAGATTGCACTGGGAGTGCCCAGGCCACGTCATGGCCACATCACCCTTGCTGCTGAGAAGAGAAACTGAGGCACGGGGTGAGGTGAGCCAACCTCAGCTTGCTCCAGGGCCAGATCTGAGCCCAGGCTGGTGCTGAGACCCTGCAACCTGCTGCCACCAGAGAGGCAGGACAGACCCCAGCTCCACTGGACACCAACCACCAGCTCCTGCACCAGCCCAGTCACCTGCAGTGCCCAGGTACCAGAACGATGCAGTGGGGTGGGAAGAGACAGCTTTAACCCCACAGCAGCTGCCTGGAAGGATGTAGCTAGTGGCAGGGTCAGGGCCTCCGGTCCCCAGCAGTGTCACCTCCACGCTGCCCTCACCCAGGGGCTGCAAACACTCTGGTAGAAATTCCCAGCATCCCAGAGGGACCCCCACACCCAGGCCCCCACTGGCATGTGACAGTGGCACTCCTGTGGGCACCAGCGTTGGCAGGGCTATGGGACGGACATGGCTGCACCCACGGGTGCCCCTGCTGCTGCCCTCCCCACTCCCAGAGCTGCCAAGTTTGGGGGAGGCAAAGACCAGAGGAAGAAAGGCTGGAGGGGATGGGGAGGGTAAATGCCCAAGCAGCCATGCCAGAGGATCCCCATCTTTCTGGCACCACTAGCCCAAGGCATAGTCCCCAGTGTCATTGTCCCTGCACAAGGGGCTAATAAGGGACACCCTGAGCTGCTCTGCCAGCCCCTGACCCTGCCCCTCACTGCCTGCACCCACCTCCTGACTGTTTACCAGGGACACAATCAGGCCTCTGTGCCCAGGCGCCTGTGGGACTGTCCCCACACCCCCGCTGGGCCGTACCAGGCTCCTCTGGGGACCGCTGGGTCCTTGGTGGTGACGGGAGGGACCTGCCTCTTGTTATTTATCTTTTAACGTGGGTCATTGACCTTTTGCTCCTGCATCCCCTGTCCCCGACCCCCCCTGCACCACTGAACACCCCAGAGCCAGGGCACAGTGTCCCCACCACCAGCCCGGGGTCACATGGTGTTGGGCAGACATAGGGGCAGACTGGGGCTCCCCAGCCCCTCTGGGGCTGATCCTGCCCCTTTTGGTCCCCTGCAGGGGCTTCCCAGGCATGGGCAGGCCAGGGCTGCCCCACACCCACAATGGGGCAGAGCCTCGGGCATGCAGTAGCAGGGAGGGATGCTGTCCCAAGGGAGAATCCCACACTGGCACAGCCTGGGGGTTGGGAGGGTCTCTGCCTGCAGGTGCAGGGCACTAGGGGACATTTTGGAATTGTATGAGGAAGCAAGCAGAGGGGAAAAGCCAGGATCCAGGCGGCTGGGAGAGGAAAAGGGCCAGTGCCTGCTAGGAGCTGGCCATGCCCTGCACTGACCAGAGTGCTCTGTCCTCTTCTCTCACATGTTCCCTTCCTCATTCCTGTGCCCTCGCTGGGGGCTTGTGGCAGTGGGACAGGAGGTGGATGGGCACAACTTGCACTGAGCAAAAGTGTGACCAGAGGCAGAGGTGGCTGCAGCCAGGCCTTGGCTGTCCCCATGGGTGAGGGCACAGGCAGGTGACTTTGGGGAGCCTGGGAGGTGCCCAGGCTGGTGGTGACCATCAGTGGGTGTCTGTGGTTGGGTCCCCACCTGGGGTGGGGGCTCAGCTGGGCGGTGTGGGTCTGCCCAGCCAGGTTGGACAGGGCCTGGAGCAACCTGCTCTAGTGGAAGGTGTCCCTGCCTGTGGCAGGGGGTTGGGACTGGATGAACTTTAAGATCCCTTCCAACACAAACCATTCCATGATTCTATGATTCTATGAGGCTGGAGGAGGAGTAAAATCCCACTGGGGTTTGCCAACACCTCTCCTGAGCGGGGAGCCCAGGGAGAGTGGAGCACGGTTCTCCACTGTGCCAGCCCTGTGGTGCTGTGTCACTTGGGTACCAGCATGCTGGGCCAAGGGGGACACAGCAGCACTCCGGCACAAGCACATGGCACAGGGGCACCCTCCCTGGCACAGGCCTGTCCTGAGCAGTGGCAGGATTGTGCTGGCAGTGGCAGTGTAGAGGCCGGCACCAGTCACCCCCAGCCTCTCCCTGCGGGCCAGGAGCAAGGCAGATCCCTGCAGCCCTGACAGCTCACTTCCACCCTGCTCCCGGCCACCGAGGCCCCCAACCACTCTGCAACCAGTGTCCCCACAGCTGCCTGTGAGCAGGGGGTCCTGGCGACACTACCCAGTGCTGCCAGACCAGCAGCACCGTGCCAACCCTGCGTGTCCCCCCCCTGCCAGCTGCAAACAGCGAGGGGGCAAAGAGCATCCTGAGCAGGCAGCACCGGCCCCATTGGTTCCTGCTACAGATGTGGCTCCGACCCCAGCCAACGCCGGCAGCAGGGCCTTGCCACTGGGTGAAGCCCCAGTACCCCAAAGTTCAGCCTTTCTTATTTTGGAGTTATCAAGCTCACACAGCTCCACTCCCACGTGCCAGAGAGGAAGGGACAGACCTGCCAGGACAACTCCTTTGTGTGGTGGGAGCTTTCCTGGCTCTTGGCCAAGGAGCAGAAGGCACAAACGCTGCCTGTCAGTTTTACATCCAACACGGGTTTAAACCAGCTACCAGAAGTCATCGAAGAGCCCATCCCTTAGGACAGAGGCAGCTGAGCTCAGCCCCTGTCCCAGCAGAGCCATGGCGATGCAAAGGATGGCACAGCCTGCAATAGCCAGGGCTGCCTTGGGCACTCACAGCCCTGGCTTCCCTCCACTGTGCTGCTCAAAGCCGCACCACCTCGGGGCTCCTGCCTGAAGTTCTGCCCTGGGGAGAATTATATCACTGCTAAATCCCAGAGCAGTTGCCAGAACCGCTCAGCCGCACCAGACCAAGTCCAACCATCCCTCAGGCTGGGCATGAACCCCCACCGAGGTGCCCAGCCACCACCCTCGCCAGGCTGCAGGCAAGCTTCTCTAGTGACAGGGGGTTATTGAACCGGGTGACATGGTACTGCAGGTCAGAGCACACCCCTCACACCTCTCTTGAGGGCCACCCAGTCCCTGTACCCACCACTGCTGAACATCAGCTGCACCAGCCAAACCGTCAAGTGCCTCCAGACAACACCTGACCCAAAACCACCCAAAAACCCACCACTGTGCCTTGCCGCAGTGCTGCTCCCCACAGAGCCCCTGGTGCCAGGGACAATGGGGATCCCCCCAGAGCCACCAGCACTCGGGGCAGTGCAAAGCACTGGCCCCAGATCTCCTGAGGCCTACCATCCTCAGCCAAACATGCAGTGCCTGCTCCTCATCCTATCCCACAGCACGGGGCTGTGCCAACAGGCAGCTACTGGCAGGACAAGGCACGCACCACATTCCCTCTCTCAGACTGGGAACCCAGCAACCACAGCTCTGCCCCACAGGGTGAACCCCTAGCAGAGAAGGGGGCTTGAGCTGACCCCTTCCCTGCTCCAACCCCCCAGCCTCTGTCCTCGCAGCAGGACATGGAGCTGGTTTCACTGGGTGAAACATCCAGCTCTGGATGGGGCCAGAGCAGACCTGTGCTGGGGGAGGCAGCCACGGAGAGCAGGGCACAGGCTGGGCTCTGCCCTGGCCAGCACCAGCAGCTCCGCTCTCGGGCTGCTGGGAGAGGGCAGTGCTCCCCAGGAGTGGGCAGGATGATGACAGGGAGCGCGAGGTGACGGCAAGACTTGCAGGCAGCAGGAGCACGAGGAAATAGGTGACACACAGGGCATGACTGCCCCAGGGGCTGCACCAAATCCATCCCTGAGCACTATCAGCACAGGGGCACCTCTTGCTCTGGCACACACACATCCCATCCACAGCATCACTGGGTGGGTGAGCAGGGGCTGATCCTTCCCCTGCCACCCTGCCTGCAGCAATCAGGGCACTCCAGTGATGGTCCCCACATGTGGGAGTGACAGGGCCTGGGCTCCTCATCCTACAATTGCAACCTCCTGTGCTGCTCCCCACACTGCCCATGGGGCTGGGGAGGGTCAGGGAGAAAGTGATCCCCAAAAGATGTGCCCAACCACCAGACACATCAGCCAGGCCCAGGTCAGTTGCCAAGGGCCAGTGCGTGCCAGAGCACAGTGGTGCCGCCGCACAGCCTCACAGGCAGGGTCCGTAGCACAGCAGCCCTGGGCAGCCCCTCACCATGGCCACGCAGGGTACAAAGCGCGGATGACTCAGCCAAAGTGTGACCCACCTCACCCATCTTGGGGGCACCAGGGCAGCCCATGAGCAGGCACCCACCTTAGCCCAGCCCAGCACTTGCCCTGCCTGCCCCTGGCCCAGGGTGTTCCCTGGTGCTTCAGCCACCAGGACAGAGCAGGGACTGATGCCCATGGGCTGCTGGTGAAGGAAAGCAGGATCAGGCCTGCAGGATATTTGGGAGGGGGAAGAGGAGACGTCGGAGCTCGGAGCAGCAGCTCACTACCCTCCCTCAGTGCCCAGCACCCCCATCCCTGCCCCAAGCACTCCCATCCCTGCCCAGTGCACCGCTGTCCCTGCCCCCAGCACCCTCGTCCCTGCCCCCCAGAACCCCCGTCCCTCTCCCCAGCACCCCCGTCCCTGTTCCAAGCACTCCCGTCCCTGCCCCCCAGCACCCCCATCCCTACCCCCCAGCACCCCCATCCCTGTCCCCCAAGCACCCCCATCCCTGCCCCCCAAGCACCTCCATCCCTGCCCAATGCTGCCCGGGTCCCCGGGGCCAGGGTCCCCTCTGCTCGCCCGCTGGCTCTGGCAGGGAATCCCCGCACAGGCACAGCCAGGAGAGGGTTACAGCGATTCACCTATGGAACACCCTACACCGATTCCTACGTGGAAGGTGTCATCCTGCTCCTCTGCACCCCCGGGAAGGGACCAGTCCCCGGGACCCCCGCGGTCCTCAGGAGCAGGAGCCGCTCCTGCAGCTCTGACCCACATAGGGGTGTGGATCTATTTATAGCTCGCAGAGAGCGAGGGCTCGGGGAGAGCTCCTCTCGCACCCGCAGGGACGGCCCTGGGGACAGGGAGGGCTGCGTGTTGCCGGGCTTTGTGGGACACTGGACGGCACCAGCCGCGGCCCCGGCGGGCGCGGAGGAGGGGGGCAGGAGAGGCCCAACTGTTGCTGCCCGCGGCTGGGCCCACGCGGGGCTGCAGGGCCGGGGCAGTTCCGGGGCCGCTCCCGGGGTTCCGCACAGCCAGTGCCAGGGTGCCAGAGTGGCTCCCGGCAGCCGCCGGCTAGCAGAGAGCGCTCGGCCCGCTCCGCCCGCACCCCGCCCGGCCCGTGGGGGCCGCGGGGACACCCCGCCCCAGGCCCTGCCTCCCGCCCGGCCGCAGCAGCCGCCCAGGCCCGCAGCGGAGTCCCGGGCACCCCCCCGCGCTCACCGGGCTGCGCCTCTTCAGCGTCACGTTCTTCCAGAGCAGGAGATGGAGCTGGTGCAGGAACCCCATGGCCCGGCCCGGCCCGGCCCGACCCGGCCCGGCCCCGCGGCAGGGGCGGCCCCGCTCGGCTCCGCGATCACCCGCCGCACACTGCCATCCCCCGCCGGGCCGCCGCCGCCTTTGTCCGCAGCGCGCTGGAAGGGAGGGAGGGGGACAGACCCCGGTGACGGCTCCAGCTCCAGCCCCGGCCCGGCCCGGCCCGGCCTTGCGCAGCACCGCCCCTGGCCCGGGCCGCCCGCCCGCCACCGCCCCTTAAAGGCACCGCGGGGCCGCGGCCGCTCCGCCCTGGGCAGGGTTTCGAGGAGCCGCCGGAGCGCAGCGAAGCGCAGGACACCGTGTCCCTGGAGGGCCGCGGGGACTCGCCGCTGGGCGGGCTCTTGATGGCAGCTCCTGCCCCTCCTGGGGACCGCAGCACGGAGCCCCGGGGCTGTGCCCGGTGTGGTCTGTGTCCTCCTGCCGCGGGAGGGCAAACTCTCTCCGCGCAGGAGCTGCCCGTGGAGCTGCTGCTCCGCAAACCAGGGGTGCAGAGAGCAATATCTGTGCGTCCCTGAGCCTCGGCTGTGCCCCTCCAGCACATGCTTGCTGCAGGGCGGCCCACTGCATGGAGCTTAGGTGGTGCGGCTGCCCCCACACCCTGCCTGCCCTGCTTGGCCCAGCTCCCCCAGCTCCTACTTCCTTTCATTCCAGGGGGAGGGTGTCTACATGTGTCCTTGGAGGGGACCAACCTGCCTGCAGCAAGCGTACCCCCAGGTGAACCAGGCCAGCTTTTCTTTCTGACTTCCTGCCTTCCTTCCAGCCATCTACCATTGCTCTCTTCCTTCCAGCCACCTACCCTTGCTCTCTTCCTTCCAGCCACCTACCCTTGCTCTCTTCCTTCCAGCCATCTATCCTTGCTCTCTTCCTTCCAGCCATCTACCCTTGCTCTCTTCCTTCCAGCCATCTATCCTTGCTCTCTTCCTTCCAGCCATCTACCCTTGCTCTCTTCCTTCCAGCCATCTATCCTTGCTCTCTTCCTTCCAGCCATCTACCCTTGCTCTCTTCCTTCTAGCCATCTATCCTTGCTCTCTTCCTTCCAGCCATCTACCCTTGCTCTCTTCCTTCTAGCCATCTATCCTTGCTCTCTTCCTTCTAGCCATCTATCCTTGCTTGCTTCCTTCCAGCTATCCTTGATTCCTTGCTTCCTTCCAGCAATCTATCCTTGCTTCCTTCCTTGCTTCCATCCTTTCATCATTCCATCCTTCTCTCCCTCCTTTCTCCATTCCTCTGGTTCTCTCCATTTCTCACCTCTCTCCTCCAACCCCTTTTCTCCCCCCAGCTCTCCTTACCCCTCTCCATCTCCATGCTGCTCTCGGCACCAAGAGCAGCTGGAGCTGTGGTGACTCCTTTGGCTGCCCCAGCCTGTGGTGCTGCTGGGGGTGACTGGGGGTGGGCTCAGGTGGTTTGGGGTGAGCTGAGCCCACCCCAAACTCAGCCCACCTGGTTTGGGGTGGGCTCAGCAGCAGCCGCCTGGGTGCTGACAGAAGCTCCCCTTGTCCTGCCACAAAGTGTCGTTATTCAGAGAACTTCCGGGTGAAGCTTTGCCCTGGGGTGAGGGAGGCTGAGGGGTGCCTGGGGTGAGGGTGATCCGGGGTGCGGGTGGTCAGAGGCACACCACTGCCCGGCCCCGTGCCCTGCTGTGGGAGTGCTACGGGTGTGTGGGCAGGGTGCAGGCACCAGAGCTGCCCAGTCCGAGAGGAGCTGGGCTGGGGGTGGCCAGGGCTGGCTCAGCGCATTCCCACCTGCCCTGCAACCCAGGGCTGCTGCTCTGCCATGACCCCAAGTTTTCCTGGTGTTTCTCCAGCTTTGAAATGCTGGGGAGATCCGGTGTCGAGGTGAGCTGGGCCAGGGGGGGCCAGCCAGCAGGCTGCCCAGCCATGCACCCCGCTCCAGCAGTGGCTGTTACTTGGTCCCTGGGGAAGGAGGGATGTGTCCACCCTTGGCTGCTCCCAAGGGATTGCATGTAGGTTGTCCCCAGCCCACACTAGGAACACCTCAAAAAGCCCTGACCTGCAGCAGAGTGTGTCCCCCGCTCAGAGAGGAACAGAGGAGAAGGTCATGCATGGGGCTATGGGCGATGTGGACTCAAAGCACTGACCTGGGTCTCCTGCCCAGCTCCCTCCTTCTGCCCCTGGCTGGTCTTGATGAGCTTCACAGCTCCTCTTCTGCTTGACATGACCACGAAACCCTACAAGGGGCCAGCAAGAGACAGACCCAACTGTGTGTCATGGGGCAGCACAGCCCCAAGGACCCAGTCACTCATCTCCTCTATGGACCTGGGACCATGAAGTCCTGGGGAACTGGTGGCCCATTTCCTCTACGGACCTAGGACTCTGAGCATCTCTCAGGGGACCTCCTTGCGGCCAAGCTCCTCTATCTGTGTGAGGTCATCTGCAGATGGCAGCACCTACCTGCACAATGCTCACATTACCTAATGGTCCTATGGCCTGGCCTTCAGTGCTGGGGGCTTCTGGCAGAGCTGGCCCTGGCTCCCAGCCTGGCTCAGAGCACTTGGGCAGCCCCAGCCTCTGGTACCACACTGCCACGTCCCTGTGCCGCAGGGGTCCAGGTGTCTGCACCCACTGCCTGCAAGGACCCCCCAGGACATCGTCTCTTGTGCCAAGGTGTCCTGGGGCAGCATCCAGCAGTGATGGCTACATGCGCCAGGTCAAAGCTCCCTCCTGCTCTGCCACCCATTCTGTGTCCCCCGGGGCATGTCCCCAGTGCTGTCCTCTGTGAAGGGGAATGGTCCCGTGCGACCCTGGTCCCTGGGGCTGTGCAGGGGTGGAGGGGACAGCAGCAGGGATGGTTCTGGCAGGGAATGCTGCCTGCAGCCAGTGGGGTTGGGGCAGGCCAGGCTGGGAATGGTGTCCCACAGGCTGTGCAGCACCCAGTATCTGGGCTCTCAATCACGCTGGGGAAGAAATGCAGAAAGAGGGTGAGAAAAGACAACAGGAAACAGGGGGCATGGCTGGGGAGGAAAAAACACCCAGCCTCAGAGCTGCAGTTGGCCTTTGAGGGCTCCCAGGGTGGCACTGAAACCACAGAGCCAGGCTACACCCTGGCACAGTGGCACTGCGCTGTGCCCAGCCACTGCCTGGCCCCTCGCCTGTGGCCTTCCCAGGATCTGGGACAGTGACAGGAGCAAGGGGTCAGGAGGATGCAGACCCCAGGGGTGCTCGAGCAGCTCAAGGACCCCCAGGGTGTGGTTTGGGCACCGCTGCCAGCTCTGGCTTGCCAGCTCCAGGGACAGAGTTGCATGCCAGGGCCCCCTCTCCTGCCTCAGTTTCCCCATCTCTTTTGCCCTGCCAGGGCTTTCCAGAAGATTTGGTGCCCAGACAGCAATGCCAGCACAGAAGACAACCAAGTGCATGGCCAGAGTGGGACAGGGACAGGGGCAGGGAGATAGCTGGGGCACGGGTGGCATCTTTCTGTGAGGCTCACACATGCCCACTTCCCGTTTTGGCAGCAAACACCCAGGCCGGGGCAGGTGGCCGGGGCTTGGCAGCACCGAGGAGCTGCTGTACCTGCCCGTTTCAAGATGAGTCAGTAGGAGCCAGCACCAGGCTAGTATCCTGGTTTCGATCAGGTGGCACCTTGGCGAGGCTCAGGGCAGGGTCCTGCACCCACCCCAGAACAGGCAGGGCTTCCAACCCCACACGTGCACCAGGGCATGGTGCGGGCTCCTGCCATGGCCCTGCCGTGGGCACAGGTGGTGCCAGTGGCAGTGCCAGGCTGCGGCTCCATCCCACCAGCTCTGCAACGGGTGGCAGCAAACACTGAAGAAGCGCCTGGTGCCAGTGCAAGACGAATAAGTATCTCGCTGTTCAGCTACTGCTGGCTGACTGCAGAGGGAGCTGCATGCACCAGGGGCACGCAGCCAGAGGGCACCCATCAGCTGTGGGGCACCCATCAGCTGTGGGACACCCATCAGCTGTGGGACACCCACCCAGTCACAGGGTACTCACTCAGGCATGGGGTATGCACCCGGCTATGGGGCACCCATCCACCTCTGGGGCAGCACCCAGCCATGGGTCAGCCGGTGCCCGTGCAGCGCAGGGGAAGCACAGAGAGGGGGCTGTGCCAGCTGCAGCATGTCAGGAAGGACCCACTGTGGGGCCAGGACGAGGCAAAACCACAGAAAAGAGGAAGCCCTCGAGTGCCCCAGCCCAGCAGCAGCAGTGCTGGGGCACACGCGCACAGGCACCTCGCATAGCACCGCGGCCTGGACCGGTAAGTCTGAGCTCAGCACCAATGCCCATGGAGGGAAGAGGGGCTGAGGAACAGGGCAACCCCAGCACTGCTGGGCAGGGTGTCCCCTCCGGAGCATCTGCAAATGAGGCCAGGGACTGATAGGCAGAGGGACCACTGATCGGCAGTGCAGGGAGCAGGCAAAGCTTTCTCAGCCCTCATTGCTTGGGATGCCAGGTTTTTCTGGAGCCTAAACTTAGCTTGTGTGTTTTAGCAGAGGGGGCAAAGGCAGGGAAGAGGTTTTTCACAAAGCTGCAGTAGCTGGGGTGGGAGAGCTGGGCACCGCTTCCCAGGAGGCTCCAAAATCCTGGAGGCACAGGCACAGCCCTGGCCAGCAGCAAGGCTTGGAAGCCCATGTGTTTCCAGAGGTTACCTGGGAAAGGAAACCGCCCTTGGTGCCAAACGCTGGAGACTGCATGTGTGTGCTGAGCCCCATGTGCGGGACTGGCATTCCTGGGCGCACTTGGGCCAGCGGCTGGTCCCAAGCCCAGCCAAACATCCCACTTGTTGCCCCCCCACTGCTCTCTGCTCCCACCAGCATTGCTGGTTAAAGCTCAGCAGCACCAGGCCCAAGGCAGGCAGAGGGGCACCGTGGCGGGGCAGCATCGCGTGGCCAGAGTCCCCATGTGCCTGCGGGCGGAGCCCCTGCAGTGGCAGCCCCGAATGGCTCCTGGCCCTCCCTGCCCTCCCTGTGCTGCCTGCAGGGCTGAGGCCACAAGCTCCCAGGCTGTTGGGGCTCCCTGTGCCCTTGGTGGCTCGGGAGAACATCCCAAACCTGAGGAGAGCACCCCAACCTGGGGGCAGCCCTGCCATCACTGCAGGACGGTGCTGGAGTGAGGTGGCACTTCTCAGGACACCCCAGTTGGGGGTTCAGACTTCTGAGTGATTCCAAGTAAACCCCATTCCCAGCTTGGGCCTTGCCGTGGGGTCATTCAGGCAGAATCTGGGCTGTCCCCCCCCGTTGCCCTTTGGCATGTGCAAACTCCCAGGCACTGGTAGCATTCCAGACATGACCTGGGCAAGCGGGAAGGGTGGAGTTGGGACCGTGGCTCTTTGTCAGTGGGAAAACTGGGGCACAGAGCAAGTACCAAGGGCTGAATCCATGGTGTGTGTGATGGGGAGTGGTGCCAGGTGGGGGGGACACAGCTGGCTGCTGCCCATCAGCCCTGTACCTCCCCTTCACAGAATCACAGCCTGCTTTAGGATAGAAGGGACCTTAAAGCTCCCCCAGTTCCAACCCCCTGCCACGGGCAGGGACACCTTCCGCTAGAGCAGGTTGCTCCAAGCCCCTGTGTCCAACCTGGCCTTGAACACTGCCAGGGATGGGGCAGCCACAGCTTCTCTGGGCACCCTGTGCCAGCGCCTCAGCACCCTCACAGGGAAGAACTTCTGCCTCAGAGCTCATGTCAATCTCCCCTCTGGCAGGTTAAAGCCATTCCCCTTGTCCTTGGCCCTACAGGCCCTCATCCAAAGCCCCTCTCCAGGTTTCCTGGAGCCCCTTTAGGCACTGGAGCTGCTCTAAGGTCTCCTCTTAAGGAGCCTTCTCTTCTCCAGGCTGCCCCAGCCCAGCTCTCTCAGCCTGGCTCCAGAGCAGAGCTGCTCCAGCCCTCGCAGCAGCTCCGTGGCCTCCTCTGGCCTCGCTCCAACAGCTCCACGTCCCTCTTGTGGTGTTGTCCCAAAGCTGAATGCAGAACTCCCCTTGGCAGCACATCCCTGCTTGCCCTGGAAATGGAGATACTGGGGACTGTGGGAGGGTGACATAAAAGCCACCGCGGGACGACACCAGGTGCATGGGAGGTAGCGGAAGGGTCAGGGGTGATGCTGGAGCCCAGGTTAATGGACAAGCCCTTTCTCCGGCCCCAGCACCTCCCCACCACCCCTCACAAGCCGAGCTGACAGGCCTTGGTGTCTTTTCCTCTCTCCCAGGTGTCAGCTTATCACTGGAGGTGACAGCCAGCCTGGCAGCATGCCCCGGGCATCGCTACTGCCCCAGCTGCCATGGGGCCGGCCTGGTGTGAAGGTGGTGGCCATCACCGGGGTGCTCGCAACCACCCTCTGGAACCTGAGGTGCTTCCTCAACTCTCCCCAGGTCTCCAGAGAGGCCTCTCAGCACACTGAGCCGCTGCTGGTCCTGGTTTGGGAATGGCCCTCGAAGCAGGTCCCCAATGTCAGTGGGGACATCTGCCGTGAGCTGTATGGCATTACAGGCTGCTGGGTCACCATGGAGCGCCAGCTCCTGCACCGGGCAGATGTCGTGGTATTCCCCCACACCAGGCTCCAGCCCGGCAGGGACAGCCTGCCCAAGGACAGGCCACTCTGGCAGAGCTGGGTATGGGTGTCCCTGGAGTCCCCCTCCAACACTAAATCTCTAGCGGGATGGAACCAGACCTTCAACTGGGTGATGACCTACAGACGGGACTCGGACATCTTCGTCCCCTACGGCAAACTTGTGCCCAACCAGTCGGCCACTGTGAACATCCCTGCAAAGACCAATTTGGTGTCTTGGGTTATCAGCAACTACCACAAGACTCAGAAAAGAGCTGAAGTCTACAAGAACCTCTCCAGGTACCTCCACGTGAACATATACGGCAAAGCAAACAAAAAGCCACTTTGCAAGGACTGCCTCTTGCCAACAATATCCAAGTCCAAGTTCTACCTTGCCTTTGAGAACTCCATCCACCAAGACTACATCACTGAGAAGCTCTGGAGGAACGCTCTGATGGCTGGCACCGTGCCCGTGGTGCTGGGGCCTCCCCGGGCCAACTACGAGCAGTTCATCCCTGCAGACTCCTTCATCCACGTGGATGACTTCGGCTCCCTGGCAGAGCTGGCCACCTTCCTGAAGACCATGAACTCCAGCCGCTACCGGCAGTTCTTCACCTGGCAGAGGCGGTACAGTGTGAAGCTCTACACCGACTGGAGGGAGCGGATCTGCACCATCTGCAGCACCTACCCCAGCCTGCCCCGCGGCCGCACCTATCCCAACCTCGAGAGCTGGTTCAACACCTAGAGCTGGTGTGCTGGAATCATCGGGGCAGAGGATGCAGGGGTGGGGTACACAGGATACACGGGGCACAGTCCTAGACCAGGACATGGGGCAGAGGTGGACATGGGAGTCTCCACCTCTCCTCCCAGCCCGGCTGTTGCCACACTGGGACCTTGAGCAACTACTTGTGACTTGATTTCCTGCAAAATGGAACTACCACCCCACCTGACCCGACACTGACCCACCTTGCCAGGGTGCAAGCAGGATGAAATGGTGCTTTGGAAATAAATGACAGTGCTGCAAAGGCTCTGTCTGTGCTGTGGGGCAGGGAAAGGGGCTAGGGGGGTGTGGAAATCCCCAGCCTTCCCCTGCCATTGCTCCGTGCCCTCCCCAGTGAAGCTGCAGTGGCAGAGGCCCTGTGGTGACATTCCTGGTTGGGCTGGAGGAGCTGAGTTCAGGGCAGCCAGGGGGAACCCAGCACCCTGTGGCTGAGGATAGAGAGCACAGCCTCTGCTCCCCCACTTCCTGGCCCACCCCAGCATCCATTTCCCCCCACAACCCCCGCTGCCAAGCTGTGGGTGTCACTGTGCTGGTGAGGACCAGGAGGACACCGGATGCTCTTGGGTGCAATCTCAGCCCGCTCAGTACAGTCAGAGGGATGCTGCGGTTTCTCACTCGCCCGCCCTGCTGCGACAGGAAGCCAGGGGCACGGTGGAGGCTGGAGCCTCGCAGCAAGCCCAGAGCAAAGCCAGGCCCCTGGACGCCCTGTGGCACCAGCAGCCTGATCCATGTGCCCTGGAAGGTCCTGCTCACCCTGCACTGCACACACCAGGCACCATGCTACCAGCATGGTGCATTGCTGGACCCTGTGCATACATTGTGGGCACCCTGCCCCATGCACACACCTTACACCCTGAGCACAGGCAATGCCCAGGCATCCCGAGGGGACACCTCCATCTGGGATGAGTGGCAGTGCTGGGGCTGGGCGACAGGACCAGCCAGTGGGACACGACAGCTCCATCCATACCTTGCTCTGTGCCCCTTGGCTTGGTGCCATCAACCCCCTTGATACAAACGTTTAACTCCTTTTTCACAGGTTCCCCCCCCTTTCCCTCACTGCAGCCCTATGTCACCCAACCATAGGGCTGCCACTGTCACTGCTGCCACCCCTCAAGGTGCTGGGTGCCACCAGGATCTGCTCCCCATGCCCAGGGTGCAGCAGCATCCCCTCAGCAGATGCTGTACCTGCCCATGGCTGGCACATCCCTGTGTCCCCAGCCTGGCCTCACTGGGTTGCAGTTCAGTGGCCATGCTGTGCTCTTCCAGTTTCTGTGGCTTCAAATTTCAGCTTGATTTTGTCTTCTGGGCAAGTCGAAAATGCAGCAGGAAGGGTTCAGAGTGCCCAGGGGCAGGACGCTGGGCAGTGGGATTTGGGGGTCCCATGGTGGGGAGCAGGGCTTCTGTCTGGCCAGCCTTATGCTAGAGGAGAAAATCAGATGGTGATGTGGAGAAGCAAACCTCAGGGAGGTGACATCCTTCCCAGGCATCCTGCTACTGACCCTGCTGCAGCGCCAGCCTCCAGCACCCCACAGAGCACCAGCACCAAAGGGCAGCAGTGGCCTGTGCCCCTGCCCTGTGTAACCCTGGGCACCCTGGCACTGGGGAGCCAGTGGGGACACAGGGCGAGCCAAGGGGCTCCCACCACAGGGCTGGCACACAGCCTGGTGTGTGCACCTCAGCCCTTCGCAGGGTCCCCATGGTGCTGCCTGCAGCAACCCCACTCCTGCCTGGCCCATGGCAGCGAGGTTTGGGGCAAACCCAGAGCAAATGCGCCATTTACTGGTAGCTGAACCCAGGAATGGGATTTTCAGAAGTTCCATAGAATCATAGAATCAACCAGGTTGGAAAAGACCTTTGGTACCATAAAGTCCAACTGTTCCCCAGCACTGCCAAGGCCACCACTAACCCATGACACCAAGGGCCTTGCCTACATGGTTTGTGAACACTTCCAGGGATGGAGATTCCCTGGGCAGCCTGCTCTAAAGCCAGTTTCCTTACAGGAGCACAGTCTGGTGCCAAACCAGACTGCAGAGGCCACAGCAATGCAAAGCAAGGTGTCATCTCCCAGATATTTGATTCTCCTGGCTGGTCTGATACCCCCAATCTCAAACAGCTCAGCCCCTGATGCCCACAGGGACCTGCCTGGGCTGGCACCACTTGGCACAGCCACCAGGGCCGGATCACGCACAGGAGCATCCCTTGTCCACCAGTGTCACACTGGCAGCCCCATGGCAAGGGCAGCCCAGTCTTCCTGTACCTGTCTGCCCACCCCGGGGCACGGAGTGCTGCAGCTCGCACCACATTCCTGTGGGGTCCAGTGTCTGCAGGAGGAGTCTACAATCGGGATACTGCTGCATTCCCACCCTTCCCAAAACCAGCTATGGAAAAACAGCAGCTCAAAACGGGTGGAGGGTGACTGGGGCAGGGGCACAGACCCCAACAAGCTGCCCCTGTCCTAGTAGTGGGCTGGCCTGCAGGCAGGCAAGAGCTGCGTGTTGCTGGTGTGACAGGGACTCCTCCACCTTATTTGGGTGCTCTGGTCCAGCCCCACTGTGCTACCCCAGAGCCAAACCAGGCTGGGCTGCCGGCAGTGTGCAGGAGCAGGGATAAAGTGAGGCAAGGAAACGGTTAACTTGCTCTCAGGCCACAAAGAACCAATATTTATTTCATTGTCAGAGGGAATACGATTAAGAAAAAATAAAGATCGTCATCAACTACAGCAGGCTCAAAGGCACAGGGGTGCTCGCAGCACGGACAGGACAGTGTCAGCCCCCTGGGAAAGATGATCCTTGGGGCAGCCGGGCTGGGGCAGAGGGACCACACTGGAGAGGGCACAGGGGACCCGGCGTGACGTTGGGCACCCCTAAAACAAACCCCAGGAGCCCACCCATGGATGGGTGAAGCTCTGTGGTGCCACCGGGTGAGAGTGTCAAAGCCCCTGGGCACAGCGCCCCAGCCCCACTCTATGTGACAGGGAGGAGTCAAGCTGGGAAACTAGGAATCACTACAGAGAGTTTTGCTTTTTAAGAACTACAATCGAAAAAAAAATTAAAAAAAAAAAAAAAAAAAAAACACACAACACCCTCTCCCCCCTCCCCCCCCCCAATCCCCAAAATCATCTAAATCCCACTTTTTTCTGGGTCTCACAGGAGCAGTTTGGCTGGGCTGGGCACAAATGGCTCCACTCAGCACCCCGGGCACACATGGCTTCAGTAGGGTGCAGTGGGGCAGCTGCCCTCCAGGAGAGGTCAGATGCTGCTTGAACCAGTAAACTCTCCTAACTGGGAAGGGCTGGGAGCAATCACAGGGAGCACGCAACATCCCCATGCTCCCAGCCCTTCCCCTGCCCCACACACCCCAGTGAGCACCCCGGAGCGGGAGCAGGGCCGTGCCTGAGCCTGCTTGGGGCAAAGCTGCCCCATGGAGCCTGCGCAGCCCTGGCTCAGTGGCTGCTGTTGCTCATGGAGAGCCCGGGCTGCAGCGCTGGGGGGAACATCTCGGATTTGTGGAAGGGCGGCATGTAGACAGGAGGGGAGGGCGCCAGGCTGTAGCCCTGGGACGTCACCGGGATGGGCAGGCCGGGGGGCACCAGGGGCTGGTTCATGTCATACATCACCCCCTCTGCCTCGTTGCCGAAGGGCAGCAGCAGCCGTTTGCCTTTCTGACGCCGGTTGCAGAACCAGACCCGGACCACCTGTGAGAGGGGAGATGGGGCAGAGGGAAGGGGGAGAAGGTGACAAGGACACCCTTTTGCGGGTGGCATCTCCACAGCAGAGCCCCAACCCTGCCACAGCTCCTCCTGGGGCAGGCTGAGGCTGGCCACTCTCCCACAGCTTCCAGTATTGAACCGGCTGGATGCAAGTGCTCAGGAACCATGGCCATTTGGACACCCGCACTCCAAACCCCCCCACCTACATCTTTATCCAGGTTGAGGTCCTCAGCGATCTGGGAGATCTCCTGGGGACTGGGCTTCACACACTTGCGGAAGAAGCTCTCCAGCGTTCCCTTCACGTTGGTCTCAATGCTGGTCCTGCGCTTCCTCTTCCGGGCTTGGGCCAACACTTGCTCCGCATTGCACATCTGAAAATGAGAGAGGGGCCACACACTTGGGTCACAGGGCTGGTGATGTCCCCACCAGGCTCTGGACACGTGTGGTCTGGGCAGGATGGGGACAGGCCTTGCCCCTGTAACTGTCCACTGAGAATCACCCCACTGTGACTGGGGCCATTCCCAGTGTCCCAGGCACTGCAGCTGGTGTAGAGGGGGTGCACATGGACACATCTTTCTTCATCGCCCCAGGGAGCAGCAAGCTGCGTCTGCAGCCTATATTTGATTCCAGCAGGACTTGCCTGCTCCAAGATGTGACCACAGGGCTTCTGGGGGGTGATTTGGGGTCTCCCCAGGCTGGCAGCAGTGGCGATACCCAGTGGTTCCTCCCACAGCTGAGCTGAAGCCATGGCAGTGAGATGCTGCCATGGCACAAAGTACCTGACGCTCCTTTCCTCTCCCCTCCCCAAAAGCTCATGTTAAAGAAAGGGAGAAGCTGCAGCTTGAGGGCTCATGGGTGTGCAGTGCCCCGGCTCCAGCCTGCCCCAGCCCCAAACCTCTTGCATGTTGTCCGTGTTCTCTGCCTCGTTGAGCCAACGCTGCAGGAGCGGCTTCAGCTTGCACATGTTCTTGAAGCTGAGCTGGAGCGCTTCGAAGCGGCAGATGGTGGTCTGGCTGAACATCTTCCCTACGCGGGCAGGCAGGACATCACACACTGCTCCAGCCCCCCACCAGCACCCCCCAGAGTCCCCCTCCGGCATCCCCTGTCACTCGGGATTGAGGACAAGGCAAGGCATTCTCCCTGATGCTTCAGCACAGAGTCAAACCACTGAAACACTTACAGAAGCAGCTGCAGCCATTTAAAACCAGCTCCTTGTTCTCAAACCCTTCCGGCTTAAGCAAGTACTTAACAGGAGCCTCAGGGCTGGTGCTTGCCACCTCCTTCGCAGGTTGTTAAGGTGCTCAGGTGTTTCCCCTGCTCCAAGGCCTCCCCCTTCCCCCCAGTGAGCCCTCACCGTAGAGGGTGCCCAGAGCCAGCCCCACATCAGCCTGGGTGAAGCCCAGCATGATGCGCTTGTGCTTGAGGTCCTTGGCGAACTGCTCCAGCTCCTCCGAGGTTGGCGCATCCTGGCAGGGGCAGAGAGAAGCTGAGAGAGGACAACCCGAGGGGACAACCCATACCCAGGAGCTGCCAGGAGCAGGGGCTGCCTGTGGGGGGAGGGTCAGCTTGGGACAGGAGGGCTCAGCTGATCCTCTGGCACCCACCAGCCACTGCCAGCTCTGGAATATGGGGTGCTGGGGATGATGGGGTGGGTGGCAGGAGGGTATTCCCCAACTCCTGAACAAGGGGGTCTGCTTAGGGATCCCAAAATGTCTCCCCCCTCTGCCGCACATGGGACCCCCTCCATATCTGCCAACCCCCCACAAGCCCAGGGTGGCCCAAGGACAGACAGCGGGTCCAGGAGCACCCAGAGCTCTGCCCCACCGTGCCTGGGCATGTTCCCTCCGCCCCCAGGCTCACCCCTCCCGTGGCCTGACTAGAGGCACTACCGATGGGCACATTTGCTGATCGCCCTAGCATTGCCCCACGACCCGTCC
Organism: Strigops habroptila; assembly: GCF_004027225.2. Classification (NCBI taxonomy): domain Eukaryota; kingdom Metazoa; phylum Chordata; class Aves; order Psittaciformes; family Psittacidae; genus Strigops; species Strigops habroptila. The sequence goes on along the minus strand of NC_044291.2, from coordinate 11,764,435 downwards.
CCACGGGCTCTGCGTTGCCGGGGGCGCGCACCCACCGCCCCCCCAAAGGGGCAGCCCCGCTCCCGCCTGTGCCCAGGACAAGTGAAACGCCTCAGGTGAAGCGAGCGACGAAAGGGCCCACGACTCCAGCGGGATCCCAACACCTCCTTGCCACAACTCGGCTCTTCCCTTCGGGAAGGCTGCTTTTCCCGGTGCTTCCCTTCCTCTCTCAGCGCGTCATTCAACTGCTGCGGGTGCATGTTGGAAGCTTTTACCCGATTTCCATATTGGCAGTGCAATTTCGGATCTCCCTCCTGCCACTTAAGCCTCGGGTGTGAATTCCTGCCGTACTTCGCAGCAGGAACCCCGAAGCATCCCCGCCACGGGGCGACCCTCAGCAGGGAAAAGCCGGTCCTCGTAGCCTCCACCAAAGCGGGGGGCTGCTCTCCGGGACGCGACCCCCGCACCGGCAGAGCTCCGACTCCCCGCAGCAGCTCCGCGGCCGCCCCGAGGGGAGCCCGCCCGGGAGGACGGGCTAATATTTTGCTACGGCTTAAAAACATTAAAACCAAACCGAAACCTCAACTCTAGTTCGAGAACTACTGCTGCCCCCGACCCCAAACCCGGGCTGGCTCTGCCCGCCCCGGTGCCCGCGGAGCCGCGGGAGAAGCGGCCAGGGGACGCTGCCCTGTGCGGCACGGCGTGTAGCGGGTGGTCAGCACATGAAAAGCTGCCCCGAGTCCCCAGAACCGCCCTTCTCCGCCCAAAACAGCCTCCCCGAAGTGCTCCACCCGCGGAGGGGGGAATCGTCGGGCCGCCTTGAAGGGGGGAGCCCGCCGGAAGGGACGGACGAGCAGTACGGCACCGACGGGGTCCCCACTAACAGCGATGCCCGAAAGCGGCCAAGCGGGTCCCTGCCCCGACGGGGCGTCACGGCAGCGAGCCCGGGCTCTGTCTCTCGCCTCCGCAGCGGCATCGGGGACACGGAAAGGGGAGCGCGGTACCTGCGAGGGGTGCCGGGGTTGGCCGGGCGGAGGGCAGCCCGTGCCCGTTCCCGTCCCGTCGGGTCTCACCTCGTCGCCGCTGTCGCTGGAGTGTCCGCCCTCGCTGGCGGCACCGCTGGAGCTGCCGCTGCTGCCCAGCCCCGACAAGCCGCCGGAGCTCTGCTGCAGGGCGCCGGGGCAGAGGGGCGGACCGGGGAAGGCGGCGGGGCCGGAGAAGGGCGGACCGGGCAGGGCGGCGGCGGCCCCGGGGGGCGCGGGCCCGGCCCAGGGCGGGGCGGTCCAGGCCGGTCCGCAGCAGGCCGCGGTGCGGGGCTCGGGCGACGGCTGGCTGCAGGGCCGGGCCGGGCGCGCCTCCGCCTTGGCGGGCGGCCCCGCGGGGGGGGGCAGCCAGGCGCGGGCCGGCGGCGGATCGCGGGCGGCTTCGGGTTCGGCGGCGAAAGGGAAGAATAGCGGCTGAGCGGCCGCCCCGTCGAAGCCGCCGCGGGAGAATGGCGGGCCGGCGTCGGGCAGGAGGCCGAAGGGGGCGGCCGGCAGCCCCCCGTCCGGGCTGAACATGCTGCCCGCGGGCCTAGGGCTCCATGTGGGGGCTGCCGGCCGCTGCCTCCCTGCTGCGGCGCCACCGGGGCCTCTGAGGGCGGCGGGGCCGGGCCGGGCCGTATGGAAATGGGCCCCGGCCCCATTGGCCCCGCACCGGTGGGTCGGGCGTGAACTTGATCCCCCCGGGAGGGGTTGAGGGTGGGGGGCAGGTGCGATGGAAGGTGGGTTGGGGGCTGGGACCCGTGGGATGGGGCTGGGACCCGTCCGTCCCCTTCGCCTCTGGCCGCGGGGCGGCGAGTGCCCCGCTGCGGGGTCTCGTCCCCCTCCGGCCCAGCTCGCCCCGTGTGCGGCGAAGGGCAGAGGTCGTGTCCCCCCTCCCCAGCTCGAGGGTGCTGGGTGGGACTCACATCCCCTAGTGTTGGCGCGGCATTAGCCCCAGCGTCTCCCCACTCGGGAGCCTCCCCAGTGTCGCCGGGTCCGGGCAAGGGCAGGGAATGAGACTGCTCTGGGTAGCAGCCACGGCCGGGGATGCGGGGGACGCAGCCTTACAAGGGCCGCAGCAGCCCCTTTTCCACAGGACAAGCCCTGGGGACTCTGGTGCCGTCGTGCTGGACGAGGGCTTGGCCATCCCCTCCTGCCCCTCTGCGACACCCGGTCCCAGCCGTGGCCTCGCACACCGTCGGGTGTCCTGCAGAGTGTTTCATGGGCAAAGCGGGGGCTTCCCGGCTCCCTCGCACTCCCACTGTCGTCCTCTTTCTCATCCCACAGAGGAAGGCAGCAACTCCGAGGGACCATGTCCTTCCTGCAGACCTCTGCAGGCAGAGTCCCCGAAGCTCTGGGTGTGCCGCTGGGGAGCTAATTGCAGCCCTGGCTATCAGCCCCATCGCTCCACAATGGAGCATGCTTGATATTTTCTCTATCTTAAGGGCTTTCCTCTCACGCTGCCCTTCACAATGGCGCTATCGGGGCCAGCTCCAGCCATTTCCCCATTCCCTCCCTCCCTCCCTCCTCCAACGGCACTGGGAGCTTCCCCGATCCCGACGCTGCTGCCACATTAGCCTCTGCTGGGATCTGCCAGCCCAATCCCTGCCCGATGCTCCCACGTACAGGCACCCCTGACCCCAGCTGGAGCAGGGTGAGCGGCCACCCCGCTGCCAGCACCGCTCCCTGTTTATTAACCCGGATTACGGGCAGCCTGCTGCCGTCTGGCACTGGAGATATGCCAGAGAGATAGGCTGGAGGAGCCTCCCCTGCGGCGCTGGGATGGGACAGCTAGGGGAAGGCACTTGGTGCTGGTTATGAAGCACTTGCTTTGGCTCCTGGGAGGGCTGGGACCCACAGTGCCGGCAGCAGCCCCCGGCACTGCTGCTCGTGGTGGGAGCAGAACAGCCCCCCTGGTCATGGAATCACAGAATGGTTTGCTTTGAAGGGACCTTAAAGCTCATCCAGTTCCAACCGTCGGCCACGGGCAGGGACACCTTCCACTAGAGCAGGTTGCTCCAAGCCCCTGTGTCCAACCTGGCCTTGAACACTGCCAGGGATGGGGCAGCCACAGTTCCTCGGGGCAGGATGAACCTATAGGGGAAAAAAAGAATAAAAACCTGACCAAGTGGCTGAGCTGGAATGAATTAAAGCCCCTTCCTGAGTCCTCGCAGGGTATGTGCCAGGCTGCTCTGCAGAGGGAGGGTCATGCTGAGCAGCCCCAGGGAAAGGCAAGAGGATGTAAAAAGCCAGTCAGTGGGGATGTGGGCAGCCCTGAAACGATGTGGGCAACCATGAGGGGACATGGACAACCCTGAGAGGGCATGGGTCACCCTGAGCAAGCCCCGTGGCTGCAGGACCCACTGGGGGGCACACCCCTGCCCTGCCCCGGTGAGGCTCCGTCCGTGTGGGTGCTGGCCTCGGCCGTGCCCAGGGCAGAGCAGGGCCCTGGGCCATGCTGTATTGCGCTTCCTGGGATGCCGCGGGCAGAGGAAGTGTCTCTGCGGGGCTCCAATGGCAGCCATCAGCTCTGCTCCTCCCGGGCTCCTGCTGCGGCCCTGGGTTTCAGAAGATCCTTGGCTGGGCAGTAACTCCCCTTCCCTTTGATTTATTGTTCCCAGGCTGGACCCCCTCCTCCTGCCAACCTGCTCTTTTTCTCCATCCCCCCAGGAAGCCCCCCAGCCCTCCCAGCCTGCCAGGCCTCAAACGCATTCCTGCTCCCTTTCATATACAGGTGGAGGGGAAGGGAGACGTTGACTTTGAACCGTCCCCTTTGTAGGAGCAGGGCCCATTGTGGCAGTGATGGTTTTAGCTGGGGGATGTGGAGGGAGTCAGTGGGGGTTCTCAGTGTGTGCCCCCGCCCTACATTTCAATGGGGCAGTTTTGAGGGGGCTGTGCGAGGTGCCCCGTACTGTGCGGAGTCACTGTGCACCGATGGCTGAGTTTGGCCACACATTTGGAGCAGAGTCTCCAGCCTGCTCCAGAAGGAGGATGGATCTCAGGCCCAGCTCTGTGGTCTAATTCAGCCAGGGATGACTGACATTCTGCTAGGAAGACGGGAGGAGAAAGAAATGTGTCCGGCTTCCCCAGCTTGCTGGGGTGGCAGCAGGCTGGGGAGGACAGAGCTGCACATCTGCATGTCCTCATCCTCATGTTGCTGATTGCACTGTTTTGAAGCTGGTTTGGCTTGGAGATAAGATTTTAAGAGAGTCTATGACCACAGATGGTGCTTTATTCACTGTCAGCCCACCCTCTTTCTGTGGCAGGTGATGGAGAAACAGTTAGGGCTGTGCTGGGTATCCCTGAGCTTCATGCCTGAGGCAATCTCACCTTGGGCCTCTGGTCAGAGCCAGCCCCAGCCTTCACCCTGGGTCCGTCCGAGGTCTGGGCAGTGTGTTCAGCTTCAGAAGCCCCATCTCTTGGAGGAACCCTGAAGCTCTTCCATGGCACCACAGTTTGCTTGACTGCAACTGGTCTGGGTGGACAGGATGGAGAGCTGGTGCTTCCAAACCGACTGAGATGAAAGTCCAGGAGGATACTTTGGTCCAGTGCTGTTCCCTCATAGAATCACAGAATGGTTTTGGTTGGAAGGGACCTTAAAGCTCATCCAGTTCCAGGGGCAGGGACACCTTCCACTAGAGCAGGTCGCTCCAAGCCCGTGTCCAACCTGGCCTTGAACACTGCCAGGGATGGGGCAGCCACAGCTTCTCTGGGCACCCTGTGCCAGTGCCTCACCAGGGAAGAATTAAAAAGGCCTCTGCATTACAGAGCATCGCCTGCATCACCACAGTGCCTGAACACCCTGGCTGCTCCTCCCTGCTGATGGACAGCTGGGGAAACTGAGGCATGGACAGGCTGGGGCTGAGTACAGACGCTGCACCCAGCCATGGGCTGTCACGGGCTGTCTGCGCCACAGACCTGGTATCCCAGGTCCAATGTCTCTTCCATGCCAGGTTGTGGTGAGGACGTGACTCCCCAAGGGATAAAGGGCTCCTGCTACTGCAGTGCCCTGAGCCAGAGGGTCTTCCTGGGAGAAACCACCATGTTTGACTCAAGGCTTCCCAAAAAGCCTGGGCATGCTCTGAGAGGCTGCTGGGCCCTGAGAGCAAAGGAAGGATGAATCTGGGGACCTCAGAGAGGTGGGTGCAAGGCTGAGTCTCCCCATGGGTATAAGGTGCAAGGCTGTGTGTCCCCATGACTGAGCCTTGGGGCAGTCCCGGGTGATTTGGGTTGTGATGCTGCCGTGGCCCTGATGATGATGGTGATGATGATGGGCGGCTTTGAGCTGAGCATCCCCAAGGGTGCCCGGGTGCTTTGCCGGTGAGTCAGCACCCATCAGCCACCCTGGGGCTGCCGAAACCAGGAGGAGACGAGATTGTATCAGGCTGATGGGGGGCTGGTGTGATCAAAGGGCCAGGAGAGCACAATGCAGGGACAGGATAGTCCTTATCAGCCAGCCCCACCGAGGTGCGAAGGGCCCCGGGGGTGAGGATTGAGGGGGTGGGTGGGTGCTGGGTGCTGCAGGGCTGGATGCAGGCTGTGCAGGCACAGCTGGGGGCTGCCACCAAGCCCTTTTCTAGGGAAACCTCTCCTGGTGAACACTGGAGCAAGAAAATCAACTCTGGTTCTTGCCTGGTCTGGGAAAAATCCCTTGGGAAGGGTTTGGGGACAGAGGCAGGATGGCTGTGCTCACTATTCCCCAGGGAGGTTTTGGGATGGGGGACCCCAGCATCCTCTCTCTCTGTCTCCCCCATCCCACCCCACTCCCGAGAGGAGCACCCTGAGCAGGGAGCTGCCCCCACACCACACACTCGCATGGGTCTCAAACATGGTCGTTTAATAAAATCTCCTGTGAAAAGAACTACAGTCATACAACAACAAGGGCATGGGGAGCAGCAGCCCATGGACCAGGAGCAGCGTGCAGGGGAAGGGGCTGTGCGGTGACTGGCTCTGCTGGCAGCCTTAGTCCCGCAGCACCACTGGTCAACAGCACAGCCCAACCACCACGGCCCCCGCTACCCACGCTGCCCACGTGTGCAATGGCTCCTGAGCGTGAGAGAGGACACCCCCTGCAAGACACCACCTGCATGCAACAGGCTACCTGCGGCTGCGACAGTCCACACCAGGGGCTGGATATGAAGCCACGTCTGTGAAAAGCAACTCGAAGCCCATCCTTACGCTGGTCATGGCCAATGTACCAGCAAGGCTTTGGGCAACAGCACTGGGCTCTGAGCAAGGACTTGCCAGTGGGGGCTGGTGAGCCCAGACACACACACAGGCAGTGGAGGAGTGCAGGGGTCTCTGGAGCCTGGAAGATGCCTAGGACAGAGCAGCAGAGACTGTCCCCTGCCATGGAGGGATGCCCAGAGAGCACAGAGCCAGGCTCCGCAGGGCAGAGACCAGCACAGCAAACCCATGTGCCTCAGCTACCCCTCGCAGCTACCCGAGCCCCCGCCAACCTCGCTCCTTCCTCCCCCATGGCTACACAGGCTTAAAACCAAACCCCTCAACCCTTTCTCTGAGCTTTCGCATCACAGAGGCCCAGAGAGCCTGGCTGGCAGCCAGGGCTGCTGCGAGGGAATCCTCTGCCAGCACAGCCCGGCATTGTTCCCAGGCTACAGGCACCGGGATTGCCTGCGCCGCAGATCCCCAAGCACCAGCACCCCTGGAAGGGGATGGAGCCAGCGCAGGGGCCGGGGCAGAGCCTCTGCTCCTGGGTGAACATGGCACAGGGCAGCATCTGATGGTGCATCTTGGGGAGCAAAGCCAGCGCCTGCCCCGGCTCCTGGAGCAGGACTCTGCTGCCACGGGCTGCCCGGGCTGGGGAGTAGGGGACAGACCTGGCACAGGAACGTTTAGCGATGCCACCCACCCCACGGAAAGTCTCCATCCCTGTGAGAGGGGCTCTGGGAAGCTGGCAGCAGTGACACCTTCCCTGCAGACCTCCACTGCCCCCTCTCCCGCCCCCCGACCCTCTCTCCATCCCTTTCCCAGCTGCTCTCGCATCAGCCCAGCAGCAGCCAGGGCAGCAGCCGCAGTCTCGAAGCCAAACGCAAAGAGACAGCGCTGCAGCTCCACCCCCGCCCCCCAGTTTCTGTGCCAAGGCAGAGGCCCCCCCACCATGGGGCTGGTGCATCCCCGAGAGCAGCGAGCCAAGGACAAGGCAGGGACGCGGTCACAGCAGGGTCACAGCAGCAAAGAGGACAAGGACGCTGGAAACGGGGGCGATCCCCCCCTCCCATAGCTGTTAGTGGGTGTTTATTGGGCAGGCGTCGAACAGTCTGGCAGAGCCCCTTCACCCGGCTGCAGGTGCCCATCGGTGTGACGTCGGGCACACAGTCTGTAGTGAGCTCGGGTCAGAGGGGTGTTACTGGTGCGACTTAGGGTTGGAGGGGTGTAAGGAGGAGTCGTCAAACAGCGGGTTCCTCACTTCCATTTCTCCGGTCTGCAGCGGCGGAGGGAGCAGGGTGGGAAGGAAAAGGCAGGAGGTCAGACACCAGCCAGGGCTGAGCTGCCCCATCCCCAGGAGCTTGAGTTTGAACCCCAGCCCAGTAGGGACGATGGAGGTACCTCATCTGGGGCTGGGCTAGGCTGGGGTGACTCACACCAGGACGCCACTGTCAACCCTTGAAAGGTGCTGTCTCCCCGCCAGGAGCGGCCGGGGTTGCTGGGATGGGGTGATGGTGTGTAAAACCCATCGGGTCTGGGTGGGGCGGGACCCCACAGCCTGGCTGGGGACCCCAGGACAGGACCCCAGGAATGGGGTTCCTTGCCCAGACTGCCTGCCTGCCATCAAGTGCCCTTTAATGGGCCTGTAAAGACCTAATGATGACCCTCAATCTGGGTCCTGATGGCCGGGCTCTGCAACCATTACCATGTGAAAGGCTCCTTTCGGGTCTCTTTGTGCTCTTTGTACCCAGGGCTGTTAGGAGCTGCCCTTCCCCGGGGTCCCCTGCCAGCGTCCCCCCTCCGTATCCCCCCCCCCCGGCTTTGAGGGGTCTTAGGTCCCCGGTCCAGGTGCTGGGAAGGCACCAGGATGAGCCCCATGGTCCCAGTGCCTAGGAGTCCGAGGTGACCATGTCCCTGGTCATGGGTCTGCCAAGGGCTGTCCCAACTCCCTGCTCCTGGGACTATGCGGCAGCATTCCCCAGGGAAAAGCCCCATGCCAGGGCACTTGGAGAGCTCCAGTGGGGGTTGGAACTTGATGACCTTAAGATCCTTTCCAACCCTAACTATTCTATGATTCTATGACCTGGCCAGGGGACATGGGAGAAGCGTGGGTTGGACCATACCAGGGTTTGATGAAGGACATGTTGAAACAGTTCCTCATGAGGAACTGAACATCCCAGGCATGGATCCCAACCCATGGGTCCCCAGGTTGGATCTCACCCTGCATGCACAGGGTCCATCCCCACCACCCTGCACACACCGTACCGGGGCCAGCCCAGGGCACTCATACACAGTGAAGTCTCCATCCTCATTCTCCTCGTCGGATGATGCTGAGTCTGGCAGCTTGGGCTCCTCTTTATGCCTGGGGGGAAAGGATCAGAGAGGGGGTGAAGCCCAGGGGGATGATTATTGGCACCTCAGTTAATGGCCAGGCATGGACCAGTGGCTGCTGTCTGCTTCTGGGCTGCTTACTTCTCCATGGAGAGCATCTGCTGCTTTTGGTGCTGGTAGTGGTACATCTGGGCGCTCTGAGCCAGCGTCTTGTCCCCGGGCTGCAGAGAGAGCAAAGACAGCGCCATGGAGGCTGGGCTGCAGGAGCCCCAGCTCCCCGACATGTTGGAAGCCCCTCAAGCAGAGCACACACTTGGCCTGAGCACCAAACAGAATCAACCAGGTTGGAAAAGACCCTTGAGATCATCAAGTCCAACCATTCCCCAGCACTGCCAAGGCCACCACTAACCCATGGCACTGAGGGCCTCGGCTACACGGTGTGTGAACGCTTCCAGGGACGGTGACTCCAGCACTGCCCTGGGCAGCCTGTTCCAGTGCCTGAGCACCCTCTGGGGAAGGAATTGTTCCTCATCTCCATCCAAACCTCCCCTGGTGCAGCTTGAGGCCTTTTCCTCTTGTCCCATCCCTTGTTCCTTGGGAGCAGAGACCAGCCCCCTCCTGGCTCCATCCTCCTGTCAGGCAGTTGTAGAGAGCGATAAGGTCCCCCCTGAGCCTTCTCTTCTCCACACTAAACCCCTCTACGTTCCTCAGCTGTTCCTCATCACACTTGTGCTCCAGGCCCTGCACCAGCTCCAGTGCCCTTCTCTGGCCCCGCTGCAGCACCTCAATGTCTCTCTTGTAGTGAGAGGCCCAGAACTGAACACAGGATTCGAGGTGTGGCCTCACCAGTGCCCAGTACAGGGGGACAATCACTGCCCCAGTCTTGCTGGGCATAAGCCTTACCGAGATCTTGTCATAGGGCAGGGGGCTGGCCGCTCGCTGTGCCGAGTAGTCCACTTTCTGTGCCAGCTTGACCTCCTTCTGTAGCCTGCCAGGGCAGAGGAGAGCACTCAGGAGCTACCGCAGCCGATGACTCTATATGGGAGCCAGGGACCTCTAGGGGCTCAGTCCCCCCACCCACACCCCTGTTCCCGGCAATGGCACCCATGACTGGTGGCACCCCCAGGCATAGCCACGTCCATCCCTCTGGGCATGGACTGTCAGCACCCAGCACCACAGTGATGCCCAGTCTAGGTGCTGTCAGCTCCCAGGAGCCTGTGCCTGGCACAGGGAGGTCCCACTGGTGTCCTCCAGCCCTGACTGTACCTGCAGGGCAGCTATTGTCTCTCCTCCAGCCCACCCCCCCTGCCTGGGAAGCTCAGGAACAAGCTCCCCTGGGCACAAGGACACAGAGGGCCTGGGCAGCCCCCAGCTCACCTGCACCAGCACACCCCAGCCACAACCAGCGCCGAGAACCCGGCCAGTGTGCACACCACGATCAGCCCTGCAGGGTGGAGAGGACACAAAGGGACGGGTGAGCATGGCAGCATGGAGCCACCAACCCACCCTTCCCCATGGGGACGGGAAACCCCTTCCCATGAGCTGCATGTCCCCGAGGTCTCACCGAGTACCACGTCGTCACTGGAAGGGATGGGGGACGCCTCCACAGGGTACTTCTGGATGGTGGCGGTGGTGGAGGTGGGGAGGGTGGTGGCTGCCTCGCTGCCAGTGGGACCCCGCTGCAGCAGCCCCAGTCTCAGCCCACTGGCCACACGCTGTCTGCTGCTGGCAGGGACCGGGGTGGCTGCAGGAGAAAGCAAAGGGTTGAGCAGAGCAGCGCCCAGGCAGCTCTGGAGGGCAAAGCAGCCTGGAGTGTAGGGCCTGGCTGCCATGGGGTCCTTAGCACCACTGCAGAGAGTGGTGGGAGCAGATACTTACACCTGAGCTTGCCATCCCTCAGCAAGTGGGAGCGAGGAGCCTCCTGCCTGGCCAGCACGTCTGCCAGGAAATCGATTTCCTTCTCCAAGCTGGAAAGGGACGTCCGCCCTGCGCCGGGAGAGAGTAGCGTGAGCTGGGCACCCCGGGATGTGCTGTGCTCCCAGCCCCAGGACACCCAGCACCCTTTGGGAAGGGGTTCGCATCCAGCAAAGGCAGGTGGTTTGGAGTCCAAGCACACTTGGATGGAGCCCTCCAGCACAACCAAAGCTGAGACCTGGGATCTGCACGTGTCCTCAATGCTTTTGGGATGCTTTTCATTCCACCACTGCACAGGGCCTGCCCCGTGCCCCTGCACCTGGGGGACATACAGTGGTCCTGAGCAAGGAGGGACATGGGCTGGACCAGGGGAGACACCAGGAGAGCTGCCCCGCTCTGGCGTGAGGGGTGGGTCTGGCAGGGTGAATCGCAGCGGGGCTGTTCCAAGAGCAGGGAGGGGACTGTTTTTTCTAGAACCCCAGAATCCCAGCCTGGTTTGTGTTGAAGGGACCTTAAATCTCCTTCAGTTCCAACCCCCTGCCACGGGCAGGGACACCTTCCGCTAGAGCAGGTTGCTCCAAGCCCCTGTGTCCAACCTGGCCTTGAACACTGCCGGGGATGGGGCAGCCACAGCTTCTCTGGGCACCCTGCGCCAGCGCCTCAGCACCCTCACAGGGAAGAGCTTCTGCCTCAGAGCTCATCTCAATCTCCCCTCTGTCAGGTTAAAGCCATTCCCCCTTGCCCTGTCCCTACAGGCCCTTGTCCAAAGCCCCTCTCCAGGTTTCCTGGAGCCCCTTCAGGCACTGGAGCTGCTCTAAGGCCTCCCCTTAAGGAGCCTTCTCTTCTCCAGGCTGCCCCAGCCCAGCTCTCTCAGCCTGGCTCCAGAGCAGAGCTGCTCCAGCCCTCGCAGCAGCTCCGTGGCCTCCTCTGGACTCGCTCCAACAGCTCCATGTCCCTCTTGTGCTGTTGCCCCAGAGCTGGATCAGGAGTGCAGTGGGGGTCTCCCCAGAGCTGAGACCCCACATTCTCCTGTATGTTTGGAGGGCTGGAGCCACCCCAGCGCACAGCTCATCCAAGGTTGCCCAGGAGCTGGTGGGATCCCTCAATCCAGCTGAGGGGCTGGTTTCTGCTCAGCGCCTGGTAGGATGTGGCCCCTCTAGGGAAGGGGTCGAGGTGCCCCATGCAGTGAGGACCACCGTGGAGCTGGCTGGGCATTCCATGGCTGGCTGCCCCAGCCCATGCCCCAGCACGGTGCACACCAGAGTTCCACCAAGCTCTGTGTGCTCCTGTGGCACGGGACATGGGCGGGACCCATATCCCAGCCTGGATGGTGCCCATCCAGAGTGGGACAGTGCAGAGTAGGAGTGGAGCTGCTGTCCCCAGGGCTGCTGAGCAGAGCCAAACTCTGATCTTTCCACTCTGCTTTTAAAAGGATTAAACTCAGCTTCAAAGGCAGGAGACGTCCCTGTCCCCATACCTGCTCCCTATGCCACTGCACATTCAGGCAGTCCCCAGCGGGAAGCCCTGAGGGGAGATCAAGCCATACAAAGGCGAGGTGATACCGGCAGCTCAGTTCCAGGATGATTCAAGTTTATAACAATTACAGCTCCTCGGGAATCCCGCCTCACTCCCAATGTTTGGAAATAAACCCCACTTCCCTTGGGAGCCGGGCACAAAGGCCACTCAGCCACCTTATGACTCAGAGCCACTCAAGCCAAGAACAGTTTAGAAGGGGACACTTTGCTTTAAACAAGTGCACGAAGAGCCACTGTCCCCTGTTCCCTGAACTGCCCCCAGCCCCCACCCTTGTCAGGAGCTGAAGCACCCCCAGCTCTTTGCACCCTGTTAATTCCACCCCAAAGCAGTTTGCAAAGCAGCACCATGGGCACACAGTGCCAGGTTTGGGCTGTGCCACCAGTGCTGTGCCCAGCAGCTGAGTGTCCTGGTGCCAAGGTGCCAGCACAAGGACAGGCTCTACCGATGGGCAGGGATCTGGCATGGGATGGGGGTTATAGCCCTGTGCTCCGTGGGGACAGCCTGGCTGTAGCTCCCCACTGCGCTAAGGGAAAGGCCAGTCCCCATTCCCACAGGAGCTAGGGGACAGCCCTGCCCATGTACATATGTGTCAACATCAGGCCTGAGGACTGGGCACAAGGCTCAGCCCTGCTCCGGCACCACTTGGCCTTCAACGGCAGATCCTTCAGAAGGATGAATGTGACATGGCTGGAAAAGGAAAACTAAAGCTGGAAAACGAGCAAGAGCAGCTCCCAGGTCATTCTGAGCCTCCTGCTGTACCAAGCAGCACAAGGAAAGCCAGGGCAGCTGTGCTGTTGGCTGTTTCCAGTGTCGGCAGTGCCTGGGCCATGCTGCTCACCCACATCAACAGCTTCATCACCAAGTTCCCTCTCAAGGACTAAACCCTCACACCCTTGTTGTGGTCGGCCAAGAAGACTTCCCCTGCTGATGCCACATCTGCCACCCCCTGCATCTGTGAGGCAGAAGCTGCCCTGGCACCAACAGCCGGTTCCTGCTGGGCACCGCAGGGGTGAAACACAGTGTTGAGATGCTGGCCCAGGGCTGCTCCCCAAGGAACAGATCCCAGATTCCTCAAGAGGAGTCCCTCATCCCCACTGCAGTGCATTGGGCATGCTGGCAGGCACAGGGTGCATGCAAGGAATGCACAGGGCATGGAGGGTGCAGGCTGGAAGGAATGCACAGGGCATGGAAGGTGCAGGCTGGGCATGCACAAGGCATGCACAGGGCATGGAGGGTACAGGGGGGGCATGCAGGGTGCACACATGGCTTACACAGGGCACTGGTGCCCTCTCATGGTAGGTCTCATCGCCTGCCTGCACACAGTATCCAGCCCAGGGTCTTCCCCGGGCCTTCCCCCATACCCAGCGTCTCCAGAGCTCAAGGCTGGGACACACACGGGGGTCTGGAGAGTTACCGAGATCGGTTTGGGGACAGCAGGGTGCAAGAAGGGACATGTGTGGCTTCTGCCCTGGGCAGAGGAGACCTGATGCCGACAGTCTCCACAGGAGGGCACAAAATTCCTACAAATCCACTGATTTCTATAATCCTGCCTGAGGACAGCTTATGTCCTCCTGGCTGCTGGCAGCACAGCAGGCGGGAAGGGGGAAATCCCCAGGGCCATAAGCCAGGACCCCCTTTTCCTCCTCTTCCCAAAGCGCTTCCCACAGCCTGGAGCGCTCAGCCGTCTCCCAGTGCTGGCTGGGTCAAGCAGGAGCAGGGACGGGACCCACCACCCAAACCACACCATGCAAACCCATCACAGCACATTCAAATCTAGTCCCGTCAGGGTCTGAGGGGCTCAGACTCCTGCACAGGCAGCACCAGCGAGGTGCAGGCAACAAGATGCTCCGCACCGTGAGGTCCCGTGCATCCCATCTCACCTCTGTGCCAGTGCTGCGCTGGGTACGCCGAGACACCCATGCACGCTGTCACCAATGGCAGGAACATGCCGCTCACATGCATCGCCCTTCTGAGACCCCAAAACCGCTGCTTGTCACCCCAAAAAGCTGCTCTTGGTGCCTGTCTGTAAGGGTATGATGAGGGAGAGGAGCCCTGGCTCCTGCCCACGCTCCTGCCAGGAGCCACAACCAATCACAAGGATGACGGTGGCGGCTGCTGGGATCCCGGGATCGGCGTCACTGCCAGTTGCAAACAGCTCAAGGACGCAGAACCCTTTAAAGGGGCTGCCCACGCTGCGTGGTAGCATGGGCAGTGTAGGCAGCCCCTTTAAAGGGTTCTGCATCCTTGAGCCATGGCAGCCCCCCCGTGTTTGCATTGCACCCCCCCAAACACAGCTATTGCTGCTGCCAGACTGAGGTACCTGTAGGACGCAAAAGCACCCGTGGGATAAATTGGTGCCTCCCTGCCAAAAGGAGCTGGGCATCCCCTGCCTGCTAAAATAGAGGATTTGCGAGGGGTCCCCCTTTCTTACCCCCTGACTTTTGTTGCCAAAAGCTGGTGGAGTTGCTTGAGACAACAGGATGGGGCTGGGAGAGACCCTGGGATGGGCTCCATCCATCCTCCCAGCAGCCTCTCAGAGGATGCTACCGCACATCTCCCTGATAAAGCTGGGGGAGGACACTGCCGTGGTCCCATAGCAGATGGCAGAGGATGCCACCGTGGTCCCACATCTCTGCCAAAGCTGGGCGAGAATGCTACTGTGGCTGCATCTCCCTGCCTAAGCCAGCACAGAGCAGGGTTGCTATGGAGATGCCGGCGCATGAGCAGCTCTTCCAAGAAGAGAATTTGCTCTCAAAGACTTCACACTAAAAAACAAAGCACAAACAACTACTAAAGCCATTCGGTACCTGTTGATGTGGAGCCTGTGGCAAGGTGCATCAGCCCTGCTCGCTGCCAAATGCCAAGCCCGGACCCCATCCCTCTGCCATTCCCTCTCTCATCTTTGTGTCAACCCCTCTCACTCCCTGTGTCAACCCCTCTCTCATTCCCTGTGCTATTCCCTGCCTCATCTCTGTGCCACCCCCTCTTTCATTCCCTGTGCCATCCCCTCTCATTCCCTGGGCCACCCCTCTCTCATCCCTGTGCCAGCTGTGTGGCTGAGCCAGGTGCAGGTGCCATGGCTGCACCGGGAGCTCCTCAAGGCACGGCAGCAGCGGGTGGAAGACCCTTGTGCAGGTGCCACCGGCAACCACAGGCTGCTGCTGCCCAGGGATGCTCTGCCCATCTCTGCCCACTGCTACAGCCCCTCAGCTCCCATGGGAACAGAGCAGGGGAATCACACCCGGAGCAGCCCCCGGTGCCTCCTGCACAGTCAGGCAGGGCTCCCACCCAGTGCTGCTGGCTCCAACCCTCCCACCATGGATGCTGGGCATCATCAGAGGAGGAGATTGCATCCCTAAACCACAGCCCAACATCTCAAACCAATGGGAACCAGGAACTGAAATCCCAAACACCCGGCTCAGCCCCAGGATAGGTGAGGCCAGAGGGTGTCTGCACAAGCCACAGCTCCGTGTACTGAAGCTGGTTCCCTGCTCCTGCAGAGCAGCCAGGCAGACCCCAGAGGCCCTGGGCTCTGGGCACTCCTCAGTGCTGGCAGGGCCCAGCAGCATGTGTGGTCACTGGTGTGGATGCAGGACAGACAAGGAGCAGAGTCGGGTCCGTGTGCTCCCCAACAGCCGCAAAACCACCCACAGTTGGTGCTTGGGGTGAGAGGGAGCAGACCTGCCCTCCCCACAGGGACACGGCTGCCGTGGAGAGAAGCCAGAGGATGGGGAGTGGGACCCTGGGGCATGGGAATCTCCTGGAGCTGCACAGCTGCGGGCCAGGCGTGGGGCAGGTTTGGGGGCAGGTCTGCAGGCAGGGCAGGGGGGGTTCACCTACCACTGGTGGGGAGCTGCTTCTGGACACATCGCCCGTGCTCATCCTCCTGGAAGGAGGCCAGGCAGGGGCCACAGGCTCCCGAGCCCGGCGGGCAGAACTCCCGGCGCTGCAGAGCACAGTCCAGGCTCCGGGGACACGCTGCTGCTGTGGGAACAGGAGACAACAGGTGAGGAGGAGGGTCTGTCCATGGCCCTTTGGTGTGGGACCCAGCGCCCCAGACAGCTCCCACTGCATCACACATAGGGGGTGTGGATGTGCTTCACCAGAAGTGTCCCTCGGCTGCCTTTACCTTCACAAAGCCATAACGGAGTGAAATTAAGCACAGGCGCTAATGAGCTGGGAGCTGGACCTGGTGATCTTTATGGGCCCCTTCCAACTTGAGATATTCTATGATTTTATGACCTGTGCAAGGCAAGGACGAGCACACAGTGCCTATCCTCCCACATGGGACCCCAGGCTCCAGGGTGCCACTATTCCATGGGATGCCCCAAGCCCCAGGGTGCTGCAGGACAGCCCAAGTGTGCAGAACTGGCAGTGGCAAGTCTCCAGCCCCTGCCTGCACCACACAGAGCAGGATGGCAGCTGAAATACAGCCAACACAAACTGATGTGTGTGTGGTAGCCTTCAAACAACCCCCCCCACCCCAAAGCCTCAGCATGGCTGTGACAGGTCACCACTGGGAGCAGCAGCTTCAGTTTCCACCCCTTTAGCATCATGACAGAAGAACTAATGGGACTCAAACCTCGCCTGGTGACACACTGCAGCCCAAACCTCTCCTGAAGCATCATTAGGGATCTTCTTTCTGTGTCACACTCTGGGAATCGTCCACTACCTGGGGACAGGCAGGAACCCCCATGCTGTGACCCCATCCGGACCCAGCACATGGTGGCAGTGCTGCCATGGCCAGGAGCAGCCCTGGTTCTTTACCCCTCTTGGGGTAGGTAAAGCAGGACCTTCTGGGGGACACAAAGTCCCCAGGTCCTATGCAAAGCTGAGTCCTGAGACTGGGTGATGGTGGCAAACCCTGTGCAGAGATGGAGAGAGAAACCACAGCTGGCCAGGACAGCGATCACAGGACCAGCGCAGAGCTACCACCCGGGGCTATAGGGACATTCTGGGTCCTGGCTTTTGATGGCAGCGGGAGCTGCTGGGGACAGTCACACTGCCACGGCAAGAGTGCAGATGTCCCTCACTGCCAGGCTGGTGTCAGTGCGAGCTGGGTACCGCCCTGTGCTGAGCACGGCTCGATGGAGGCACAGCTCCCCGCCCTGCTGCTCTCCTCCAGGGGTGGCTATGCCCACAGCTTTCCCACAGGCAGGAGTGCACCAGGGCCCCCACCGGGAGCGGGGCCAGACCTGGAGATGAGTCACGGCTCCAGCCCCATCCCACGCTCCTGGCACCTGCACCGTCAGCCCTCACCTGCCCACACAGACACCGTCTGCCTGTCCCTGTGCCCAGGGGGAAGCCCCGGGGCAGCTCTGGTGCAGCACCATACCGAGCAGCTCGTGAGAAGGGGCATGTCAACACTGGGGACTCCCCAAGCAAATGTGTCCCCACAGCACACAAGCAGCACACCAGGCATGGCACGGTGGAGTGTGCCAGCATGGGATGGAGCCACCAGGACTACACATTAGGGAGAAGTTCTTCCCTGTGAGGGTGCTGAGGTGCTGGCACAGGTTGTCCAGAGAAGCTGTGGCTGCCCCATCCCTGGCAGTGTTCAAGGCCAGGTTGGACACAGGGGCTTGGAGCAACCTAGTTCTAGCAGAAGGTGTCCCTTCGTGTGACAGGGTGTTGGAACTGGATGAGCTTTAAGGCCCCTTCCAACACAAACCAGTCTGGGATTCTATGATTCTATGACCACTGAAACAGCTCTACTTCCCCAGCAAGGGTGTAGGTACCGAGCAGGATGCCACCCCAAAGCAACACATGAGATGCCACCCACAAGAAATCCTCCTTTGCACAGCGCTATTTCACCATTAAACTGCTCACTGTAGGGTGCAACCACTACCAATGACCCCAGGCTGCACCCAGACCCCTCCCCACTCCACCCCATGGGACACTTCATTCAGTGCCAGTGTGAATGGCAGTGGCAAGGAGCAGGGCTGCCTTTGCTGCAGTGGTTCTTCTGCGGGCAGGGTTTTCCCATCAGCTGCACTCGGGGCTGGCTGAGCCCACAACAGGTTCAGCAGCCTGGAGAGGATTCCCTGGGGCTGGGTTTGTCTCCCAGGGATGGAGCTGGGCTCAGCCTGGCAGCTGGGGGAGAACTAGAGCAGAATGGGAAAAGAATCAGGTGTTCAGACACAGCAATTGGACTCGACCAGAGCACCTGCCCCAGGCTTGCGCTCAAGGCCGCTTTGTTCAACCATCACAAAACACGCTCGGGGCAGGAGGAGGTTCTGCCCTGTGCAGGCCCAGTGTGGGGACATGCCACATTCCTGTGGGGCACTGGGTGGGACAGTGGAGCCCCCCTACCTGTGACATGGGCTTGTGGAAACATGTCCCCCCAAAGCAGGTGCTGCCAAAAGCTGTTCCCTGCTGTGGTGAAGCCACCCCGGTATGGGACCCCTGGCACTGGAGTACCCTGCAGGACCCAGGCAGGGCAGCCCCGACCAGAGCCCAGCAACGCTTAAATAAAGCCAGCCTGGCACACAGCAAGGTTGTTATCTCTGAGGAACGAGCTGTGCTTGCCCAGCTGTCACAGCCTGGCATTAGCAGTGAGACAGGCAGCACGGAGCTGATAGAGCTCCCCGTGTGTAATCAGCTGGTGGTTGGTGAGCAGCTACTGCAGTGTGGGCACCCTGCGGGGGGGTGGTCTCACAGTGGTTTTGCCACTCTCTGAGCCCACGCCAAAACTCTCTGGCCATGCTGTGTGCTCACGACAAGCACTGTCACAGGGGCATCGCCAACCCCAACCACTGCCACCCCCCAACTTCACTGGCCCTCCTGCCCCACACATGCCCAGGAGGCTGGTGCCACCCTGCCAGCGCTCCAGCAGGCACATGGTGGGGTCCTGCTCCTGTTCCAGCATGTACCTGACCCTCCCCGCCACCCCTTGGCTTCCCTAGCCCTGGCACAGCATCCTGGCCATGGGTCCCTGTTCGCACACACCCATCCCAAGGTGGTGGCACAGCACATGGGTCCCATTTCCACCCTGTGCCATGGCCACGCTGCCCACCTGTAGAATCATGGAATGGTTTGTGTTGGAAGGGACCTTAAAACTCATCCAGTTCCAATCCCCTGCCACAGGCAGGGACACCTTCCACTAGAGCAGGTTGCTCCAAGCCCCTGTGTCCAACCTGGCCTTGAACACTGCCAGGGACGGGGCAGCCACAGCTTCTCTGGGCACCCTGTGCCAGCGCCTCAGCACCCTCACAGGGAAGAGCTTCTGCCTCAGAGCTCATCTCAATCTCCCCTGTGGCATTCCCCATGTCCTGTCGCTACATGCCCAAACACCAGCACATACTGTGCCAGGGCCACTTTGCAGGCGGCAGCCTCCCCATCTTGCCTCTGCTCCTGTAGGGCTACTGTTGAGTCTGAGAGAATTTGGGATACCCCCATTTCCCCATGTCCCCTGCTTGGCACCAGTGCAGCCCAGCATTGCTGCTGTGGGGCAGGAGGGAGAACTTGGCCATGGGTGGACAGGGGACAGGGACACAGACACAGTAGGGCAACACAGACCCACCTGCAGGACAGTGCAACCCAGCTGTAAGGCGAAACGAGAGGAACATGCAGTAACTGGAGTCTGAAGGCAGCACTGGCCATGGCTCAGCCAGGACACTGCTGCCCAGATGTGCTGGGGGGTCTGGAGGAGGGGGATGATCCGTCCCACTGCTGTGGATGCAAACCTCCAGCAAACTAAGGCCAGCGCCACTAGAGGCGACCTATTAACCTGGGCTCTGTGCTGGGACAAGCCCCCAGCACAGCAGGCAGGGTGGGTGCCTGCAGGCAGGACGGAGGCAGGAGCTGAGCCCAAGGTCAGTGGGTGGGTGAGACACGGAACACAAACAGCAAGTGAGCAGGAGCTGGCGAGCAGGAACAGCCCTGGCACAGGAGGAAATGCGTGTGTGCGGGCTCCAACGTGGCACACACACCCCAGTCAGGTTATCGGGGGGGGGGAGCTCAGCACAACCTCCTGGCACCAAGGACCCCCTCTGGGAGAGGGGCTGGCCACGGCCAGGCAGGGCATGGAGCTGCTGTGGGCACAGCCCGGGCAAAGCAGTTCAACACCCCTGTCAGAGCTCACCAGTGAGGAGAAAAGACAAACCAGCTGGGGAATATACCCTGGAAGGCCGGGCCTGCCCCTCCTGTGTCACTGCCGCCGATGGGGAGATAAAGTTATTCATGGGTTCAAACTTAAACAGGGGAAGTTTGGGTTAGCTATAAGGAAGTTCTTTCCTGTGAGGGTGGTGAGGCACTGGAGTGGGTTGCCCAAAGAAGTTGTGAATGCTCCATCCCTGGCAGTTTTCAAGGCCAGGCTGGATGGAGTCTTGGGTGACCCGGTTTAGTGTGAGGTGTCCCTGCCCATGGCAGGGGGGTTGGAACTAGATGATCTTAAGGTCCTTTCCAACCCTAATTATTCTATGATTCTATGATTCTATCAGTGCTGCCGCTTACGCGGTGCAGCGCCAACGCCCGGAGGATGTACCCGGTGCCAGCAGCATGAGCTGGCAGAGCCCGATGGGCACCAGGACATAGCCCCTGGGGTGGTTTGGCCACTGAGCTGGGGCACGGGGCCACCACAGGCAGTGGGGGGTGTTAAGGTGCCCAGGGAGCAGGGGTGCAGGTCTCTGTTCCCATCTGAGCCTCCATGTGCTGGCACAGGGCTGCAGTCGAGGGCTGACTATGGCCGAGGGCACAGCCAGTCCCTGGCAGGGGCAGCAGCCTGGGCCCTGCAGTGGTGCAGCGAGCGCCAGCTCCACACCAAGATCATTGCTCCTCCAGCCAGGTAATGTGAAACCTGCTGTGGGACCTGCCTGCACCCTGCCAGACCCCTGCCTGCCCCCGGCCTGCCCTCCCACCGCCTCTGCTGTGAGCTGGCACTGGCTGGGGCGCTCACAGCTCTGCAAATCGCTCCTGGCTCTGAATGGCTGGAGACAGCCTCAGGCAGGGCAGGAGGGCAGGCAGGCACAGGGGCAGGCAGGGCAGGCAGGCAGAGGGGCAGTCAGAGGGGCAGGCAGGGCAGGCAGGCAGAGGGGCAGTCAGAGGGGCAGGCAGGGCAGGCAGGCAGAGGGGCAGTCAGAGGGGCAGGCAGGGCAGGCAGATGGGCAGATGGATGTGCTGCCCCACACCACACCCCAGCCCCCGAGGTCTTGCTTCCCTCTGCCCGCAGCCTCCCTGGGGCAGGGGCTCCTGCCCAGCATCAGGCAGGAACAAGGGGCAGAGACACCCACATGCCCCAGCTCCGCACATGCCCAAGGACACAGCCTGGAGGAGCCACAGCAAAAGTGGGTCTGGATGCTGCCGGTCACCCAGGGGCGCCCCAACCCTGGCACTGCTCCTGCTGCCCACATGCACCATGGGCACAGCCATGGCACTACGGTCCCAGCACGGCTCTGCCAACGCCAGCAGCCCCATGGGAGCCCCGCACTGCTGCCACCACTCACGTCACATCACTGCCGTGCTCCTGCCCCGTCAGTGCAGCAGAGGATGGAGACCCCTCCTGCACGGAGGCAGCTCCCACACACTCCAACCCCGGCACATGGGGAGCAGGGGACGCAGCCACGTCACAGCGCTCCTGGGGACAGAGGGACAAGGCATGCCCCCCCCCCGTAGCAGCGGCGCACGCCGGCCCTCAGGAGAGCATTTGGCAGTGCAAAGCACTTGTTTGCTTTGTGCTTGGGCAGGTTTGTCCAAGCAAAGGCCACGTGCCATTGCGCTTCCCGTCCCTGAGGCCACTGGGACTCACGTACCAGCTTCCAGCTTTTCCGGTTCAGCTGGGCTTTATCCAGCTGATAAAGAGCGACAGCAGAGACGTCCCCAGTGTGGCTTGTGTCACAGCCAAGGGACAGCGCCAGCAGCCCTGCACCACAGGCAGGGGTACATGGGTATCTCCACACAGACCCCACGGCAGCATCCCCCCTGTCTGGCTGTACCCTGCTCCCACCAAGGGGATGGTCCTGTCAGCAGTGTCCCTACCCAGGAGTGATAGAAGTGCCACCATGGGCAGTCACCCAGGTCAGTGCCACTGCTGCAGGCAGGGCTGCTGGCTATGGTGTGCCCCCAGTGCCGGGAGGAGATGGGGCAAGTGTAGAGTGGATGAGGTCCTGTGGGAGCATCGGGGCTGCATGGCAGAGGAGACGGGAGCCATGCCAAGGGCAGCTACTTGCTGCAGCCTGAGGCCATCGCAGTGGGCTCCCAGAGCCTGGTCCCCCTCCACGTTCAATGCCAAGGGGGAAATGGAGGGACAGGAGAGGCTGAGCCAGGCTACCCCAGAGGTGGGAGAACACCCGACCCTTGGCAACCCCAAACACTTCACCTCCCTGACCTCTGGCATTATTACAGAGCCCCTCTACAAGCAGCCCCAGAACCTCAATTTGCTGCTGCACTCCCGAGAAGCACGAGGCAGCCTCCCCCTGCCAGGCTGAGGTAGCCGTATTTTGTGTCATTGATCCTCAAACCCCTCAAACCCCTCAGCTGGTCCTGCCTGGGACCCACCTGGCACACCAGGCGAGGATGGGGGCTGCAGGATGGGGAGATGCCACCCGGATGGATGGAAACAGCTCTGGCAAACCACAGCCCCAGCCGCCATCAGGGACCAGGCAGGGCCAGGATGCAGCTCCCTTGCCTGTGGCAGGTGAGGAGGGCACCAAGCCGGTGAGACACTCTGGTCCCCATCCCAGCCATTCCCAGGCACTGCCGGCTCTGGCCCTGGCTCACTGCCCCCTTGAGCTGCTCAGGGCAGCTCCAGGCTGCCTGGGGTGACATGCTGCCTCCCCATCCTGCAGTGCCAGGGCTGCTCCAGCCACAAGTTCTTTGCTTCAGATATTCAGGAAGAGAAGAAGAAATAATAATAAAAAATAAATAAAAAGAGATTCCAGATGCTCTTTGTCATTTCCCTGGTGCTGCCCCCCAAACCTGCCACTGACTCCGCACTGCCAGCCCCAGCTCTGCTGGATGTGCATCCACCGGTACCAGGGATCCCAGACTGTCCCCAAAGCCACCCCATGCCAAAAGCACCTCACTGTTCTTTGCAGGTCAAATCACCCAGTTTTGTTACTCAGGTCTTGCTAATCAGGTTTTGCTCAAGCAAATACCAAAGGGCCGTGCCTGTGCCCAGAACTCATGGGGCAGGGGCTGGGGTTTTTAGTTCTCCTGTCACTGGCTCTGAAGTTTGGCACTGTGTGATGGGCAAAACACCGTGCTCAGGCCACGGTTCAAAGCAGCGCCGCAGGCAGGAGAGCAGCGTGCGATGCTGGGTGCACAGCACCATGGCTCCGCTGGCAATGGGGACCCCTCCAGCACCCCTGCAGTGCTCTGAGACACCGCAATGGGCAGCGCAGTGTGGTGCCAGCAGGCAGGGGATGGGCAGCGCTGGCACCACCGTCACGCCACACATGCCCTGTGGTGCAGGGAGTTTTGCAGCTCTGCTCTGAGCATGGACCCATCTGAAGCCACGAGCAGCCTCAAGGGTCCATGTCTCCCTACCAGCACTGACCAACAGGCAGGGCAGCACCCACAGAGCCCCATCTGCTGCCTGGTGAGCCACAACCACCAGCGAGCTGTCCCTGCAGACCCACAGCTGCCCACCTCCAGCCAAGCCCCCAAGGCGCTGCCAGGCCAAGGGCCAGTGCGGCTGCACTGGCACAGCTCGGCCATGGTGTCCAACCACGCTCCCACTGCCTGGCTGGAAACGCACCTCCAGAGCAGCAGCTCCCACGAGGCACCGCTGCGCCCGCGGGGCCAGATGCTCTTTGGCAAAGCCAGAGCCCTCCCACTCCTTGCTGCGTCCCACGCTGCCACAGACATTCTGCAGCCCTTGGTGAAGATGCACCGATAGGGTTTTGCTGATCGAACACTCTCAGGCAGCTCAGAGGTGGCAGCAGCGGCACAGGGAGCTCCATATGGGGTTGAGGGTCCCCATCCTGCCCCCATCATCCACCCCACAGCCTTGGTGCTCCCATCGGCCCATCAGCCTGAAATGGGGGTTTGGGGACACAGACACCATCAGGAGGTGCCAGGGGCTATACGGACTGATCTTCATGGCTTTCCAGCAGCTTGGGGACCCCCTGGCAGGCAGCCCATGTCCTGGCACATATGCAGGGCAGAGGCAGGCTGAAGAGCCGGGGCTGCATCAGTGCACCCGGGGCTGCCTGCGCTGACTCAGACACCAGCAACAGACCTGAGGGACATGGGCAGAGAGCCCAGGAAACAGAGGCCTGAGGGAGGTACAGCCGCTTCCCGGGGCGGTGGGAAAGGGCTGCAGATGGTGCCAAACAGCCAGACCCAGATTTCTGTTGGGCTTTATCCCTGCTGCAGGAGGCAGCCAGCTCAGGGAAACGCTCTCCTTACCAGCCAGGAAGCCAAGAATTATACTGCAGGATGGGTCACATCACTGTGGCTCACTGGGGCCACCCGGCTTAGTGGGTGGCTGGGAAATAATCCCCAACAGATGCGAGATGATGAGCTCCCAAAGGCAGAGCTGTTCCTCCTGCATGTGAGAGCCACAGGATCCCCAGAGTACTCCTCTGCAGACCCCAGCCAAGCCCAGCCAGCACCCATGGGCGCTCTGGGTGCACAGCAGGAGTGGCGCCGTCCCCACCTCTATCGCTGTCTCCTTTCTGTAGGAAAGGAACAGGGGCCCAGAACCCAGGGGACCCCAGTGCTGCAACGAGCAGGGTCCCTGCCAGCACACAAGCTGACATGTCACCTCTTGTCACCCACCAGAAGTGATGGGTCATAGAATCACAGAATGGTTTGTGTTGGAAGGGACCTTAAAGCTCACCCAGTTCCAACCCCCTGCCACGGGCAGGGACACCTTCCACTAGAGCAGGTTGCTCCAAGCCCCTGTGTCCAACCTGGCCTTGAACACTGCCAGGGATGGGGCAGCCACAGCTTCTCTGGGCAGCCTGTGCCAGCACCTCAGCACCCTCACATGGAAGAACTTCTGCCTAAGAGCTCATCTCAATCTCCCCTCTGGCAGGTTAAAGCCATTCCCCTTGGCCTGTCCCTACAGGCCCTTGTCCAAAGCCCCTCTCCAGGTTTCCTGTAGCCTCTTTAGGCATTGGAACTGCTCTATGGTCTCCCCTTAAGAAGCCTTCTGTTCTCCAGGCTGAACCAGCCCAGCTCTCTCAGCCTGTCTCCAGAGAAGAGCTGCTCCAACCCTCACAGCATCCTCATGGCCTCCTCTGGACACACTTGAGCAGGTCCCTCTACGAAAGAGGAAACCTCCTGCAAAGCTTTGCCACCCTCCATCCATGCAGAACAGACCCCAGCAACACCCCCTGGGTGCACTGGTTTGGGCAGGCAGCCCACGGGGCTCCAATGCTCCAGGATGGGAAGAGGCTGGGACCGGGCCCTGCCCGGGCTGCGTTTCCTTCCTCCAATTCAAAGCGCACTCCAGGCACTTCACGGCCAGTTTCTTCCCATTGCAATTCTCGTTAGCTCATGGAGCACTAATTATAGGCCTGAGGCTGCCACTTGCTGCTCTGCTCACCCACAGCAGCAGCAGTCAGCAAAGCCCAGACACAGGAGGGAGATGTGGCAGCAGCAGCACTGGGGCCGTGCCCTGAGGCTTGGGGGAGTATTGGGGGGCAGCCAGCCTGGGGGACCTGCTGCACACATTGGGAATCAGACCTGGAGCCCCCCATGGGGATGAAGCACTGGGGCGTTGTGTTTATGGGATTAACACAGGCATGGGACTGATGGCAGCTCCTGTCCCCAGTGCCTTGCGCCTGAAGAGAAGCCACCCTGTCACCGCTCCTGTCCCTGGCACCCCCATCACCCCTCTTGCCCCCAGCACCCCGCATCAAACTTCCTGTTCCCAGTGCCCCCACTATGCTATTACCCCTCCTGTCCCCAGTGTCCCCATCTCTCTCCTGTCCCAGCACACCATCCATCACACATCCCCATCACCGCTGCCGCACTGTCACCCCTCTTATCCCTAGTACCCATCACCTCTCCTATTCCCAACACTCTCATCACCCCTCTAGTCCCCAGCACTATCCACCTCCCTGTCCCCATCACGCTGTCACCCCTCCTGTCCCCAGTGTCCCCCCCGGCAAAGCTAAGCCGATTTAATCCTTAATACCCCCATGGCCCAGAAGAGCCGTTTCAGGCAAACGTCCCAGACTCATCTTCCCCTTTGCACTGCGGGAAGGACTCAGGTGCCCCTGGGAACAGAGGGGTCCCTGGGGAAAGGGGGCAGCCCCAGGGACCCCCCGCCAGGCAGTGCAGCCCAGCTGTGGGGTTAGGCAAGGATCCTGCTCCCTCGGGATCAACTGCACACCCCAAATCCACACCTGAAACTGCAAGGGAGATGGCCGATGCGAAAGGCCTGACCCTGCACCAGTAACTCCAGCACCTCCCAGGTTCTGGGACCACCGTGTCCCCACCCTGAGTTCCAGTTCTCCCCACACCAGCACCCACAGGGCACAACTGGGGTGCACACGGGTTTGTGGGTCCCCAGCAAGCTGCAGTGAAAGCAGAAGAGGAATTTTCAGTGTCTTTTCCATAGACTCTTCTTCCTTGATGCTGTCCGTATTGGGAATTGGAATCATGGAGATCGGGAGCCTCTTTCCATCCATTTCTATCTGGGCACCATCATGATGCTCCAAGAAGGGCTTGGAGCTGCCCCAGCTCCAGTGTTCACAGTGATGGTCCCTGGGGACAGCCCACTGCACCCTGACCCTGCCATAGCTCCCAGTGACTGCAAAGCACATTAGACAGCAAGAGATCGACAATCCACCACAGGCAGAGCTGTGAGGATCCCATAGTGGATGGCTCTCACCTTGCTATGCCCAGCTCTGGACCCTGCACCACCACAGGGCTGGGGCAGCCAGTATCAGCACCAGCATCTGTGCTCCCACCTGCATCCCTGAGGAGCAGCACCAGGAGGAAAGGCAGCGAGGAGCTGGAGGTTCACATGTGGCCAAATGGGTCACTTGGACTGGAAAGGACCACTCGTTTTCTGCTGAGCAGCTTCTCTGGTGTTTCTGATGTCAAGTGCTGGCTGTGGCAGCTGGGCCAAGGTTTTCAGGGCAATTAACAAAAGAGGTTCTTGCCCATCAGCCCATTTGGATTTTTTTTTTTATAATAATACTACTAGATGAGATTTGGCAATGAAATTCCTTGGGAAGGGGTGAGAACTGCCACTAATGCTCCAGGATATGCAGCCAGAAAAGGAGGCGAGGCAGTGCCCAAAGCCGGGTGTGCTGGATGGAGACACATGGGGAAAAACCACAACTAAGGAGCGCCAGCCAAAACTGCCCCATCACTGCACTGCCTCCAAAGCAGCTGCTGCCCTTCCTGCAGCTTGGACCAGGCACGACGAGGATGTCCCTGTGCCATGTGCTGCTGTGTCCCAGGAGATGGCATCTATTGCAGGGGCGTGTGGGCTGCAGAAAGTGGGGAGGAAGAGATGCCAGCCCCCGTTCGAAGAAGCTTTGCTGAAGCCACAGAGGCAGGAGGATGTGGGTATGGCGGTCCAGGACCTTCTTCCCCAGCTCTCTCCACACCAGCTCCACCAGCACACCAGTGTGGGAGCTGTCCCTCCACCCCCACCTTGCAGAGAAAGCCCAACTCTGTCCCATCCACCCAGGAAAGAGAATGATAAAATGGGAAGAAACAGCCAACATTTCCTCTGCCCTGCCATGCACAGGGGGAAGGCTGTGGGGACAGGACAGAGACTTGTTTCCCTGCCCAGCATCCCAGAGATGCTCCTCCAGGTGCACCAGCCATCCCAGGAGAAACCAGCTCAGAGCTCCCCACTGCCACATGCTGCACAATCCCAACCTCCCAGCAACGGGATGCTGCTGTCGGCATTTCCAGGCAGTACAACAATATGACTGGAAACAGCGCAAAGAAACCATCCCCACCTTCACTTGAGCTGAAAATCCCAACCCCGCTCGTGCCGACAGACCCAGCTGATGGGGTAGGAATGGTGGGGAAGGGGAAACTCTGCTCCCCCTGTGCCATGCCAGCTCTGAGCAGCCCCTCGAGGGGTCCCTCTGTGGCAGCACTCCCAAGCCGGCTTATCCCACCTCAACCCCTTAATTCAGAGGCAGCGGAGATTATGCGGCTGCATCAGAGCCACCCGGATCTCCTTCCTCCCACCGCAGCCTGCGTCACTGGTACCCCCAGCCAGGCCACCCTGGCCTGGACACATGGGAAGAGAGAGAGCGCAGGAGCATCCCCACCTCAGCTTCCAGCCCCCAGCACGGAAAGACCCGGATGATTTGAAACACTGGAAGATTTAAAACAAATATAGAATCGTATTGCACCTCCTCACCCTCCCTTGGAGCACAGTGAGATCGCAGCGTCCCCAGCTGACGGCGAGCTGGAGCAGGGAGAACAATATGGGATCCACAAACAATGCTGGGAGCGAGGAGGAGCTCCCCAGCTCTGAGGGCCAGCGAGGCGGAAAGAACCTGCCCGGAGACACAGCGTCCCGCAGGCTGGGACACAGCACCCGCTGCCAGTGCCACCGAGAGCCACACACCCCCCGGGGCTCCCCAGGGCTTGTTGGGGTTGTTGGGGGGTGTTTATGCCCATCCTGGCTCTGCACATCTCAGCAGCAGGCACAGAGCAAGGGGATGTGGCAGAGGTCAAGTGCCAGACCCAGCGAGAGGGGCAATGCTCTGACATAGACTCCAAAACTAAAAGAAAACCCCAAACCAAACCAGAACCAAACCAAAATAACCCTTAAGGAAACAGAAGGAAAAGGCGGTGCTGCTGGGGGGGAACCAAAGCCACACATGTGTTCTGCCCCAGGAGAGACAAGAAATGCTGTGGTCACCATTACAGCCCTGCAGGGTGATGCTGCTGCTGCTGCTACTGCTGCTCCCCAACCCTGGCAGGTGGGTGAACAGGGTGCCCCCGGCCCGGTGCGGTCCCCCTGAAACACCACAGCACCCACCGCAGTTTGTGTTTGTTTTCCTGGTTTTATGGTTTTTCCCCATACAGGTGCTTCACGAGGGCCGCGGTGCAGGGCCTTTCCCCCAGCCCACGCTCTCTCCCCGCTCTATGATGGGCCCCATATCTGTGGGTTCCTCCTGACACCTCAAACCGCAGCCGGGGTCACCCCTGCGCAGCTGCCCCCAGGGGGGGCCCTGCCTACAGCAGCGGGGGGATGGCGTTGGCGCTGCCCGGCCCCGGTAACGGGGGGAGCGGGGGAGGTGGGGGGGGCAGACACCGGGTGGGCAGCGCAGGGGGGACCCAAGAGCAGTTCGCACCCCGCTGCCAGCCGTGGGGATGCCGAACGGCCCCGAGCCCACGGCAGCGTCTCCCCCATGCCCGGGCGGTGCGGGGAAGGACCCGGGGGATGGAAGCCCGAGCACCCGGGCATGCGGAGCGCTCGCGGGGATGGGGATGGGGGGAATAACCGCACCGGGATGGCGGCGGGAGGGGCCACGCGGGTCCCTCGGGAAGGGGATAGGAGCACCCGCGGTCCCGCGGGGGGGGGCGGGGAAGGACACGGGGGTCACGGGGCGGCCCCGCGCACGCACTCACCGGCACGGGCGAGGCGCGGGCCGCAGGCCCCGAGCGCGGCCAGCAGCAGCAGCAGCAGCGCTCCGCGGCGGGCAGCGCCCCGGGCAGACACCATCGTGCACCGGCCGGTGCGGGCCGCGGGCGGCGGGAGCGGCGGGAGCGGCGGGGCGGGGCCGGGGCGGGGCCATCCGGCTGGTCACGCCCCCCTGGGGGGTGGAGCCGCAGCCCCGCCCCTCCTGCAGCACCGCGGGAACCTTCATCGCATCCCGCATCCCGCATCGGTCCAGCCCATCCTGCACAACCCTGCGGGCCCGAGGGGTTCGATCCCGCCGACGGGGGATGGACACGTCCGCGGTGATGGCGGGATCGCGGGGCGGGTGGTGGTGATGGAGCACTGAATCTAGCGCCACAGACGAGGCCGCAGAGATGCTGCGAGGGCTGGAGCAGCTCTGATCTGGAGCCAGGCTGAGAGAGCTGGGCTGGGGCAGCCTGGAGAAGAGAAGACTCCTGAAGGGGAGACCTTAGAGCAGCTCCAGTGCCTAAAGGGGCTCCAGGAAACCTGGAGAGGGGCTTTGGACAAGGGCCTGTAGGGACAGGACAAGGGGAATGGCTTTAACCTGCCAGAGAGGAGATTGAGATGAGCTCTTAGGCAGAAGCTCTTCCCTGTGAGGGTGCTGAGGCGCTGGCCCAGGGTGCCCAGAGAAGCTGTGGCTGCCCCATCCCTGGCAGTGTTCAAGGCCAGGTTGGACACAGGGGCTTGGAGCAACCTGCTCTAGTGGAAGGTGTCCCTGCCCATGGCAGGGGGTTGGAACTGGGTGAGCCGTAAGGTCCAACACAAACCATTTTCTTATTCTATGATCCCTTTGTTAGCATTAAGGCCATCAGTGAGGCATAAACTGAGGCTTATCCTGCCCCCAAACCACCCTCCTTTAAACATGAGTGTTTTCCAGCATGCCAGGATGGGACAGCCGCTCTGAGCGCTTGTTGGCTTGGCAGCATCACAGTGTTGTGTGGGGTTGTCTCTATGTGCCAGCTGGGACAGATGACATAAATTTTGAAACCAGCAATGCAGACTGCACGCAGAGAGGTGAGGAGCATAGGGCAGCAGCGATGCCAAGCTCCAGCAGCAGAGCTCAGGGGATGTTTGGACCCTGTTACTGCTCCAGTCCCAACAGGAATGGCACAAACTGGGGATGAAAGTTTGGGAATGAATGGCCAGGAAATTCCATGTGTGGGTCACGTTGCTGCTGAGGCCATGCCCGGGCTATGGCAGGAGTGTTATGTCCCTGTCTGCCCAGTGGCTGTGGTTCCTGGTTGTGAGTGCTGAGTTTGCCAGACCTCAGCTGCAGCCACCAGCCTTGGGCAGAGCCGTGCGCAGTCAAAACATCCCTCCCTCCTTGTCACATCCACATACCTAGGTCCCTCTGGGGTGAGCCCACTTCTGAACCCCCTCCATACCCTCATCCAGACATACCCTGGACTGGTCTCACATCTCTAGGGTTTGTTTTCTAACCCTTGGGTCCTCCTTGGAGCACAAACATCCCATCTGGCTGAAGGACAGTGGGTCTCATTGGTGTTGTGCCTCCAATGCCACCAGCTCTAGGGATGCCCCACAGACACCCTGGCGATGCTGACCACTGTGTCCAGCCAGGATCCCAAGTTGTCATCCCAGCATCACTGCAAGGGGTTCCCCGCACCCTGAGCCAAGGCAGACAGCTTTGCAAAACCCAGGCAGCTGATCTCCAGCCCCGTGCTCCGGGCACAGACCTGAGACCTTGGCACGACGCCGGATGGGACCTGCTGCCCAGGCTCCCGCTGGCCGACATGTGCTGGCTCTTCCTTGCTTATTCTTGGAGGAGGGATTCCCGTGGCCGGTGCCCTGACATGTGCCTGGGCTTGGTCCCAGCCAATGGCGTGCACAGAGGGGGCCGCGTTAGAGTGTCCTTGGGGCCCTGGCTGGCTGTCAGTGGCTCCTGGGCTTCCAAGGTTTGCTGGAGCGGTGGCTGGAGCCACAGAGTGCTGGGAGCGCTGGGCAGGGGCTGCTCCCTGCCTGCGGTGCCTGCTGCCACCACAGCTGCACAGGACAGCGCAGGCAGAGGTGGGTGACAGCATAGCCATGGGGACAGTGCTCTGCAGCCTTGTCATCTGCCTCCAGCAGAATAGACAGCTTAACATTCCCTTTTTTCCTTGATTTTCTTGGCTTCTCACTCCCACCAGCTGTCTGGAATTTTACTTCTAAAGGAAAGACCCTGCATTTTCTTTGCTCTCTGATTTGCTCCAGCTCTGTAGTCATTAATGCTTCTCAATTTTAACTCAATTTGGGACCAGCAAGTGCTGGTGCTGGGAGAACTGGGGCAAGTGTCCATGGTAGGGCCAGTAACCATATCTTTAACCTGCTGCTTTTTGACCTGCAGGAGGATGGAGGGTTGCCGGGATGAGACCACTTTAGCGCCCCACAGAAAAGGGAGCTTTCTGACCCAGGAAGCACCACCTGCAAATCCTGACTCCAGCACACTCTGCAGAGAGAGCTGGGAGGGTACGTGGGGCTGGAGCGGGCTCTGGGACAGGGCTCCCTGCGCCTGGGTGGAGGTGTTCACAGGGCAGCACCATTATCTGAAGGGCCTGATATTGGGACCCTAGGGAGTGGGGCATGGAAATCCCTAGCTCCTCCTGATACACCTTCTGGTAGTACATGAAATTGCCACCTACATGGTGGGGAATAGGTTTCACTGATGTTCATGCCATGGTTGTGGAGGTTTAATCAATGTTCATACATGGTCCTGCTGCTGGGTCAGGTCCCATCTCCTACCTTGTGCTCCCCTGGTACTTACAGGAGTTTGTATATTGACCAAGTTGATCAGGTTTCTTTTAGGACCATCACATTCTGCTCACATCCTGCAGGTCTGGAGAGCAAATAAAGACCATTGGATTCCAGTTGATGGCATGCAAAGCTCTCAGCTTTCCCAGGGGGCCTCCTCAAAAAGCAGCTCCAAAGGCCATTTGGTTGCTCCAGCCCAAACAGCTTCTGGGGAAGGTGCAAAGCTGCACATGAGACTTGAGCTCAGGCAATTCCAATTAAAGACACTGTAATTAGCAATGTTAGGGGTGTCTGGGAGGAAGCTGTCAAGGGAATGCTAAGATTTCCATCTCTCTTCATCTTCTAGCCAAGATCTTTCTAGGAGGAACAGAGTCATCACCCAATTAATTGGGCTGAATGCAGAGCTAATGGGGGGAACCTCTATCCAGTGCTAGGCAAAAGAAGAAACTTCTGCCTGGGTGCAGAGCTCTGGCACAGCAGCCCCTTTGGTCTCACCTCCTGAAGCCTCCAGGATGTGGATGCCATCCATGTGCCATGTCCACTGACGGAGCTGGCTGATCACCATTCCAGGTTGGAGGTGAGAGACCAGCTCCTGACAGCTCTGCGCTGCACTGCACACACCAGCAGCCATGTGTGTAGTTTTCTCTGTGCTCTATGAAGAACTCAAGAGCAAACCCAGGTGAAGAGCAAGAAGGAGCAGAGCCCTGAGTGAAAGCCACAGCAAATGGGAAGATTTGCATTGACACCCACCCATGAATTAAAGTTTTGATGCCTATTTCATAGTGACATATGGTACTCACAGACATCTCATTTTTCTTGAGGTCTTTAACCTAGCTAGAATGTGACACTATGGTGATGGTGCACCAGTGCCCAGCGAGCTGGAGAGCATGGTGCTGCATCCATTAATATGTAGAGCAATGAGAAATTCAGGGATAGAGCAGGAACCCTCCATTCCCTCCTCTGCCCAAGCTGCTGACTGCTCAACCAGCATATCTTCTGCCAGGCAGAGCGGTCTGCCATAAAGAGTTAACTCAATGCAAGATCTCACTACCCAGTGACTCCCCCACTAAAGTGTCCAAGCACCTAAATGTTGTGCTGCCAAAAGCCAGGGAGCCTGAGGGATCCCTGCGGATCCCAGATGCTGTAGGCGGAAAACCACACCCAGCCCAGACATGGACAGGATTGACAGATTGACTATATCACATCCCCTACCATGCACCAGCCTCTGGGAAAATCAGACAGTACAATGGGCTGTTAAAAACTACACTGAGAGCAATGGGTGGTGGGACTTTCAAACACTGGGATACACATTTACCAAAAGGTACCTGGTTGATCCTGCCAGTAGCATATGCTTGTCTCAAAGCTTAAGCCAGTGCATTTTTCCCAATCCCTTTGGCAGCAGAGTGCAGGCCACAGTTTGCTTTCACTTAGAGGGGCATCCAGTACACTTGGAACTGACTGCCCCAGGGGTGGAAACACAGCCCTACCATCTGCCATGGATTGATCCAGACTGCATGGGAACAGGGGCAAGCTCCAGAACACCTGCAATACATTGATGACACTATCGTGTGAGGGTTCAGCCTGAGGGATGAACTGGGGTCCTTGCAAAACCAGGCAGGTGGGTTTTGTCTGACCTCTGCTCCCTTGTGGAGACTGTGTCCAAGCAAAGCATCTTCCCCATCCTCCACCATGGGAAAACCCCCTCCAGCAGCGTGACCTTCTCTCCATCAAAACATTCCTTCAGAGGGATTTTTGCCCAGGCCTGAAGCACCAATGGAAGCATCAACTCCAAGAGCAAGAAAACGACCTTCATCTTCAGCACACCTCCAGAAAGATGAGCTCTGCAGGCACCTCCCAGCTCTTAACCCTGCAGACGGATCCTCAGGGCAGCAGATCAAACCCTCCCTCACCCCCGGCCGTGTGACAGCCGGTGCCAGTGCACAGGTAACATCATGAGCTGGGCTTCTCCCCACCTACAGCCTAACTGTGTGTTCCAACCGAGCAACCCCCCGCAGGGCCTTGGCAAGAGGTCACGAGAAGTGGGGTGAGAAATTCCCTGTCAGCTTCAACCCACTGAGGCTTTCTGGGGGGTCAAAACAAGAGGCTCCAGAGTGATGGAGAGCCCCAGAAGAGCTCCTTGGCACCCTGGGCTGCATCCTGCCTTGTCCCAGAGGCTGGATATGTCCCGTTTGCATAAGTGGTCCCCATTTCATCCTTAAATCTTCCTTTGCTATGGGTAAAGCTTCACTCCCACAGACTCTTTTGCTCTGCTGTGGTGGTATAGAGCAGTGTAGAGCAGTGCTCTCCAAACAGTTTTGGTTGCATGCCCTTATCAGTGAATAGCTTCTGAGCATGCACCCCAATATATATATTTATTCATAAATTCTATAAATGTACACTATAAAACATACACAGTAATAGACATTTTAAGAAGACAAGATAAAGATTAAATAAACACCAGTTCTGATATAATTTTATTTGACTCTATTTATTAATGGTACCAAAAAATACTTTTTTCCTGAACCCTAGCATTCTCTTGCTAGGGCATACGCACCCTGCTTTGGAGACCACAGCTGAAGGCTGAGCACAGAGCACATTCAGGATTCTGGTGCCTGACCCTTTCCTGCCACAGGAATTCTCCATCTTCTTCCCCTGCCTGTCACCTCCGGAGATGCATAACAGATACGAAAGTAGCTACAACTGGCAGGAGCAGTCATGAAATCAGAGGTTTCCCTGTCAGCTGAGAGAGCAGAGGAGTGGCAGACAGCCCTGCCTCACCCTGTCCTGGGGCCCTTCCCCCTGCGAAGGGATGTGAAATTCCTGTTGCATTTCCAAAGGAGCTGCTGATTTTGTAGACGTCCTAAAAACTGGGTTCCCCAACTGGCTCTGCCTTGTCCGTGTGCCCTGGGAGGACAAGATGTAGCCTCACCTGAGTGGGATAAGGCACCTTGGGTTCCTACTGGGAAATCCTTGGTTCCATCAGGGACAGGGCTATTTCCAGTCACAGAAAACCACCAGGTGAGAGTATTATGGAGTCTTACTTGTAAAGAAATCCCAACCCAGCATTTGGCCAGGTCCGTTTTGCTGTGCCTCGAGGTGTACCTTCTTGCACACACTGAGCCGTGGTCACAGCATCTTTTCACCCCCCTTTTTTTTACAGCCACGAAGTAACACCTTCCTGGCCCCATGTGCTGCTGGGAGCCCCTGAACCCTCCTGAAGGCACATCGTGAACCAGATTAATCTCCTTTTCCACTCAAGCTCCTGCCTTATCACCACCGTTTTGCACATGGAAGTAGCTCTCCGTTCCCAAACTTAACTTTGACTCCTGAAACAACAAAGATCAATCCCCTGATCGTGGTTTTCCTACTTATACATAATTTATTGCGTTAAGGGAAAGACATCCGGCTCTGCAGTGTCTGCAGGTCCAGCCCAGACAAGATTATTCACCACTTATCAGGAGATACAAGCAGCCCAGCATTACTGCTGTGCTCTGCACAGCGATCCACCTTGGAAAAGGCTCGACTGAGGCATAAAAGCTCATTACAGAAAGCCTGGCACAGCTCTGGTGTAGATATTCTATTCTATTCTATATGATTAAAAAACAAGGCTTACCAAAGGCACCATCCCATACAGGGCAGTGTATGGATAGCCAGCACAGCTCCTCTATGGGGCAATGCCTATTCCTTAGGAAACAAGTTCCCAGAATCACTTACTGGGAGAACTCAGTGTCCAAGCAATCAGTAATTTTACAATACCCCTCCTGGTCTATCCAGTTCTCCAGAGGATGTTGTGCCCCCTCCTTCTGCTACCGGCCCAAGGCGGTGAAGACTTCTGCAGTGCTCCACACTGGAAGGACAGTATCTGGGTCCTGGGATGGGGTGAGGCACAGCTCATTGCCCAGTGAGCTGGGCTTTCTGAAGCTGGCACTGCGAGCTCAACCTGGCTCTGCAGACACACACACAAGGGGAGGCAATGCTGTGAATCAGGTACCCAGCCCATGAGTCCCCATCGGGCAATAACGGCTCTGAGTACTGGATATGTTGGTGAGGGAGGGCGAGGAGCTGCCAGCTGTGCCCTCACCAGCACCACCAGACCCCTTCATGTTTGTTGGGTCACTGAGAGCCGCATCTCTGCCTCAGGGAGCGTGGAGGTCACTCAGTGGCAATGCCTGAACCCTCGGTGGACATCTGTAACCTCCCCCTGCAAAGGGCTTTTCTGATGGCGCCCTTGACCTCGCTGTTTCTCAAGCTGTAGATGATGGGGTTGAGCATGGGGGTCACAGCGGCATACAGCAGGGCGAGGACCTTGTCCATTTCCTTGGAGCCACTGGAGTGAGGCACCAGGTATGCCACGGCCCCGGCGCCGAAGAACAGGGACACCACAGTCAGGTGGGAGGTGCAGGTAGCAAAGGCCTTCTGCATCCCCACTCCCTTCTGGAGGACAGCCCCAATGATATGAACGTACGACACAAGAGTGAGGAGGAAGGAGCCCATCGCAATAGTCCCAGCCAGAGCATACAAGGCAGCCTTGTTGAGGGGGGCATTGGGGCTGCAGGACGCCTGCAGCAAGAAAGGCATCTCGCAGAACAAGTGGTCGATGATGTTGGAGCTGCAGAAGGGCAGGCGGGCTGTGAGGAAGGCCTGGATCAGAGATGAGAGGGAGCCACTCATCCACGAAATGGCCACTAAGCAGTGGCACATCCTCCTGCTCATGAGCACGGGGTAGCGGAGGGGGTGGCAGATGGACAGGTACCGATCGTAGGCCATGGCAGCCAGGAGCACACACTCAGAGCCTCCGAAGCAAAGGAAGAAGTAGATCTGTGTGATGCAGCCCACAAAGGAGATGGTCTTCTGTGGTGAGAAGGAGTCTCCAAGGATTTTAGGGAGGGTAACAGAGGAGTAGCAGATGTCCAGGAAGGAGAGGTGGCCCAGGAAGAAATACATGGGGGATTGCAAGTGGGCATCCAGCCAGACGAGGGTCACGATGAGCAGGTTCCCCAGGACTGTCACCAGGTAAATGAGCGAGAAGAACAGGCAGAGGGTCACCTGTGCTCTGTAGGCATTGGAGAATCCCAACAGAAGGAACGTGGTGGGGCTGCTGAGATTTCCCTGCTGCAGGGACTTGGGGCTCATCTACAGGGAGAGCAGGAGGTAAGGACAGGTAGAAGGATGGTGAGTGCTCTCCCCTATCATGGGGCAGCCCTGGGCTCTGCTCTGTGGTGGGCTGAAGCTGTGCCTCTGCCCCGCACTCCTCACACCTTGCCCAGAGCTCGGGGAGATACGCCGGTGGGGGCTGGTGTCAGCCCATGGGGGTTCAATCCTTGAGGCAACCCCAACCATGTGTCACCTGAAGAACACCAGAATGAGCTGTGACATCACCACTGTGCTTGAGAAGGATCCCAGGGTCTGTCAAATGAGAGCAGCTCCTCTCACCCCTCCAGATTCCCTGGGCTGCAACAGGAGACTGGTCTAAAGATCCCACAAAATGTGACAGGTTGGGCCTGCCTGAACAGTTGCTGTCCTTCATGGGAGCACACTGTGTCTACACCATTACAGAAGGTACAGCAAGATCTCCTGCTTTCCCTTATCCATGACAGGCTGTGAGAGCAGAGCTCAAAAAACAGACATCTTTAAATGTTACAGACAAAGTCTGTTTGCAAATAGTGCACTGGAGATGTGTGACCCCACTGGAACACTGGATCCAGCTCTGGGGCAGCAACACAAGAGGGATGTGGAGCTGTTAGAGCGAGCTCATAGGAGGCCACAGAGATGCTGCGAGGGCTGGAGCAGCTCTGCTCTGGAGCCAGGCTGAGAGAGCTGGGCTGGGGCAGCCTGGAGAAGAGAAGGCTCCTTAAGGGGAGACCTTAGAGCAGCTCCAGTGCCTAAAGGGGCTCCAGGAAACCTGGAGAGGGGCTTTGGACAAGGGCCTGTAGGGATGGGACAAGGGGGAATGGCTTTAAGCTGCTAGAGAGGAGATTGAGATGAGCTCTTAGGCAGAAGCTCTTCCCTGTGAGGGTGCTGAGGCGCTGGCACAGGGTGCCCAGAGAAGCTGTGGCTGCCCCATCCCTGGCAGTGTCCCCTGGCTAGGTTGGACACAGGGGCTTGGAGCAACCTGCTCTAGTGGAAGGTGTCCTTGCCCATGGCAGGGGTTGGAACTGGGTGAGCTGTAAGGTCCCTTCAACCCAAACCGTTCCACGATTAATATGATTCTAATGCTCATGTTCACACCTAAAAAACGATGCAAGGGAGGGACCTCTGAGAATCTGAGAGATCATAGGAGGACCAGAAAGGCATCTGAAGGTGACTGTGTGCTTCAAACAGACTTGAGGGCAGCAAGGAAAAGCAGAGACATTGGCCTGCAGGAAGAAGGAAAGACTCTGAATCTAATGAGAAACTGGAGCCTGGGGATAAATGAAGATGAAATACAGAATATCCTGAGTGTGAGCCTAAAGCTACTGAATCCACAGAAAGAGCACTGAGGAGATGATCAGATTTGCACAAGCTCCAAGAAGCTATTGGAGCTGTCGGCAGGTCCTTCCAGGGGGAAGTGTGGGAGCATCTTCGGTGGGAGCGAAGAGGAGGTGGGTGCCAGGCTGAGGAGACTTGAGCACCCTCAAGTGACATTGCCAGCTCCCTCCAAGAAGAACAACCCCACCGTGCTGGGGATGTGCTCCACAGTGCAGAGATGCTGGGGTGGGCTGTGGCTTTGTCCTGGTGCCCAGCAGCTGGGATGGGGTGTGAGCAGAGAGAGAGGGAGCAGCAGCCAGCCAAGGCTGGGTGCCACAGCAAGGGCTAGGGTGCTTGAGATGCTGGCAGCCTCCATGGACACTCCTCTTAATGCAAGGAGGCAGCCAGCAGGATGGCAGAAGCCTTCAGGGATCTGATGCCAGGCTTTGAACCACAAAGAGATTGAATGTCAAGGAGAGGCATGTCCTGTCCCTGCTGGTTTGGGTTGCGCTGGAAGAGCAGGAGCTGGTAAACAAGGGCATAACTACAGAGGGAAGGGAAACACTGGTAGGGATAAGAGCAGCTGGAGAGCGGGTAACAGAAGGCTGGTGTCTCCTCTGGCTCAGGAGGAGCAGTTGGTCCATAGGAAACAAACAATTATGGCGTCATGCAAAGCTATAGAGAAACTCCATAGGTACCAGAGCTACGGAGGAACCCCAGATGTACTAAAGCTATGGAGGAACTCAAATTAATATGTGGACCCCCCTACGGCAGCAGATGTTCCCAGAGGTCAGAGAAATAGCTCCGAGCAGGGTAATGGAGGGGACAGGAGGAGGGAGTAAGTGCAGGAAGTGAGGAGGAAGGGTAGGACAGCACAAGACACTGAAAGGCACCATCAAAATGTCTTCGTGGATCTAAATTGCCTTGGGAAGGAGCGAAGGGAAGGTCTGGGAGCTTGTCACACATTCCCAGCCAGACTGGAGTGAGGACAAAGCTCCAGGGGAGAAATTAATCCAGGAAAAGTAAGTCTTTGGAGGGGTGGTAAATAAATCACAGCTTCATCTATAATGGTCATTCCAGATCTCCCTGGATACGATACCTCACGTGACTCCTCACCAGGTCGCTGCAGAAAGTAATGAGGTCTTTTTGTACCTGTTCCTGAAAAAGAGGCTGTTTTTAGAAGAGCTGTCTGAGAAAATAACTTCAGCTTGAGTAGGGATGAGTCAATGCCATTCTGCAGAAATGGCAAGATCAATAGGAACAGATTGGTGGCTGTGGCTGTGAACAAGCACAAATCAGGACAAGGGAGGAGGGCTGGTTACTGCAGCTGGGCAGATTGGGGATGTTGAGCCTGCAGACGCAAGGAAGAGCTGGGACTTCATGAAAGAAAAGGTGCAAAACCCAGCTAAGAACTCCGTTTTGAGCACAAGGCAGAGAGGCTGGTGGAGAGGGGCTGCTCCCCCAGCACACGGGGAATGTAGAGACACCAAGGAGAATGTTTGGCAAGAGTGGAAAGTCTGCAAGGAAAGAAAAGAGCCTGAGAAGTGGTAAGGGAAACCTGCACTGAAGACAGAGAGGTGCAGGGGGTCTGTGGCAATCGTTTGCAGTGTTACACATACACCTTCAGCCAGGAAGCTGAAGGTCAGGCAGCCCCGCCGTGCTCAACACCCTGGGAACCAGGTGTCTCCACTCCCAGTTGTCCAGGAGGACAATGACAGTTTATGGCAAAGGGAGGGTGTCTGGTGGCAACAGGAGGGCATGGGGACAGCAGCGTTAAGGAGGGAGGAGAGTCTCCAGAGCTCTGCTGCATGTCGCCAGGGCTGCAGGAGGGGAGCGCTCCTGCACCTGAATCTATGATGGATCAACAGTGCTTCTCCTGCAGCAAGAGCGCAGAGTCTTTGTGATGGGGCTCTACTCGCTGGGAGAAGAGGGACCCAGCACCAGACATTTGCAAGGCTTTATGGGAAAGAAAGAGCAAGAAAACTGGGTGTGCGCAAGAGCTCTGGGACTATGGAGCAATCTGCCTGCCCACACGGTCCTTAGCTGGAGACCCCGAGGTCTGGTCAGCCCAGGGCGGTCCTGAGCTGTGAGTGTGGCACAGGACACCGACCCGCCCATGGGCCAGCAGGAAAGTTTCCACCCATGTGGGAAAATCCTGATGCTGTGGAGCGTTAGCGAGACCCTGCCTGGTGGTGCACAGGGAGCAGGGAGCCCACCTGAGGAGGAGGAGGCTGAGCCAGGCTGGCTGGACAAGGGAGCATCGCAGAGAACATGGTCAGCCTGGAGAAGCAAAGCCAAGCAGGGAGATGGCTGTGGCATCAAGGAGCAGAGCCCTTCACGCAAGCATGGTGCTTTGGGTAACCATGGCAGAGGTGAGCCTGCAAAAGCCAGCAGCTTAAACCCAACTCCAAACATTACTTTGACCTAGGAATCTTCTCATTAGATCTAATGCACCAGGGTTTAGACAAGGAGCTGAGGTCTCACACAGTACCTTATCAAGGAGGTTTGGGGTCCAAAGTGCTCACATCAAGGGGCAAAGGCAGGAGGGGTTTTGGTTCCTAAATCTCTTTGTCTTTTCTCTTTACCTAAAATAAACCTGTTTCAAGTATAAGTAGGTGTCCACAGAGTCTTTGCCTTGGTTTAATGGCACAGAGGTGGAAAACTACATGCCTGGTTCACCTGGAAGACGTCACAAAGTCCCCTGGGGCGAGCGCCCACTCCCAGCTCCCCCCGTGCCCCATGGGCTCCCCAGAACCCGGGGCAAAGCAAGACTCTGGTGTCCCCAGGGTGCTGTCACAGTCTGGGCTACCAGAGAACCACCTTCATTTCTGTGGCACCAGTGGCCTCACTGGGAGGTTAAGGGTGGAGGAGGGATGAGGCACAGAGACTGTGTGCCCCCCAGCAATGGCCTCTCTAGCCCCCGAGCCAGGGAAGGAGGTGTGTGACAGGGGTGGAAGTGGCTTCAATTCATTTCTGATCACTGCAGGGGTTTGCAATTCCATCTGTTGATGTGATAGTCATTAGCTGGGTGATCAGCCAGTCATTGGAAGTGTCTGTTTGCCTTTGTGCTAATTAAATTGCATTTGATTTGCAATCAAATCTAATCTGAGACAAGTGAGCTGGAGGTAGGTGGGTGCAGCTTGTGTGAAGCTCAGACCAACACCACGGTCGCTGTGTTTGTGGAGCTGCATCCTGGTGGACTGGGAGCACCAGCAGGACACCGGCTGTGGCATGGGTGGACAGGGACCTGCCTGCAGCCGGGCAGCCCCCTGCCTGCAGCAGGGGCAGGGTTCCTGCCGTGCTGCCAGGGGTGACCCGCAGCGCTGTGAGACATGAGCCGGGCACCCAGGGACTCCCCCGGCTGCTGGGCCAGGGAAGGACAATGAGGACACCCATGTCTGCGGGTGATGGGAGTGGGGCACAGAGCAGAGCAGGGCAGAGACAGCCTCGCAGGACCCTGGCATGGGGCTAGCTCCTTACCTCCTCAATCTCAGAGCTGTCCTGCCCTCAGCACTGACCCGGCACTGATGTCGGGGACACCGGTGACACAGCCTACCTTGGGCAGATGCTTCCTCTCTTCACACGAGGTGTGTCTGGCAGCACCGGTGGTCTGGGACACCAGGGTGATTTCAATGTGCTCCTCGCAGTCACTTGGGAACAGCTCCCCTGTTACAGCACAGTCTGTAATTGCGCTGCACAGCCCCTCGGGCACAGTGCTTTGGGATTCTGCGGGAGCAGGGAAGCACACTGCAAGGGAATACAGTGTGCTGGGTCCTGTGCCCAACCATGGACACTCCCCCGACGGGTGCTCCAGCAGCATCCCCGTAAAGAGGGCCCCAAACCCCAGGGGCCAGGACTGAGGGGCAGGTCTGAAGTTGACTTTGAACTTCTTATCAGCTAGAGACACCAGAGGGGTGGTGCTGTGGTGGAGCTGGAGGAGCATGGTGGGCTCTACAGCCAGAGTGGCTCAGAGACACCCTTAAGCAAGAGTCTGAATTCAGGAATATGTTAGAGTTTGGCTCTTCAGCCTCTGCCTTCCTTTTCTAGCTTGTTTTCCCCTCTGCTGTGCTCTGGGGAGACCCCCCCCTGCAGTCCTGATCCAGCTGTGGGGCAACAGCACAAGAGGGATGTGGAGCTGTTGGAGCGAGTCCAGAGGAGGCCACATCCAGAAACGTGGCTGAGAACCTCCCCATCCCTGGAGGTGTCCTTGGGCAGAGCAACCAGATCTCACTTTAAAGCTGGCCCTGCTCTGAGCAGGGCCAGGACCAGAGACCCTTGAGATGCCTTCCAGCCGAAACCCTCCCATGGCTCCCTGGGCCATGGGCTATGCAGATGGGACTGATCACAAGGAACCAGCTGAATGCGGCCAGGGCAGCACCAAACAGTCATTGAAAATATTCATTACTGACCACCTGAAACTCAGTAACTGTGGCCAGCACCTGGAAGGTGCCCAGTCCTGACGTGTGCTCTCGGTGTGCTCCCAGCCCTCCCTCCACTGCCCCTGCA
The DNA here is from genome assembly GCF_004027225.2 of Strigops habroptila. NCBI lineage: Eukaryota > Metazoa > Chordata > Aves > Psittaciformes > Psittacidae > Strigops > Strigops habroptila. The sequence continues at coordinate 11,721,229 of NC_044291.2, read as the reverse complement.
GCCATTTCCTGCGGGCAGAGCAGGGGCAGGCCAGGGCTGTGATGTTGACATAGAAGGAGGGAGACTTTAGCCTCCAAATGCGCTTCTGTGCACTGAAAGTGAGAAGACGGGTTGAGCTGGAGGGGCAGGGAGAGGTGCTGCATCAGGGAGAGGTGCTGCATCAGGGAGAGGTGCTTCTGTTTCTGGCCAGCATCTCCATCACTCTCCCGTCCCCAAAGAGGTGGATGTTCCCAGGCCCCACCATCAGCTTTGCAGATTGATATATCCGGGGGGAAAATTCCCTTCCAGACTCCCAAATTTCTCAGAGGAGGAACATGTCTGAGCAGCGGCTCAGAGAAGCAACACACCTTACACTTGCTAGGGCCCCTTAAGTCACTTTTAAATCTAGATGAGGTTGTGTGGAAGAAGCCAAGGTTATCCAGCAAAGCCAGAAGGTACATTCTTGGTAGCAAAAGTAATAGAATCTCAGAATCCCAGCCTGGTTTGGGTTGAAGGGACCTTAAAGCTCACCCAGTTCCAACCCCCTGCCAGGGGCAGGGACACCTTCCACTAGAGCAGGTTGCTCCAAGCCCCTGTGTCCAACCTGGCCTTGAACACTGCCAGGGATGGGGCAGCCACAGCTTCTCTGGGCACCCTGTGCCAGCGCCTCAGCACCCTCACAGGGAAGAGCTTCTGCCTAAGAGCTCATCTCAATCTCCCCTCTGGCAGGTTAAAGCCATTCCCCCTTATCCTGTCCCTACAGGCCCTTGTCCAAAGCCCCTCTCCAGGTTTCCTATAGCCCCTTTAGGCACTGGAGCTGTTCTAAGGTCTCCCCTTAAGGAGCCTTCTCTTCTCCAGGCTGACCCAGCCCAGCTCTCTCAGCCTAGCTCCAGATCAGAGCTGCTCCAGCCCTCACGGCATCTCTGTGGCCTCCTCTGGACTCACTCCAACAGCTCCATGTCCCTTTGGTGGTGTCGTCCCAGAGCTGGATCAGGACTGCACGGGAGGTGTCTCAGAGTGCCCTCCCTCATCCTGCTGGTCACGCTCCTTTTGCTGCAGCTCAACCAGACAATCCCTGTCAGCCACTCTTGGAGCCGGGGTATAAAACCACGTCCTGAGATGATCCAAGTTGAAAATACACATTTTCAACAGGTTTCAACACCTGGAGGAAGCGGGAACACCCGAAGCCAGTTGTGTTTCAGGTGCCTCGTAACGCTGTGGCCCGAGGGGCACCTTCTGCCCCAGCAGCACTGAGGTTTTTTCCTCACTTTTAATGGGTCTCAGTTGTGTCATTAAAAGTTTCTGAACTTCTGCAGTCTTAACTCCTGAAGAGGCTCCAGGGGTTTGTTGTGCCACGCCTGGGACAGGAGCTATATTTGCCCCTTCCCAAAGCAGGGAGCAAACCCAGTGTTTATTCCTCTGTGGAGCACAGAGCAGCACAGAAGTGTCTAGGAGTTGCAATTGGCACTTGCGAGGTGACTCACTGCTGAGCCAGGGGAGTTCAGGTAGTTTATGCCTGTGCCTTCGAGAGCCGATGCTCATCACCCTGATCCCAGCGAAGGGCTGCCCTGATGTGGAGGTGAGGGAAGGCTCAGCTGGGCTGACACCCACCAGGTCCCATGGTCTCCCTCTACACCATCCAAGGCAGAAGGACAAGACCTGATGACTTGGAGTGATTCCCACTGTGGTGACAGCAGTGCTGGCACCTGTCACATGCAAAGGGACATCCGGGAGCCTCTAACATATGGTCGCTGCAGGCACGTTGGATGGGCACCAGGTTTTGGGATGGCCAAGACTCCACAGGTCAGGAGCAGCAGTGGGACCTGGCTCACGGGCTGAAATCCAAACACCATTTTCCTGACAGCCAGTGCTAGGCTAAAAACCAGAAATGACCCAATAGAGTTGCATTTAATTTTTAAAAGGGGAAAAAAAATGTAAAGTCAAGAGGATTAAGTATCACATATGGCACAGAGATTGTCTGGGAAGATCAGCTTAGCTTCGCTCTGAGCACTTAAGCTGGTATTAGCAAATACAAACCCTAAACAACATTCCAAAGGGAAAGTCTAAATGGAAGCCAGCACGATTCAATCATTTGAAAGAAGCTGATCAGAAATAAGATAAAAGTTCTAAACTTGCTGAACCTGTCTCCACATAAAATGACCTCTGGTAACTGCAAGACAAACAATGAAGACACCAGAATTTGGTCCCTTGCTCCTCTCCTTTGAGGAATATCAGCTGCACTTACATATATTCCTTTCTTCAAAGGCACTGGGAGCAGGAATTTAACAGTACAAAATGTTTGACCAGTTTCCAGTCAAATTCAGAGTGAGTCTTCAAAGGAAACAAGCTGATAAAAAAGTGAAGAAACTGCATCAACCTCGGCTGAGGAGGAGCTTTGGTGGATCCCTTTGGCCAACAGTGAAAAAGGTCCTACCAATACAGAGGGTAAGAAAGAGGAGATGACATTTCCAGTCAATGTGAATTGGGTATGAAACTCCAACTCTTCACTGCAGCAACTGCAGCATGTCACCTGCTGCTTACACTCACCTTTGCTACCCCTAGTTTCACCAAAAGACTAGAAGCAAACGTGCTGACTTTGCAAGAGGTTGTCAGAGGTAGAGAGGCTGCAGACAAGCAAATGTGCTGGGCAGTCCAGGCAGATGCTCACAAAAGCTGTAATAAAGGGCAGACCTGGTTGGTGCGTGGACAAATTACGTCACAGAGGAGACTGTATCCAACTTCTGCACAGGAACATCACACCTCAGAAATACACTTTCTGGAGGAGTCAAGATATGGGTGTTGGACATCCCCTGGTCAGCTGGGAAGGGTCTTTATCAAAGCTTGCAGGGGACAAGTTGCCATAGGCTAGAAAGGAAGATCTTCACTTGGATAAATGGGTGGCAAAGAGAGAGAAAAAGGGAGGAAGATCATGCAGGGAGCTCACTGTGATGACAAATGTCTTGTAAAACACCTCATCGACATGCAGCAAGAGCAGACGTTAGGAGAAGATGGGGGAACAGGACAAGGCACCATGTGAATCTAACCCACAGCTTCTCAGCTGGGTGGAGGTCCAGGTCTGGTCACGCAGCCCCAGCAGGGACAGGGCCTAAGCTGGGGAGGGAGAAAGAAGTCTGAGAGGTACCGCTGGGATAGCAAGGAGACTTCTTAAATATTGAAGATCTGGAACATGAGCATGGTTAGAGAAGATAGTCTGGCATCATGAATAAGCACCACAGCCATCGGCTGGGAGTCTCCAAATAGCTCCTTAAAGTCAAAGTCTTGTTCAGCACCTCCCTTGCCACAGCACTCCTCTGCTCTCTCCAGCAGCCGGTTGGGACCCAGGTGCCTGGGCTGATCTCCACTGCACCAACCCTGTCCCTGCCAGCCCATCCCACCAGTGAGCACCCACAGCGCCCGGCAGCGAAGCTCTCACTGCAGGATGCCACCAGTGCCGAGAAGGTGCCTCACCCCAGAAAGCCCTTAGAAACACTTGGAGAAGAAAAGTCCCATGTCAGTAAATACAGAGTGACGACTGGCCAGGTTCTCCGGGGGATAAAGGAGGGCAGGTCACCCTGTCACCCTCTTGTCACCTGTCCCTTTGTGCTTCTCCTTGCCTGCTGTTGAAGGCAGAGGGGCTGCATGGTCTGACGAGCATTGGATGAGCAGCAGGTACAGGGACAGGCTTGATAGGTGGGGGCTGCAGTGGGGGTCCCACCCCTGCACTTCACGGAGGGGACTCACACCCAGGGAAGGGTCCGGAATGGCAGCCTGTGCGCATCCTGCTCTGGGGCACAGGGAGAAAACAGATGGACAGAAGGAGGAGTGGAAATTGCTGGGGGCAGAGGAATGATCTCAGCACTGTCTGAGGTGATGCCTGCCCACAGCAGGGAGGAAATGTTTGGCTGGACCATGATGTGGACACTCTGCGACTCCCCGTCACACAGAGGCTCTGGCAAAGGGTGCTGATGGCAGTGGTATGTTCTCATCTGCATCAATACATGTACCAAAACCAAGGCTCCGGACAAAGCCTGGTGTGAGCTTGGTGTTCCTGGGAGGGCAGCAAACACTGAACTGTTCAGTACAAACTGCCGAGGAGAATTCTTGCTGGAAACGCTGAGCTTTTTCCAAAGAGAGTGGAGATGACACTGGGATGGGAAGTCCCAGTGAGGCCCTTGCCCTGGGATGTGTCCAGCTCTCATGATCTGCAGATCAGGAGAGGCAGTGTCCCACATGGTTTTTCCCAGTCCATGGGAGAAGGAAGGAGCACCAGAGAATGTTCTGAGGTGCTCAGCTGATGGGACAACACCTTCCAGGGGTACCTGCTACCATCACACAGCAGCAAGGCAAACCCTGGGCTGAACAGAGTGCCTGGCTGGCTGAGCAGGGACGGGCAGGGTCCCTGTGGAAATGACACCAGGAAGGAGTTTGGAGGAATTTCCTTTTCCAGGAGAGGCAGAAGCTGCTTCATACCCTGCCAGACCTCACTGCCTGTGAGCGCTGCCCAAGCCCTGGAGATGAGCATGTGTGAGTGTGCAGGGCATCGCTGGGGACATGGGTTACCTGGACGGGTTGTGGTTTCCCCTGTGTGGATTTGAGCGGCTGAACGGATCAGGAGGGGAAGGATGGAGTGGGATTTCAGAAATAGAAATTCAAAGGAAGACAGTGTCTGGAGGCAGATGTCCACCACCCTAGACAATGTGACTCCAGTGAGGCTTTCTCTGCTCAGTGTCCAGGGACAGAGACCATGTGCAGTCCCACACCAGTCTGAAGGTTTGGGTCCAGAGGACTCAGACACCCACCTTTCACCAGCCCTGCAGCACTGAGGGGCTGAGAGGTCCCTAAGCTGAGTCTTGCCCTCCAGGGAGCAGAGGCTGCCATCGCAGCAGGGTGAGCAAAGGGAAGGTCGGTTGGATGGTGGTGATGGTTGCAGCCCTTCAACTCCAACTTTAGTTATGTGGACAAGTCCCCCAGCCTTTCTCCATGCAGCCCCTCATGTCCATGGGATTTGCAGCCTCACCACATCCCATATTTGACCTCTGCCTGGCCATGGTCCTGTCCCATGGGAGGGACGCAGGAAGGAAAATCCTGGTGGGCTCTGAAACTGCTCTCACTTGGGTGAGCTCAGCCCAGGATGCTCCCTAGTGCAAATGTGGAGGACAGCAGAAGGAACGACACACCTGAGCATCCCGGGTTCTCCCCAGACAGTTACACCAAACTCTGGGGTGAGCTATTGTTTATTTGGCAAGAAGGAGAGACTGAATGCTGGAGGAGCAGGGGATGTGTCAGGGCCTTGACCACTGAGCTTGGAAGAGGGATGAGGAAGCAGCAGCCTGGAGCTTCAGGGTGTGGGTCTTGCATTACTTGGCAGGAGCAGCCACCAGCCAGCCTGCACCTCCTGGAAAACAGTGGGAAAGGTGAGATGAGCATTTCAGTGAGGAGGCCAATGGAGAAGGCCAAGCAGGGCTCCCCATCAGCATCAGTGTGTTCTACAGTAGTCATCCCCCGCTCCGTAGGGTGAGCCATCTCCAGCAATGGAGCCAGCCCTACAGCTTAGTCTGTATCAGTGCCGTGGGACACCACATGCCAGGGTGGGCCAACAACAAACCCAGCCTCTGGTCAGTTTTGCTGGTGCACAGCCCCAAGGGCCCTTTGGCCAGATGCAGTGTCCTGGCCCTGGCTGCTGCAGGAGCTCTGCAGCTCTTTCTCCACTGAACTGGTGGTTTTGGTTCAGGTGCCCTTGCTCACCACTGGGCAGCTGCACCCTGGGGGTCTCCATTGCAGAGCAGCTCCAAAGGGAACAGTCCTATCTAGGAGTCAGGTTCAAACAATGTGGCTCCCAGAGTAATTCAAAGAGTTCACGGTGGCCCTTGCTGGAGCACCAAGGGGGCAGTTTCCAGCTGAGGACATTGCAAACACCACATTGCACCACAGCAACTCACCTACACCTCATCGAGGCTGCATTCGTCTGTGAAAATAAAGAGAAAGGCTGTGTCATGCCATGACATGCCAGGCCAGCGTGCCTCTGGCTACCAGGGGCAACGCTTCCTCCTGCCAGCTCAGACTGCAGAGCAGTGACAGTGGTGTACTGAGCCAGCATGTCCTGGCTCAGCTGTGCCAGCCCGACACGTGCGGGCAGCGCTCACCCTGGGTGGGCAGCATGACGATCATGTCATTGGTGAAGCTCCTCTGCCTTGCGAGCTTCCGGAAGAGCACTGCCATCCTGGGGCTTACTTCCCGGGTCTTGCCTAAGGGTGAAGACACGAGTTAGCTCCAGGCTGTGACCTGTCCTCGCATCTCCTGGGCACCTGGCAAGTGCACCCAGTCAAGGATGGGATGGATGATGGTCCACTGGAGGCAGTGGAGAAGGTGCTGGAGGGCGGTGGTGGCCCTGCACATGAGACACCCCTCCCAGGAGACAAGAGGAAGTGGAGGTCCTGGCACCAGCACAGTGTCTCCTCTCTTGGTTTCCATCCCACCCCTTGCAGCAGGACCCCCTCTCTTTGCCCCATTTCCGCAAGTGACTGACCCGAGGCCACAGACTCCCCACAGGGTGCAGAAGCCCACCCTCCGCATCCAGCCCCAGGCCACTGCCCCTTCCCCTGCCACACCGGTCCCACTCCTGCAGCCCACCCAGTGCAGGAGGGCAGTGCTGAGGAGGGGTCCCCGCGGGCCCCCTGGCTCCTGGCCTCCTCCATGAATCTTCCCGACACTCCCAGGCTGCCCACCCTGCTCAGACCACCACTGGTTACGCACTGTAGAGCCTCAGAGCGTGTAGGGTCTTCCCGTCCTTCACTCTGGTGGCAAAGACCACTGCGTATGTCTTGCCATCCGTGTCCACCACCTGAGCTGTCTTATAGCCTCTGTCTGCAAAAGGACATGCAAGAAAGCAAACAATTTATCACCTCCCTGAATTCCCACCCTGCAAACGGGCTGTAAGTGTGAGCCGGGATGCTAGGGGCCGGGCCCACCCAGACTTCTGTGTCTCCCCCTCCTGGCTTTTCCTCTTGTGGAGGCTCCTCTGAAAGCCTGGGGGAGCCCACAGACCGCAGCAGAGCAGAGGGACTGGGAAGTGACTGGGAAGTGACAGGAGGCTTTGGGGATGGTCACTGCAGACAGCGGAGTAGCACAGACGGACTAACACTGAGAACCCACTCCCACTCCATCCCTTGGGAACAGCCACCCAAAGCCCTTTGCAGAATTAACCTGCTTCTCCCCAGGGTTTAAGCTTGGTCTGGACGTGTCTTATCCCAGAGAGAGGGAGCTGGGGGATCCACCCGCTAGTGGGACACCAGCCCTGGCACAGACCAGCCCTGGAGGGCAGCAGCTGCAGAGGGATGTCCCACCCAGGGCCTCAGGAGGGCCATGTCCCCAGGGACAACTGGCTGCTTCACATGGGGATGATGGGAAGCGCCTCTGCCCTGTCTCCACTCACCAGAGCTGTAGTATTGACCCAGGACTCCTGTTGGCTTGTAGATCGACACCAGTCTCATACATTGCCCCGGGCTGCAAAGCAGTGGAGGACGCTTCAGCTGGTGTGAAGCGACCCCCCTTCCCTCCCCTCCCCTGCAGATGCGGGCTCCGGAGTCCCCCGAGACGTGGGACTTGCTGGTGTGGCCAGGGCAGGGATGGGGACAGAGCAATGGGTGCCTGGGCTGGTCTCAGGGGTGTCCTGTGGGGTCACGCAGCCCTTCCCTTGCTCATCCTCTGAGCTTCTGGGATGAGGCTGGTGCTGCTGAAAAGCTTTAATCATGGGGTCCCCCATCACCTTACTGCATCCCTGCCAGAAGCAGCAGAGTCTCAGCCATTGTAGTGGGACCACTCCTGGCTGGTGCTGACCCCTGAAAAAGGGGTCCCCACGATGCAGCTCTGCCGAGCCCCTATTTTACACCACGGGGCTGGTGGTCCTGCCTCACTCCTGCCCAGGTCTTTAGTGGGCGTTGGGTGGAGGCACCCGGATGGAGACCCACAAGTGGAGGTCAGGGGAGATCAGAAAAGCCCATGGGGAAAGTGCTCAGCACTTACGTGGGAATGGCAAAGGAGACGTTGAGGTCACCATCCCCCAGGACCTCGATGGAGGTCATTGCCATCTTCAGCTGATCCTTCTTTTGGAGGTAGCTCTCGCTGTCCGTGGCCATAGCAGTGATGTACCATTTCCCTGCAATCTGGCAGTGGGGGCAGGCTGTGAGCCTGGAGGAGCAGGCAGGGGCTGTTCCCTCCCCGGGGACCAAGCCAGGACACCCTCAGGCCATGGGCCACCCACAACCCCTCCGTGCTCGAGGGGCTGGGTGACCCCCCTCACCTGGGTGCAACAGCAGAGGCGGGGGGGCTGTGGTGTCCCCAGCACAAAGCCACCTCTGCAGTCCCCACCCTGTGACCAGTGGACACGCTCCCACCTGCCCTTCCCGGGATGCTGCGGGTCACCTTGCTCATGTCCAGCTCCACAGCGCCGAGGTCCTCAGCCCCCGTGCACAGCAGGCAGAGCAGCACCAGCCCCAGGCTCAGCCCCATGGTCCTCATCTTGCTGCAGCCTCCTCTGGATTCACCAGCGGGATAGGGAGCGGTGCCGAGGCTGCTGCATTTATAGCGCCGGGCTCTCCTCCCCTCCCCACACCCCGGTGCTGGGGTTCACTGGGGCAAGGCGATGGTTTCCAAGGGCTGAAGTTGCTCCAGATAAACAGCCTTGCAGCAGAGGGAAGTGCCCAAAGGGCACCCAGGGGGGCTGAGGAGCGGGTTGCGGGAACTCTTGCACCACACCAGTGCTGAAATTCAGGATTTCCCCGATGTGCTTAGCTGGTTGTGAAAGAACAAAGAGAGCTTTTTTTTACCAGCAGGATAGTGGAAGGCTGCTGGGAAGAGCGGGGATGTCCTTCCTGGCATGGGCTCCACAGCAGTGTCGTCACCCAGTCACCAAGGAACTCAGTGACCCACCCCTCTAGCCAGGCTGGCATCTGCCCCAAGGCTGCTGCTGGGATCATGCCCAAGCCCAGGCGGCTGCACACCGCTGATGTCCTGACCCCACGGTGCTGCACAGCTCATCCACTTCTGTGGGTGCACCTCTGCGCACGCAGGGTCCACAAAGCAGGATGCACCTGGAGCAGGGATGGCAGAAGAAGGGGTTCATGTCACTGTGGGAGTGTGTTCCCTCCTTTGTAGGGTGTGATGTTCCCCGTGCCCTGGCTCTGGCAGCATGGTCCTACCCTGGTCAATGGGCAGATAGGGGGAGCCAGGGGGCGGGAAACAGGCATGGGAGGTCCCGGTCCTGCCATGCATATACCCTAGGCATCCGCAGGGCAGTCCCAGTCCTGCCTGGGGAGCTTCAGCTGGGGGTGAGCTGCCTGCCTGGAGCCAGAGCCCTGCAGGCAGGGATGGGCAGCCCAAGTGCTTAACACTGCCTGCCCAGACCTGCTGCGTGAACCCCTGTTCATCCCAGCTCAGTCCTCCCCTGCCCACACCCCAGCACTGCCCCTGCACCTTCCCCATCCTCTGCTCCCCCTCCTCAACACACCAGGCACAGCAAACAGCACAGCAAATGAAGCCCCCAACTCCCCTTGGGTGCTGAGAGGAAGGGTTGGACCCAGGCCCACAGGGCTCGGAGTGCGTGGCCACCCCGGCAGCACCCCTGCTCCTGTAAACAAAAGCACTGAATTCTGGGGCAGCTTCTGCACCTATTTATTTAGGAGAGTGAGGTGTGATCCTGGTGTGGGGCAGCGGAGGACAGGAAGGACAGGAAGGGGTATCATGGAGCAGGGAGCAGAGCCTGGTCTCCACCAGGTCTGGAGGACTCATGGCCCTGGCATTGGCTCCTTCAGCTGCAGGGAGGAACGATGATGGGTGAATTAGAGCAGGGAGAGGTGATGTGATGCAGAGCCCTGAGGCAGGCAGGGGGTCCCTGGGGAGGCTGTGAGTCCCCACTCAGCCCTGGCCATGCCAGGAGGGACACCCCGCGTCCCCTGGCCACGCTCACCTGGTGGCTGCGGTGCACTGATCTGTTGAAAAGCAAAGAGAAGGGTGAGCACACCATGGGCATTGCCTTGAGCATCCCCATGCAGGGGGGCTGTGAGTGCACCCCTGCCCTGCCAGCACTCACCCGACTTGGGCAGCACGGCCAGCATGGCCTTGGTCAGCCCCACAGTGGGGATGAGCTCTTCAAACTTCTGCAGGAGCTGGGGGCTCACATCCTGCTCCCTCACTGCAGCCAGACACCGACAGTGGGGGATGATGAGTGCGGGGGGACCCAGCAGTGAGCCCTGCCTGGGGGGTCCGGCTCCCATGGGGCAGCGATGGGGCCCCAGGGAAGGGGAAGGGCAAAGCCATGGAGATGCAGGGTGGACACCAGGCACCCCACCGCTGCCCAGGGCTGGCAGGAAAGAGGCACAAGCCCCTTGGGATGAGCAACCCACCCGCCAGGGGTAGTGTGGGGCAGCTGGTGGGGCTGGGAGAGCTTCAGGTCAAACCACAACCCACGGGGGGTACTTCTGGTGCAAGGTTTAATCCACCCCAAATGAAATCCCTGGGTGGCAGCACGCGGGGTGCTGAGGCAGGGGGCCCTGGAATGCAGTGGGGAGCCCAGTTCCTGCCCCCCCATGCCCATGTCCCTCCCTGAGGAGCTGTAGGTGCCTGTCCCCGCTCCCGACACCCACTGAGGAGCTGCAGCGCGGTGCTGGGCTGCCGCTCACTGTGCTGGGTCTCATGTACGATGGCATAGTGGCTGTAGTCTGTCTCCATCACACGCAGGTCTCTCTTCTCTTGTGCTGCTAAAGGACCAGAGATGGTGCCCAGTCAACGTGGCACAGCCTGAGCACCTCCCTCTCCTGGGGCTCACAGCTCAGGGCCTGAGCCCAAATGTGGCTGAGGGGGTATGAAGGGAACTAGGGGACCCGCATGTGATCCATCAGACCCAAACCCCCACCGCAGTGCAGCTCCTGGCCGAGCCATGGGGTTGAACCCTCCCTCCGTGCCAGGGTGTGGGTGGCTCCTGCCCACACGTACCCGTGTAGTGTCCTGCCTGACCGCTCTGCTGGAAGAGCAGCTCCAACCTCTGGCATCTGTCTGGCCTGGAGAGGGAAAATGGGAACGGCAAAGGGGGCTGGACGCCAGCAATGTGGGGGACTGCGGTGACCCCAGCACTGGGGGGGAGCCCAATGCTGTGGGGCAGCGGCAGGATGCTCCTCGCCCAGCTGCATCAGTGGGGACGGAGCCCACGCAGGACCCATCGAGCAGGATGGGCACTCACAGGGGCCAGGCAAGCTTCATAGCCAGGTCCCCCTCCGGCGTGAAGCTGATGGTGGCGGTGGGTGACTTCATCCCATCCTTCATCTTCAGGAACACGGAGCAGTTGGAAACAGTGGCTGCAAAATGCCACTTCCCTGCAAACTGCAGCAGGACATCACCAGCGGGGATGGGAAAGCCATGGGGACCCGCCACCGACCGGGGGAATCTGCCACCCAGTGGAGGATGTGACAGCCCAGTGCAGGAACCTGCCACCCTCTGTGGGGACCTGCCACGCGCCTGCATGCAGGACACACAGGCCTGTGCTGGCAGGGTGGGCGCAGCGCCTGGCCCATGTTCCCTGCGGAAATGCCACACGTTTGGGGGCAGCACAGCCCCGGGTGTCCCCGCAACGGGGCCACTGCTGGGTCTGGCCACAGCGGGCAGGCACCGGGCAGGGCTAACCCAGATTGCACAGACACCCCCACTCCTGGGAGCTGCCCCAGTGCAGGCTCAGGGCTGGGCACTCCCGGGGTGCCCCGCCGTGCCTGGGGACACAGCAGGGGCTGGGGGGCACCCCCTGCCCTTCGTTACCTTCTCGGCGTTGAAGCCCGGCTGCACGGGCACCTCGCCCGCGGCCTGCAGCACGCAGAGCAGGGCCAGCGCCAGACAGGGCAGTACCGCCGTCATCCTCACCGGGGGCTGGATGCAGGCAGGGGAGGCTGCTGGAACCTGCCTCCTCCTGCACCCACCTTTATACCCCCGCCGCTGGCAGCACCCCCTGCCCGCCCCCTTTATGCAACAGGTTACACAAGAGCAGGGATCACTTGTACCCGTGTTAGGTGACAGCGCTTGCCCCTTCCCCCCGTTGTCCAGTCCTGGATGAATGCAGCCTTGTGTGAGCCCAGCGCAGCAGGAGAGCGGGCGATGCCCCAGAGCTGTGTCTGGGGAGGGGGCTGTGGCTGCTGCCCTCTGGCCCGAGGGTCCGGCAGTGCCAGGACAGATCCCTCCTCAAGGAGGAGGATGGTTGACGCAGGGTCTGAGACCAGTGCCGAGCCACAGCCCAGTGCCCCCCAGAAGGGCTTGTGGCTTACCAGGCTGCCGGCAGCAAGCACAGGCCCTGCTCCTGGCGCGGGTCCAGGCTCATGGCATGGCCACCAGGCATGTGGCCGGGGCTGAGCCACATCCAGAGCTCACAGCCCACACCCCGCTGCAATCTCCCCACTGGGGCTCCCCTCACGCTGACCCAGCAAATGGGGGGGGGGGCTGGTTTTATACAGGCTTTAATGGGGGGGGTACAGGTGTGGGTGTGAAGCCAGGGTGTGAGGGCTGCTGCGGTGCTGGGGGGCCCTGGGCACGGAGGGGATGGGGCAGCCACCAGCTCGTGGCACTTTTGAGGCTCCGGCCAGCGGCAGCTCGTGGGTCTGTCTGAAAGAGATAGGGGTGAGCTGGGGGAGACAGGGACACACAGGGGGACACCGGCCCTGCCAGCCCCAGGTGAGTATATGGGCACCCACCACCCAGGGACACCAAAGAACCAGCTATGGGGACAGGGTGGGGCATAATCAGGGACTGGAGCACCTCCCACACAAAGACAGGCTGAGAACATTGGGGCAGTTCAGCCTGGAGAAGAGAAGCTGTGTGGAGACCTCAGAGCAGCTTCCAGTGTCTGAAGGGGGCTACAAGGATGCAGGAGAGGGATCTTCATCAGGGACTGTGGTGATCGGACAAGGGGTGACAGGTTCAAACTGAAACAGGAGAGATTGAGATGAGCTCTGAGGCAGAAGCTCTTCCCTGTGAGGGTGCTGAGGCGCTGGCACAGGGTGCCCAGAGAAGCTGTGGCTGCCCCATCCCTGGCAGTGTTCAAGGCCAGGTTGGACACAGGGGCTTGGAGCAACCTGCTCTAGTGGAAGGTGTCCCTGCCCGTGGCAGGGGGTTGGAACTGGATGAGCTTTAAGGTCCCTTCCAACCCAAACCACTCTGTGACTCTATGATTTTATGATCTGTGGTAGCAGCCTGGAGAGGGGAGGGTGATGGGGTGGAACGTCTCCAAGTATCCCCCTGCAGGGCTGGTCTGACTCCAGCAAAGGCAGGACTCACCTAGGCAGCATCTGCCATGCATTTGTCTGCAGGAGGGAGAAAAACTGAGATCAGCTCCTCCATGGGCTGGGGGACCCCTGAGAGACCACCGTGGAGACACCCCACGGCTGGCCCTGTGCTGGCCCCTCAGGGAGGCAGGGACAAGCCAGGAAGGTGCCCCCCCCCTCAGCCCCCCAGGGTACCTCTCCCCTGCTCCCCACCACTCCCCTGCACCCCCAGCCTTGCCCCCTGGCTGTGCTCACCTGTCCGGGGCAGGATGAGGATCTCGTCGTCTGCCAGGCCCTGCTCCCTGGAGAACTGGGTGAACCTCTCCAGGTGCTCAGGACTGAGCTCCTTCGTGCGGCCTGCAGCCAAGAGCAGGGTGAGCGGCAGCCCCCAGCACCCCAGCGTGCTGCCACGCTGCCCCAGCGCAGCCCAGCAGGGACAAGCAGGGAGGGAGTCCCGACCCAGACACCCCATGGGTCACCCCAGCTTGGGAGATGCTGCTGCCCTTCTCCCACAGGAGAAATCCCCCACTGAAGACATCCCGGGGTGCAGGGGGGCATATGGCAGGGGCGTCCTGGGGCACACGTACTGTAGAGCAGCACCATGGTGGAGGGACCGGTGCTCTTGGAGATCTGGGTGGCCACCAAGGCGTACTCCTCATAGTTGGTCTCCACCACACGGATGTCGTGCTTGCTGCCCCAGCCTGGGGGGACAGGGAGGGCCCAGTTCAGTGCTGGGGTGCTCCTGCGAGGGCAGGAGCAGGAGCAGGTCCCAGCGGTGCTGGGCTGGGCGTTGAGCACTCACGTGGGCTGGTGTAGCTGAACCGCCCTGGCTGCTCCGTCCTGGTGTAAAGGCTGTTCCTCTTCTCGCACTGGTCACCCCTGGGGAGCACAACATGAGGGGCCAGGGGGATGCTGCAGCCCACATGTAGCCCCAGGCTTGGCAGCAGTGCCCACCCCACTCCTGCCAATGCCCATACTTGGGGTAGGTGGAGGTGACTTCCAGGTTCCCATCTGCAGTCTCGGAGATGACCGTGGTGCACATCTTCATCAGGTGCTTCTTCTCCTTGAACCAGTTGGAGTTGGAGGCCAGGCCGATGCTGAACCACCTCCCCGTGAGCTGCACACAACCTCTGCTCAGTCATCAGCCAGACATAGACCCCATCTCGCCCCTCGGCCACCAGCCAGCCACAGCCCAGGCCACCTCCCCCTCCCCTGGCAGCCCCACTGCAGGACGGGGTCCCTGGGTCCTTGTCCCCACAGAGCTGCTACAGCTCCTGGTACCCACGAAACCCACCAGCCAGGAAACCCCTGGTGTAGGATGTGCCCTTCACTGCCCGGCACTTGGGGTGTTTCCTTCCTCTCTGCCCCAAGCCCAGGGAGGGGGTGACAGCATTGCCTGGCTCCCAAATGCCATTTCAATACATCCGGGAGCTCGAGGAGGGGTCAGGACCCCGGGGCCAGCACAGCTCATCCCAGCCTGGTCCCTGGAGCTACCAGCTTGGTGCACTCAGAGGGGCACTGTCAGCCTTGGAAATGGGCTGTGCTGGGACCACCCTTGCAGGACATCCCAGACCCCCATCCCTGCAGATGTGTCTCCACCTCCAGCACCTCCCTGGATGGCTCCAGGGGCTCCCTGGAGGAGGAGGCAGCATGTTCCCTGCCCCAGCTCTGTGGGACCCCAGGGCTGTGGGGCTGGGCTGCTCCAATGTGCAGCCAGTGTCCTGCTGTGGGTGCTGCCTATCTGCGGGGTTACTGCAAGCACCCTGAGCATGCCAGCAGCCAGGGGTGGGAGGGCAGAAAGGTGTGTGGGACACCCCAGCACAGCAGCTCTTGGTTTTCTGGGACCCTGGGCTGGGGAAATGGGGTCTTTGTTGGGGGGGGGGTGTCCATGGCCCATCCCCATGGGCTGCCTCAAAATGAGATTGCTTTTCTCAGCCGCCCAATAGAACCCCTGTGTACCCGCACCCACTCCACACTGCAGATGTCCCAACCCCATACATACTCAGCCGTGGCTCCTGCATCCCCTCTGGAGCCACCAAGCCCCAGCCATGGGCACTCCGCAGGGATGGGGGCTCTGCAGGAATGGGGGCTGCGTGTGCACGGGCCACCCTGCCCTTCCCAGTGCTGGGGCCAGCCTGGCCCCACATCCACCTGCAACACCCCCTGCACACGTTTCCAGGGCAGGGATCCCCCCCAAACACCCCAAACCCCCATCACTCAGGGTGATGTGGGGTCACCTTGTCCTGCTGGAAGTCAGTTTGCACAGGGATGGTGTCCTGAGCGTGCAGAGTCCCGAGCAGCGCCAGCCCCAGGAGGCTGAGCAGCGAGGTGTGCATGGCTGCTGCCGAGCCAAGCCGAGCCGTGCTGAGCTGAGCCGAGCCGAGCCGAGCCGAGCAGAGCCGAGTGAGAGGAGCGGCAGAGCTGCCCAGAGCCCGGAGAGCCCCTATTTATGGGCTGGCTGCACAGGGGCCCCAGGGGGACCAGCCCTGCCTCCCCCTGTGCGTTATGCAAGCGGGAGCAGGGCCGAGTGCTGAAGCCAAAGGGCAGGCAGGGACCCTGCGAATGTTTCTCTCCTGGAGGTATGCCGTGTTTGCCTGGGGGTGCCGAACTGCCCCGCAGCAGCACCACAGCCTGCAGCCAGCATGATGCAGAGCTGCAGCCGGTGCAGGCAGGGGCAGAGGGCCAGGGCTTGTTGGCTGCCCCCCACCCCTGCAGGATGGTTTCACTCAGAGAGGGTCCACCTCGAGCGAGGTGGTGGGAATGTCAAACGCCCAATTCCAACCATCGGAACTTGTCGACACCTCTGGGTGCTTCTCCGGGATCCCCCTGCTTGCCCTGACCCAGGTCCCTGCATCATCCATGGAAGCATCTCAGCCCTATCAGGGTTCAACCCACCAAGGTGCAGCCCCAGTGCACCCAGATGGGGAGCTGGGGGTGCTGGGGGAAGCCAGACCCAAGCCTTAGGCAGCACCGGTGCCCAGCTCCCTGAGGACCAGCACACAGCAACGGACCAGCAGCGCTTCAGGCCTGCCACGCCACCCAAGATGGGCTGGTAGATGTCCCCCCTCTTGGGTTGCGGCCACCAGCAGACACTGAACTGTTCTCCCCCTTAATTAGGGCACACCCTGAGCACCTGCAGGGTGAGGGCTGGGGATGAGCACGTGTGTCAGCAGCTGCACCCATGGCTCTGGCACAGCCTGGGCAGGGCTGGCCATGCTGGAAAGAGTATCAGCCCTTGGCTCGGCCCTGCCAAGGCAAAGTTTTACATAAGGAGCATGTTGTGTTTTCACAGCGGCTGTTCCTCTGCAGGCAGGCCCCCCTGTCCCAGCACATTCCCTTCCCCGCACCCAGCTGCGCCCAGCTCAGCCCCGGCTCCATGGATTTATTAAAACAAAACAAAAGCTGAGCCAGGCAGGACCGAGCATCACAAGAGCCTGGCTGGAGCTTCCCCACACACTGGGCTGGGGGCTCAGCCCCTGCCCGAGCTCCCCCTCAGGGTGTAGCGTGCCAGGAGGGGCTCTCTCCATTGTGTATCAGAGGCACAGAGCACCCATGGGTGCACTGTAGCCCTGTGCTGGGGCAGGGACACAAAGCCCCCCAGTGCCTGGGGGTCCCCAGCTCCCTTCCCAGGCATCTCCCAGGGCTGGTAAAGCTGGGGCTGGCCAAGGAGCTGGGTAGCAAAGCTGGGCGCAAGCTCGGGACCGTGGATACACAGGAGGGCACCGGTGTGGGGCAGGGTTGAGGCATCACTGCGGTGCCTGGACGCAGACCCTCAAGCAAAACTGGGGGGCTGGTACCCCAGAAATGGGTTCATCCAGATCAGTGCGGACTGATCAGGGCGGGGGGGAAGTCCTGGGGCCCAGGCCAGCTCCCCAGGGTGGAGGACAGCGCTCCCCCCATCTCCCATTGCCGCCGCTCGGAGACTGCAGGGCAGAGTGACCCAACCCGGCAGCTCCCGCTGGGCCGGGGGGAGGGGGGGGGAGGAGGGGGTTATGGGCACGGCCGCCCCGCACGTGGGCCGGGGGCTGGCGTGGGGCGAGTCACGTGCCGCAGCCTTACATAAACCCTTGATAAACAACATGTGTTACCGGTACCGCCGTGATTGCGAAACCCCGGCCCCGGGGCTGCGGCGTGACCGGGCACTGCCTGATCCCATCCCATCCCATCCCATCCCATCCCCTGCCAGAGCCCAGCCCGTGCGGGGGGGCTGCTGTCCATCCCCTGCCTGCACTGGGGAATTAGCACCAAAACACCCCAGCCCAAGCGTGTGGCAGGACAGCCTTGGCCGGACTCGACACGCAGGGCAGAGAGGTCCTGTAAAGGGTCCTCTGCCCTGGTTGCACGCCTGGTCCAAGCCCCCATAGCCCCTGCAGCTCTGAGCGTGCAAAGGACACCCCTGCCCGGCTCCACGATGGGGTGCGGGCTGGCGCTGGGAAGCGCTCGCAGGCAGGGTCTGGCGCCGGCAGCAGCTCCGTAGCGAACACGGTCCGCAGGGCTGGGGCAGGGAATGCAGCGTTTCACTGCTCAGAGGGCTTGGGGATGAGAGGCAGGATCACTGCGAGGCCGAGAGGCCCTCCTCTGGGGCCCCTGAGGGATCTCCTGGCCTGTCCCGGGGGAAGGCTGATTCTGACCCCCGGCCCCACGACACCAGCACGGGGCTTTCCCTCACTCCAGACATACTCAGGGTAAACCAGGAACTGCCACGATTCCTCCTCGTTGTCCCATGGTTGGGATGGGGCTGCATGGAGAGGGCTGTATGGACTCCCCCCCAGCTCGGGAGCACCGGCAGTCCCGCGATGGGGGCAGCAACGGCCTTGCTGGGGCACACCAAGGGCTGGCTTGCCTGGACACAGACTCTGAGGCATTTACTGGGGTGTCACTGGCTGCTGCAGGCACCAGGGTGCAGAGCACAGCGTGACACAAAGCTGGGGGGGGCAGGACAAGGACCCACACGGCTGCCAATGCTGCTGGAGAAGCCGAGGAGCCCCAGGGGTGGCTCCAGGGCTGTGGAGCAGCAGCAGGGTCTGACCAAGCCCCAGCTCAGTCTTGTGTGGCCATGGGCAGCTGGATGAGGTGAAGACTGAGCTCTGGGAACCTCCTGGCAACACCATCTGCACTTACAGCTTTGTCTCTGGAAGGGAAAGGGAAGTGCTCAGGGGCTGGGGAGATGTCCAAGCCCAGCACTGGGGCTGGAGACCCGCTTCTACCTCCTCAAGCACCAACGACAAGTGATGGAGCTGTCCTTGGGGACCCCAGCCCTCACCTCAGGGTGTCCCTGTCCCAGACCAGCCCTAGCCCCTGGAAACCCCACTAAAACCCCACTAAACCCAGCCTGACCCATGTGGGGGGTGAACAGGACTTTGCCAGGGTGCATCTGATGCCCATCCTGGGTGATGGTCTGCCACCTCCTTGCCCCACACAAGGTCTCAAAGGGACCCTGTCCTGGAGTCCCCGGACAGGACCACACAGCCGTGGTGCGGTGAGGGTCTGGCCCACTGTGCCCAGCTCCCAGCCAGGGCAGGAGAACCCATGTGGTGCCCAACATGGGGCCAAGCCGGGCCCATGGGGGGACCCAGCGCACCGCCTGGACCCCACAACTCACCATCGAGGATGTGAAATTCATCTGCGGTGTCACAGAACCCTGCAAGAGACACAGCCCAGGGGGTCACCTCACCCGGCCCTAGCCCTGCACCCAGAGACACTGTGGGGCACAGCCCAGTCCTTGCCTCTGCGACTGGGACAGATCCCAGTTGTGGCCCTGCTGAGGGTGACATGGGACCACAAGCTGTTCAAACCCATGTGGATGTGCCTCCCCCTCCGCACGCTGCACCGCAACCCTGGATGCTGGTCCCTGGATGTTGGTGCTCCCAGGTTCCAGGGCGCTATGTGCCACCCACCGTATGCAGGGAAGTAGTAGGTCACGTCTTCACTCAGGCCCACAGCCCTCAAATGCTGCTCAAACTTGTCTATGACAGCATCGCTGACCCGGCTGCTCCGTCCTGCGCAGGGAGGGAGATGCCATGAGTGGCCTCGAGCCCTGCCTGTCCCTGCTCCAAAGCTCACCCTGCACCTGTGGCAAGGCTGGGGACCAGAGAAGGGTTATTGGTTCCCCACTGTCTCCCCTCCAGCATTATCTGGGGACAATTCCCCATCTGGGACCAGGACCCTTGGGGACACCCCATTCCTGTGTCCAGGTGCCCCGGGGTTCCCACAGGCAGCTCCTGGTCCCAGCCCGGGTTTCCCACCCCTCTGCCAACCCTGTCCTTCATGTGTCACAAGCCCCAGAGCACCGACCCACCATAGAGTTTGACCGAGATGCTCCGGCCCTTCTGGAAATAGAGGATGGCGTAGCTGCTGTGGTCTGTCTCCCCCACCACCACATCCACTTTGCTGCCATGGCCACGGCCTGGGAAAGACAGGGAACAGCCCTGCTTAGTCCTGGTTAATCCTGGTTAGCCCCAGCACCGTCCAGGGGCCTTGTTTCACAAAGGGTGAAAACTGGAGCCAGCCCCATGGGGTGCTGTTCCCTATGAGCAGCCACAAGCCCATGGTGCTGCCTGTGATGGACCCACCACTGGCGCACTCTGAGATCCTAGAAGTGAAACACTGGGAGGAAGGACGCCGGCCCCAAATCCCTGCCGAGAGCAGGAGTGGGGGCTCCAGCTCCATGGTCCCTGCACCCCCCAGCCCGGCTTCCCTCACCCTTCAGGAGGAAGCGTCCATGCGCCTGGGCAGGAAGGTAGCGCTGCCTGATCTCCCAGCACATCCCGTCCCTGTTCGGAGAGAAGGGGAGGGTGTTGGCAGAGGCTGGGGAGGATCCAGCCTAAGCCCCTGCTCACCCTCCTTGCCCAAGCACACACGGTTCCTGGTTTCCTGGGACTTCTGTTTTCTCCTCAGGGAGATGCTGAAAAGAGATGTCCCAGAGCCTCAGTTTCCCCAGGCTGGCCAGCCCAAGCCCACCCCATGCTGGTGGCCGGGTGCCACCCCACCATGGTCACGGCTTCTAGCACAAAGAGGAGATCCCACCCACTTCGCTCTGGGGCAGCTCTCTCCTCCTTGGAGCCTGTGGCTGGGGCACTGTTCCCGCTCTGACCTGCCTGCAGTGTCCCGGTCCCATCCCCATCCTGGGGCACTCCTCCGTGCTCTGACTTGTCTGCAGTGTCCCTGTCCCATCCAGCATCCTCCATCCCTGGCCCTGCCTGCGGCCCCGGTGCCCCGTGTCACTCACAGCTTCCTGAAGGTGCTGACGTCCAGGCTCTGCCTGTCCCCGACGGTCACTGTCACTGCCGTGGCCTCCAGCCGGTGGCTGTGCTCAGCCAAGAAACCGCAGCGGGAGGCCATGCCGACCAGGAACCACCTCCCTGCGAGCTGCAGGGCACCAGGTGGCACCGAATGACACACCACTGCCCTGGGTGCCACCACCCCGCTGCCCTCAGCACCCACCACCCCAAGCAGCCTCCCTTGTGCTGTATCCCCTCACTCGGCACCCCCACCCCTTGGTGTGCCCACGGGGACAGGAGATGAAGGGCAGGACAGAGCAGGACGTGGAGCAGAGCCTGGCGTGGGGACAGGCTGGAGCGGGGGGGGTGCAGGGGCGGGGTGCTCGAGGGGCTGCCAGACCCAGCACTGACAACGGCAGCACCGGCCCCGGGGCTGAGAAGCCGGGGTCTGGCTGGGCAGCAGCTGCCGGGCCGGGGCCTGGCTCCAGGGCAGCGCTGGGGGCCGAGTTGGGCTCCAGCCCCTGCCTCGGGGCAGGGAGCGCACGGGGGGGGGGGGTCAGGCCCGGCTCAGGCTGCAAGGGCAGGTCTGGAGGGGTGAAGCTGCAGGGCTGGACCTCGAAGGGGACCCACAGGGGCACGGGCTGAGCCCCCAGCCCCAGAGCTGCCGGGCCCCGCAGAGCCGCCCGGGCCCGGCCCCTCACCTCCGGCAGCCGGAGCTCCGCCGGGGCCGCCACCTTCTCCAGCGGACTCTGGGGAGGGGGCGGCCGCCGCCGCCGCCCCGGGCCCTGCCCCAGCCCCGGCGGGGCGGCGAGGAGCAGGCCGAGGAGCAGGAGCGCGCCCCGGGACACCATGGTGCGGGGCCGGGAAGTGGCGGGGGCAGGAGGGCAGCGGGGGCAGGAGGGCACCGCGGGAAGCCGGGAGCTGGAGCCGGGCCCGGCGGGGCTGCGGGCCGGGGCCCGGCGGTGGCCGGGGCGGGGCGGGGCCGGGCCGGGCTGTGCCGCAGGGGCGCGGCGGGGCCGGGGCCCCGCTGGAGCGGGGGGTTCCCCCTTGCAGCAGGGGGTCCCCGGAGCGGTCCCGCAGACACCGGGACCCCGACCCCGCGGGAGGGGGGCGGGACCTGGACGAGGGGGGCGGAGCCTGATGCGATGGGCGGGGCCCGATGGGATGGGCGGGGTCTAGTGGGATGGGCGGAGACCGCGCAGGGGGCGGGGCCTGACCGGGAGGGCGGGGTTTGAGCGCTGTAGGGGCGGGCGATCGTGAGCGAGCGTGCCACGTTCGGCTAGCGGCGCCTAGCACGCGGTGGGGAACTCTGTGCTCGATCTCTCCGGCCTTGCGGTAGAAAGCGGCGCGGTGATTGGAGGGGCGGGGCGGAAGGGCGGGGCGGGGCGGCGGAAGCGCTGCGCGGAGTGGGCGGGGCCAGCGGAGCCGCCGGAGCCGCCGAGGTGCGGGAGGGAGCCCGGGGGGGCCGGTGCGGGGGGCTCAGTGCGGTTTGCCCGGTGCGGTGTGCCCGGTGCGGGGGGCCCGGTGCGGGGGCCCGGTGCGGGGCCCGGTGTGGGGGGGTCAGTGCGGGGGCCCGGTGTGGCGCTGCGGCCGGGCCAGGCCTTGCCTCACCCCCCTCCGTTTGCAGGCGCGGCGGCAGAATGACACGATGGACGCGAGCGGCGGCCCTCTTCTCCCCGACAGCGTCCTCTACGAGATCTTCCTCTACCTGGACCACGTAGACGTGCTCTCGGTGGGGCTCGTGTGCCAGCAGTGGCACGCCGTGGCCCGCGACGAGTTCCTGTGGAAGGAGCTTTTCTACCGCTACTACCGCATCTCCCGGGAGGTGCCCCGGCACCCAGGTGCGCGGCCGCGGCGGGACGGGGCTGGTGGGGCTGCCCTCCCGGAGCTGCGCACGGCAGCTGCTCGGTGCCAGGCCCCCCGATGGCTCTGGAAGGTACCCGGGTGACGGGAGCCAGAACTGCCGCCGTAAGCTGGGAGGGGAAAGTTCTCTCCCCCTCTGCTGCTCAACCCTCTGTCCTTTGGTGCTGGGGGTGATGAGCCCCCGAACTGTGTCACATTAGCAGTCTATAGGCTGGGGTGATGATGTGCACGTGAAGGACTCTGCAAGTGCCCGAACCCTTCAGAAAGGGGTGTCAGATGGTTGAGAATGCTTCAGCTTTCCTTTTCTTTCCCAGAAAGGTGGTTTCTGAGCGCTCTCAAGGCAGGAGCTCTGTGGTAGCTGCTGCACAGCTTGGCTGGGTGCTGCTGAGGGAGATGGCAGGAGCCGCAGTGAGTCATGGCATGCAGCTCCAGCACAGCCCAGCTGCACTTGGTGATAATCGCTGCTGGCTTTTCCTGATCAGGACCTCGCAGCAAGCCCCCGCTCCAGGCTCTGCCCCTCTCATCCCAACCAGGAAGAGCCGCAAGTGTGCATTAGCAGATCAGATTATTACCATCAGGGGCAGGCTGCAGCCTGGCTCTGGAGGCAGAACTGTGCCTGCTCCGTGAGGAGGGAGCTGGGTGCGCGGCCCTTTAATTGTACAGCAAGTGGTAAGGCAGCAGCTGACCCACTTTGCGAGGGCAGGTTGGACTTGATCTTGATCTTAGCCTCAGCTCCCAGTAGGAAAATGACCCATTAACAGTCTGCATCATCTGAGCCTGGCAGGGCCTTCCCTGGATAGAGCTGTTGGCGGTCGGTGGTGACCACAGTCATGGGTCTGTTCCCAGCCGAGTGTCAGGAGCTGGGAGCAGTTTGTGCAGTCTGGAAGGGTAGCCCAGCACTGTCACACCAGCAGGGACAGGCCCTGGGGACCTGCTGACAGGAGCTCGTGCTGCCACAACGAGTCTCTCCTGGAGTCCAGAAAGCACATTCCCAGCGTGCTGCAGAGGTCCAGGAGGGATGTGTTTCATCCTCAGCCCCAGGGATGCTCTTGGGGCCCACAGTGGTGGCCAAGGCAGAGGGAGTCGGATTCTTGATCTTGAGTTGCAGTTGCTAGAGGAGGATGGGAAGAAACACCAAGGATCAAGCAGCCTGAGCCAGTCTCCCTGCGGCAGGGAACACCAGGACAGAAGGGCTCTGAGAAGGGATGAGATGTGGCTGTGTGACTTCACTTGTGCAGACCCTGGGAGCTCTGCGGAGTTGAGGACATTCCTTTAGGTTTTATCTGAGGCTCTTTGGCCAGGCTCATTCACTTCCAGTCTCCTGGAGTGAGTAAGCTGCCAGCATTGTTCTTCAGCACTCATTGGGATTGAGCAGCTGGTGGATCTCAGCAACGTATTCAGGCACATCCCAGGCTGCGCTTCTGGAGCTGTGAGAGCCCCCCATGGGGCAGGGGGTGGCTGGCAGGCCCAGCAATGGGCTGAAGCAGGAGCCTGGGGAAAAGCCCTGCCAGTCTGCCCGCCCTGGGCAGCTCTGTGGTAATGATATCCAGTGGGTCTTCGTAAGAGCAAATGTTGGGGTTGCTTGGCCAGATGGGATCTGTCCAGGCTGCTTCCCAGCCGGACGGGCTGGGACCAGGAGCTTCAGAGGTTGGTGAGCAGTGGTGGGTGTCCTGGCAGCGAGCAGCTCCATTCCTGCAGCAGCAGGTGCCTCCTGGGCTGCAGTGAGCTCCAAAAACCCTCAGTCCTGTTCAGTGTAACCAGGAAAGTTGGCCCTTATCCATGTACATAAATAATCCTCTTTGCTTCCTTGGGATTTGCTGCTGCAAGAAGTCTCTAGGCTGCCTTATGGGGCACTTGGTTAAAAGTCCTCTTTATTTGTCTCTTTATTGGCTGCCAGTGTGACTTCTGTGAGCATGCTCCAGGCTTTGCTGCAGGGCTCCTGCTCTGCCCTGGCAGCCTGTGTCCAGATCCTGCGCTTCTCTCTTGCTTTCTCTAGTCTCTTATCTCATGGAGATGTTTTTTTCCTGGTCCCATACCCTTTCTGGAACCTTCTCAATGCTGTGTTAGACAAGATAAAGATAAGCAGAGCAGAGCCCAGTACCCTGAGGGGCAGCTTCCCTCTCATCACATGATAGATTTGTTTGCATTGTGCTGGAGCACGTCTGCACTTCTGATGCTGTTGTGTCTGAGCAAGGATTTTGTTCCATAGCTCTGCCCTGGCTGTTTCTTGCCCTGGCTGTAGGGGTTTAGAGAGCAGTGATAGGGTGCAGGGATGTGTGTTCACTGCAAGAAACTGGGGGGTTTTTTGTGTGAGAGTGGGGGAGCTACAGAGAAAGCTGTTGAGCCCTTTGTGAACTCGGCTGGAGCTATGGGGATGATGGCTGCAGCAGAGCAGGCAGGGACACCTTCCACTAGAGCAGGTTGCTCCAAGCCCCTGTGTCCAACCTGGCCTTGAACACTGCCAGGGATGGGGCAGCCACAGCTTCTCTGGGCACCCTGTGCCAGCGCCTCAGCACCCTCACAGGGAAGAGCTTCTGCCTAAGAGCTGATCTCAATCTCCCTTCTGGCAGGTTAAAGCCATTCCCATTCTCCTGGAAGGGTTGGAAGGTCTCCCCTTCAGGAGCCTTCTCTTCTCCAGGCTGCCCCAGCCCAGCTCTCTCAGCCTGGCTCCAGAGCAGAGCTGCTCCAGCCCTCGCAGCAGCTCCGGGGCCTCCTCTGGCCTCGCTCCAGCAGCTCCACGTCCCTCTTGTGCTGTTGCCCCAGAGCTGGGTCAGGACTGCAGGGGGGGTCTCCCCCAGAGCGCAGCAGAGGGGGAGAATCCCCTCCCTCGACCTGCTGCTCACACTCTCGGGGTGCAGCCCAGCACATGGGGGGGGTTCTGGGCTGCAAGTCTCAGAGTCTGGACTGTGAGTGCTGTGTTGCTTCCCTCCACTTTCATTCCTGTCCCATGTTCCTGCTCATGTGTTACAGCTGCTGTCTCCTGGTATGATGAGTTCCAGAGGCTCTACGATACCATCCCTTGTGTGGAAGTGCAGGCCCTGAAGGAGCACAATGACCAGGTTTTGCACCTCAGCTTTTCCCACTCTGGCTGTTTGTTTGCATCGTGCTCCAAAGACTGTACTGTCAAGGTAAAGTGTCAGCCTCCCCTGCACAACCCTTCCAGCTTTGATTTAGTGGGGCTCAGCCACAAGAGCAGCTTCTAGGAAGTCTGTGGAGAGGAGAGGTTTGACTGGGTGTCCCTGGACTTAGGCCAGTTCCTGCAATGCTGAGTTGTTCTCCAAACCACAGAACTAATGGCTCTTGCAAATGTAGCCTTGAGGGCTGTGGATTCCAGCTCTGGCCCATGTGAAGGTGGCCGAGGTGCCTGCCTGCTCTAGCTGCTTCCTAGGTGAAAAGCAGTCCCCTGTTGTGTCGTGGGTCTAACAAAGAGTGAGGAGATAATGATCCACTCCAGAAGATGTCTTGCTTGAGGGGTTGTCTTGGGAGAAATCTCTCTGAACATGCTGAAAAATCCAGCTGTGACAGTACCATTCACTGCACTGGCTGGGGAGCAGTCCTGTGTTGAGCTGCTCTCCAGAGCTGCTGGCCATTTTCTGTCGGGGGAATTGACAGGGATGTTGGGACCAGGAGGCAGTTAAATGGGGTCTTTGATATTGGTTTTTTCCCTTGGCCTGGTGAGTGCTGGCAGAACAGATAAAGTGGAACCACATTCGGGCTTCTCAGCAGCTTCCCGACTGTTTGTCCATCTGCCTATAGATCTGGAGCAATGAGCTGGACATCTCCCTGCAGCACAGCTCCAACATGAGGCCGTACAACTGGAGCTACACACAGTTCTCCCAGTTCAACTCCGATGACTCGCTCCTCCTGGTGTCCGGTGTCTTTGTGGGGCCCCACAACTCCTCCTCAGGAGAGATTGCTGTAATCAGCATGGGTAAATGTGACCCTCTCCTTCACTGGGGTTCCTGGGAGGGGTGAAGTGGTGGGTGCTGGGGTTCCCTTCCTCTTGGGGTGTGCGGTGGCCTTGACCTCTGCTTGTCCTGCCTTCTACCATCTGTGCAAAGGGTTCCCAATCACAGTTTCTTAGGGTAAACCTTCTGGATGGCCGCAGCTCTGCTCAGGTGACCGTGCCATCAGCTAGGAGCAGTGTGGCATATGTGTATTCTCACTTCAGTTCTAAGTGACAGTCTGGGCAAGGCAAGAGTTACCCACGTTACCTGTTGTCTTTGAACCGCCATTTCTGACTCACGTGGTGCTAGTCCCAGCCTGGGCTCTCGGGACCTTTCTGAGGCACATTCATCTGGGTCTGCTTCACCTCTTTTGCTGCAGTTCTGTGAAGCTCCCAAATCCCAGCTGTGTTGTCTCTCACCATCTCAGTGCTGCAGCCTCACTGTGCCAGAAATCGAGGGGTGCTCCTAAATGCATATATGTCCTGCTTAGAAAGGCCCTGAGCGCCGGGGGTGGGAGTGAAGATACCCTGTACATGTTTGACTTGTTCTTATCCTTGGGGTGTCTGCTTTGAGCCGTGCTTGGAGAGGGCTCTGAGATTAGATTGCTCTTTGCTCTGGCTGCCCTTTTATTTTGGTTTCCCTTGTGCTTGCTGTCCCCACACATCGCTGTGGGAGAGAGAAATGTCTATCTTCATAGGAGTGACTGGAAGCTGGATGGTGGTTGCTGCTCAGCTGGCAGTGGAGGTGCTGCATCAGAGCCTCTCCTGTGGAGA
This sequence comes from Strigops habroptila, assembly GCF_004027225.2. Lineage (NCBI taxonomy): Eukaryota > Metazoa > Chordata > Aves > Psittaciformes > Psittacidae > Strigops > Strigops habroptila. Next base: position 11,694,152 of record NC_044291.2, on the reverse strand, counting down.
CTTGAATCCATCTTCCGTGCCTTCTGCCGCGGTCTCTCTAGGGCCAGGAGCCATTGCCTCACGGTCATGTTTCCCCTCCCTTCCAGAGAACTTCACGCTGCTTTCCAGGGTGAGGAATAAACCCTACGATGTGTTTGGCTGCTGGTTGAATGAAACCAACTTGATATCTGGCAATCTGCATCGGATTGGGCGTATAACCTCCTGCTCTGTGCTGTGGCTGAACAATGCTTTCCAGGTGAGGTGCCTTTGTTCCAGCTCCACAGGCAGCACAGCTTCCTGCTGGCTCCTGGGGGAGGCAAAGCTGCAGAGGAGGTGTGAGTGGGGAGGAATGGCCCAATCCTCCTGTCCTCCCTGTTTGTCTTCTCTGAGTTGCCCTCAGGATCCCGAGCTTGAGGCAACCCTTGTGTGAGGCTTCTCCACACTTGGTGTTGTGGTACCTATTACAATATTCTGACTCTACTTTCACATTCCATTAACTCTTGCCCCATTAATTGGGATGAGGACTTGACTGCAGTGCCCTAGAGCATGTGTTGCTCAACAGGAGAGTGGCTGGATGGCAGCAGGGTTGCTGAGGTCCTTGCTAATATGAAGCTGGGCCTGGGACAGCTGGAGCCTGGCACGTACCCCAGCAGTGGCCGCTCTCCTGCTTGGCAGCTCAGTGTGTTGTTCCTGGGAGCCGGAGGCAGCCACGAGGCTGAGCTCAGCCCTGCCTGTCCTTGCTGGTGGTTCTGTGGGCCAGGTGCTGGCTCTGGTGCTGTGATGAGACCTGGAGATCAGTGTGAGCTGCCTTTATGCTACTTGTTTGCTGCTTGTCCATTCTCTGGGATTTTTCCTGCTCAGACGTGTTCTTCTTTCATGTTTTGCCCTTGTCTCAGTGTCACAGCTGCATATCCCACTGTTTGTGGTTTTTAACATGAACAGTTGATGCTGGCCCCAGGTGAAATCCTCTGGTAGCAGAGATCCTTCCCATAACCACATCTCTGCTTTGCTCTGACGCTACAGCACTGACTCTTCCATCCCCATGAGGTGAGGAAGCACCTTGCCCACGTTGTCCAGGGGTGTTGAAGCACGGCTGCAGGCTGCCAGGGCAGTTGGGCAGGAAGAGACCTGCTGCTTGTATCTGGGAGCAGATAACCGGGGTGGTTTGGCACAGGTGAACTGCAGAGCATGGAGGTCCCCTGCCTCTGCTGCTTATAGGCCAGAGGATGGGCCTTTGTGCTGCATTTGTGTGTATCTTAGAGGCCTGTCCTGGAATTCTAACACCCCAAGCAGCACCCGCTGGTGGCCTCAGGCTGTGGGTGGCAGCGGGGCTGCTCAGCCTCTGTGTTTCCCAGCTCCAGCCTGCAGGAGTTTTGTGTCTCAGTGTGCCCACCTCCAGGATAGGAAGAAGTGCCACAGAGCTGGCCATCCTTGGGGGCCAGTTCTCATGGTCCCTGCTCCACGTAGCAGCACAAAGAGAGGTCGGTGTGTGGCTGGTGTCGCTGTGCCAACTCAAGGGCTCAGCAGGCAGCTCTTAGTTTGAACTGTAGGAGGGACCTGAGATGGTTCCTGCTTACTTCTCCCTTCTGCTTGCAGGGCATAGAGTCCGAGAATGTGAATGTAGTGAAGAGACTGTTCAAAATCCAGAACCTGAACGCCAGCACTATCCGGACGGTGATGGTGGCCGACTGCAGCCGCTACGATTCGCCGGACCTGCTCCTGGACTACGAGGAGCAGCTCGCTGCCTCCTCCACCTCCACCTGCCGCGTCTTTGATCTTGGCAGTGACAGCGAGGAAGAGGAGGCCAAGCCCAAGCAGCCTCCGGAGCCAGCAGTACAGGAATTGCTGGATGACGGGGGTGTGCCAGCAGAGGATGGGCTGCAGCAGCTCTTTGATGATATCATGGAGGGCCGGGTGAGGCCTGCCATGACCGACACGGAGCTCGAGACAAAGGTGGCTGAGCTGTTTGTACGCAACAGAACTAAACCCCCTGAGCTGAACCTGCTCTCCACGGACAGCAACAGCAAGACAAAGTACTTAATCTTCACCACAGGATGCCTCACCTACTCCCCACACCAGATAGGTAAGGCTGAGGTCTAAGCCCAGGGCACACCAGCTGCCCTGCGGGCATGGGCTGAATTTGAATCTGGAAAAGACCTGGTTTATTTGCTGCCTGTTTGTGGCAAGTGAGTTGCAGCTTTGTTGAGGCCATTTGGCTCTCGATACAGGAGGCTTTTGAGGTGCCCCCAGTCACTGAAGGGGGTTCCACCTTGCAAGTGCTTGCCTGAGGGTTTTGCTGCTACCAGGCTTGACATGTGGCCAAACAACAAAGTCATGGTGAGGGCTGAGTAGAAGATCAAGAAGGAACTTCTGACTTCAGGACATCAGCCATGAGTTATGCACCGTGGGTGGATGAAGGGGGGTGATTGCTCTGATGGGGGTGTGTGGAAGAGCCTCAGTCCTCTTCTCCTGTGGGGGGTGGAGAGAGCATCAGGGTAGCACTGGCTCGAGCAGCTTGGAGCTCACGTGTTGCTTGCATGGTGCCCCCTCAGCCCTGGGAGATGGTGCCCTGCCTGCCCCTGAGCCTGGCCTGCCTCACCCCCTGCCCGCTGTATGGTCACCCACCATCATTTGGCCTTTTGGCCTCACTGAGACCCTTGGGCAGCCCTGCTTTGTACTGTAGGTCTCAGGGTAGGTTCTTAGCTGCCCCAGCGGGTGTTTCCATGGGAAGCTGGTGCCAGGCACTTTATGGCACTTGGCCTCCCTGCTCTGTAGGGTACAAGGAGCTGTAGTTGCAGCATATGCAGGGCAATGGCACTGCCGGTGACCTTTTTGTGGGTTAGGACTTCTCTTGCTCATCCAGGGCTCTCTTGTTGAGGCACAGGACTAGCAGAGCCTGGATTTATAGGAAGTAGGTACAGCAATGGACAGAAGCAGGTAGTCCGGCTGCTTCTCCAAAAGCCCCTAAAGCTAGCAGAGAGGTTCAGTGGAAAGGACCAGGCAGATCAGTAGAAGTGTGGGGAGGCAGGGAGAGCTGCTTCCAGGCAAGAAGACTCTTCTATAAAGCCAGACAGTTTCAGGTCCTTTTGCTGCTTGCACAATTACAGCCTCGCTGCTGCAGGCTCTTCTAACCTTCCTGTTACTTGGTCCTGCACCAGCACAGCCTAGGCAAAGGCAGTTTGCAAAGCTGAGGCCAACTTGGAGAAGAGTCACTTGGTCTTTGTGCACCTAAGTTGGGAATGTGACCGGGACTAAGTGTGGCTCTGCCCCGTGCTCTTGTCCACAGCCGGGTCTGCAGCTGGACGTGGTGGACCTTGCCCTGCGTGGTGGGTGACAGCTCAGCCCTGCACCCAGCACTGCATCTGCATCCACTGACCTCCGGCACAGCCCCCGGGCCTGTGGGCTTTGATGCCTTTGAACTACCTCCAGCAGCTCCCTGGCTGGTGGCCAGCGCTGGCAGCACCGACCGGCTCTTTGGGGGGACGAGCCCTGGCTCGGCTGCTCTCCCAGCCATGAGTCACTGCAAGATGTTACGTTCACCCATCAGCCTGTGTGTGGAACCAGCCCTTGTGCATCTGGTGTCTGCCCATGAGGAACTGGTGCTTGAAAGAGCTCCGTGTTGTGCCTGTCTCTCGCCCCGCTGCTGCTGGAGCTGCTGGGCAGTCGCGCCCTGGCCTGATCTGTGGCACACAAGCACTTCTGCGGGAGTTGCCTTGGAACTCCTGTCTCCCTTGTGCTCGTGGCAGGTCTGAGTCACGGGCACAGCCGCCTCTTCTGTTGACCTGTGCAGAGAGGACACGTAGCCGAGTTTGGAACTGGGAGTGTAGTGCTGTGGAAATGAAATGCTGGTGAGCAGTGCCAGGTGGGTGGGAGAATGAGCATCCTGAACTGCCCAGATTCAGATGCAGTGATGTTGTGAAGGGCCTTGGACTTCAGGTGCACTGTGGTGTCACCCCAGTCTTGTTGATCCGTGGGAGAGGGCTGAAATTAAGGATGTTTGGCAATGATTCCTTTAGAAGGGCAATGGGATGGGCCGGGCCATCTTCCAGCTCCACTTGGACCTGCTGATGGTTAAGCCCATGTGTGCCCAAGAACAGCTGAGGCTTATAGGATTCCTTCAGGAAGCTGTTGTGGATTGTTTGTGTTGGGACCTCTAGAGCTGGAAGGTGAAAGGGCTTGACCCATAACATGTGTCTCCTTTAGTCAGGAAGTCCTGCTTCAGAGTGTGCTGTGGGATGTGCTTGGAGCGATGAGTGGCTGTGCCAGCCAGGCACTGGGCATCTCCCTGCCTGGGGTGGAATCATAGAATCCCAGACTGGTTTGGGTTGGAAGGGACCTTAAAGCTCATCCAGTTCCAACCCTCTGCCACAGGCAGGGACACCTTCCACTAGAGCAGGTTGCTCCAAGCCCCTGTGTCCAACCTGGCCTTGAACACTGCCAGGGATGGGGCAGCCACAGCTTCTCTGGGCGCCCTGTGCCAGCGCCTCAGCACCCTCACAGGGAAGAGCTTCTGCCTCAGAGCTCATCTCAGTCTCCCCTCTGGCAGGTTAAAGCCATTCCCCTTGTCCTGGAAGGGGTGGAAAGTCTCCCTGGAGTCTTCTCTTCTCCAGGCTGCCCCAGCCCAGCTCTCTCAGCCTGGCTTCAGAGCAGAGCTGCTCCAGCCCTCGCAGCATCTCTGTGGCCTCCTCTGGATTTGCTCCAACAGCTCCACGTCCCTCTTGGTGAATGTGCCAGTGTGTCACGGGCAGTGTCCTGGCCAAAAGTGGGAGAGCACTTGGAGAGCTCGAAGAAGCCGGGCAGGGACAGCAGCCCCGGTCTGGCTCTCCACCAGTGAGCCAGTTCTCCTCTCTTAGCAGCAGTAAGGGAAGCCCCTTCTTGAAGCCTTGGGACCTCCACCACCCCTGCTGTCTGCTGGCAGCAGCCTGCAGAACGGCCTGATTCTGCTTTCTGTCCCCAAGGGATTAAAAGGATCCTGCCCCACCAGATGACGACTGCTGGCCCAGTGCTCGGGGAGGAGAGGCGCTCGGATGAGTTCTTTGACTCACTGGATCACGTCATCGACATCCATGGGCACATCATTGGCATGGGCCTCTCCCCTGACCACAGGTGAGTGTGGCAGTGCTGGCTTCGCAGGCACTGCAGGGGTGGGCAGCAGCTGCTCAGGGGCTTTGTGGAGTGACCAGGAGAAGACATGACTTAGTGGATACAGGGGGTGCCTGCATAGGCCGCTCTGCTTGTTCAGATCTCATTTTTGTCTTGGTGCAGATGCCTGTGTTCCCCTCATCAGGATTGCTTTCCTCCTCTGCACTGCTGAGCCCAGGTCAGGATAGGGTCAGGCAGGGAGCTTATAAGAGTGAAGAAACTGCTCACACAATGTGTCTTGTTCCCAAGGCAGATCAACCTCAGGCTGGTTTGGGTTGAAGGGACCTTAAAGCTCACCCAGTTCCAAACCCCTGCCATGGGCAGGGACACCTTCCACTAGAGCAGGTTGCTCCAAGCCCCTGTGTCCAACCTGGCCTTGAACACTGCCAGGGATGGGGCAGCCACAGCTTCTCTGGGCACCCTGTGCCAGCGCCTCAGCACCCTCACAGGGAAGAGCTTCTGCCTAAGAGCTCATCTCAATCTCCCCTCTGTCAGGTTAAAGCCATTCCCCTTGTCCTGTCCCTACAGGCCCTTGTCCAAAGCCCCTCTCCAGGTTTCCTGGAGCCCCTTTAGGCACTGGAGCTGCTCTAAGGTCTCCCCTTCAGGAGCCTTCTCTTCTCCAGGCTGCCCCAGCCCAGCTCTCTCAGCCTGGCTCCAGAGCAGAGCTGCTCCAGCCCTCGCAGCAGCTCCGTGGCCTCCTCTGGACTCGCTCCAGCAGCTCCACGTCCCTCTTGTGCTGTTGCCCAGAGCTGGATCAGGACTGCAGGGGGGGGTCTCCCCAGAGCACAGCAGAGAGGGGAGAATCTCCTCCCTCGACCTGCTGCTCACAATACACCACCGTCCTTACAGTGGGTTATAATGGGATTAAAGAGGCTTGGCCTAGCCCCCAGGGCTCACTTTTTTTGTTCCAAACATGGCAAGAAGTGTTTCCAGCAGCCTGTTCCCATGTTTCAGCCCGGATTTTGGTGAGCTGAGCCTCGGGCTTACCAAGGGCCAGAGCAGCCGCTGGGTCCCTGTGCCACCGACGTGCACATTTCCAGCTGGGGCTCCATGAGTGCTGTCGCATGCAGCAAGGTGCAGGGTCACCCCTCTGCTCCCCCCCAGGTACCTGTATGTGAACAGCCGGGCCTGGCCCCGCGACTGCGTCATCTCTGACCCCATGCAGCCGCCCCCCATCGCCGAGGAGATCGACCTGCACGTGTTCGACCTGAAGACCATGAAGGAGGTGAAGAGAGCCCTGCGGGCACACCGGGCCTACACACCCAACGAGGAGTGCTTCTTCATTTTCCTGGATGTCAGCAGGGACTTCGTAGCGAGGTGTGTGGCGATGGAGGGGGCAGGGTCCTGACCTTTGGGAGGGCCTTGGAGCTGTCACTGTGGGTTGGCTTGTGCAAGCAGGGCTGGTCTGTGTGTGTGCTGAGCAGAGCAGGGAGCGGGAGGGTTGTGAGGAGCACAGGGACTGAATCGGGGTGCTGGCAAGGGCTGTCTGCCCCAGTCCTGTGGGAAGTCTGTAAGGAAAGGGCAAATCCTGGGCTGTGCCACATTTGGCAGCAGGTGGCAAATGCCCTTCCTGAGGGCTGTGGGCAGCGGGTGCTGTGGGGTGAGTTCAAGGGGCTCTTCAAACAGGCTCTGGATCCCAGAGGGAGCTGGCCTGAAGGTGGTGAGTCCTCAGGACAGGAAAGACATGGACCTGCTGGAGAGAGTCCAGAGGAGGGTCACAGAAATGATCAGAGGGATGGAGCACCTCTGCTGTGAGGAAAGGCTGAGAGAGTTGGGGCTGTTCAGCCTGGAGAAGACTCTGGAGAACCTTATTGTGGCCTTTCAGTACTTAAAAGGGGCCTATAAGAAAGATGGGGAGAGACCTTTTAGCAGGGCCTGTTGTGACAGGGCGAGGGGTGATGGTTTTAAACTGAAAGAGGGAGATTCAGGCTGGATGTGAAGAAACTCTTTACAATGAGGGTGGTGAAACACTGGCACATGTTGCCTAGAGGGGTGGTGGATGCACCATCCCTGGAGACATCCCAGACCAGGCTGGATGTGGTTCTGAGCAACCTGATCTGGTTGAAGGTGTCCCTGCTCATTGCAGGGGGTTGGACTAGAGGAGCTTTGAAGGTCCCTTCCAACCCAAACTGTTCTGAGATTCTGTGGGTGACAGGGCTGCAGATGGAGGCCGGGGGTTGGGAGCAGCAGGCTCACAGTGATGTCCTTACCTTGTCCTGTCCACTGCAGCGGGGCAGAGGATCGCCACGGCTACATCTGGGACCGGCACTACAACATCTGCCTGGCCAAGCTGCAGCACGACAATGTGGTCAACTCGGTGGCGTTCAGCCCGGTGGAGCAGGAGCTGCTCCTCACCGCCAGCGACGACACCACCATCAAGGTGTGGCGCTCCCCTCGCGCCGTGCGCAGCCGGCAGGCCCGGAGGCCCCGGCCCAGGAAACTGCTCTTCTCCTGGCTCTTGAACCAGAAAAGCTGAACTTGGCTCCACCTGCAGCTTCTCACTGCAGCCACCTCTGGAGCCTGCAGAGCCTCGAGCCCTGCGCAAGAGACAAGCTCTGGGCACTGAATCCCATCCACTGAGTCAGGAGGGGCCCTGGTAGCGGGAATTGCTTCCTCCTTGGAGCGTCTGCTTCAGAGACAGAACGTAAGAGCCAAGGGCCCGCTCCTGGGCCCCGCAGACGCAGCCTGAGCTGGTCACTGCAGGGTGGGCTCCCCACAGCTTCTCACAAACGCTGCTACTTGGTCACAGCTCGCTCAGGGTGAGCTCTGGTCTCCAAGAACACACTGAGGCGCGTCCCCAGTGCTGGTACTGGTGAGCCTGGGACGTGGCTGACCTCGCCGAGAGCTGCCACTGCAGAGCACTTGGCAGAGCCCGGCGCAGCGCTGCTCCACTGCAGGACTCTTTTAACATAGTTTTATTCATGGTTTTGTCCCAAACCTCCCCAGGCAGTTGGGCTGGCTGCTGGGCAAGGCCAGTGCCTCCTCCCTGAGGGCATCTTTGCCCTGGAGGGCAGCAGGGCTGGGGGGGCAGCCACTGCCCAGCCCATGCCTTCTGTTGGCAACATGTTGATCTTGCCAGTTGCAAAACTTGAGCGTGGGGAGGCTGGTGGTGACGTGGTGTTGGCTTTGCCTCTCCCTTCCTCTGCTCAGTAGCACTTCACTAAGCTGTGGCACTGGTAACACACTTACTGCAGGGGCTCTGCTGTCCCCTCTGGGGGGCAGCTGTGTCCATGGCTGGTGGCTCTCGTGGCCACCTCCCTCCCACACTACTCAAGTCGTGGCACTTTAGGTTCTCTTGGTATGTTCTCCGTGAATGGGTGTAGGTGCCCATGGGTGGCTGCAGCTCCCCACGGGTGCCCGGGGACTGCAGCCCTCCTCTGCCTGACATGACAGTTGAATAAGCTTCCCCCTGGGTTTGGAGATGAGGCCCCCACAGCTGGTGGAGCTGGAGCACTTGGACCTGTGTTCACTGTATCTGGCCCTGAGGCTTTTCTCCCTGCAGCAGGTACCCGAATCTAAGGGTCTAAAATTAAACTCTTGCTCTTGTCCTGGCCGGGATGGGGCTGCAGGAACTGCTCCCGGGCTCTGGGCTGTGCCTGGGAAGGAGCCATGTCCCAGGCAACGGCGGGGGAGGCGTCTGGGGCCTCCCCTGGGAGCAGGGAGCAGTTGTCTGTGCCACTCAGCCGGGGGCTGCAAATAGGCTTCCTGGAGGCTGTGAACACTGTGCTGCTGCACATCGATGGCTTTAACAGCTCCTGTGCCCTTCAGCAGGAGGGTTTGTGCCCCAGCAGGTGCCCGAGGCTTTAACCACAGCCCCTGTACTCAGGTTTTCTGTCATCGTAGGACTTCCAGAAATAGGGAAGTCCTTTGTGTGTGCGCACAGGCTCCACACCCAGCACTCGGTCGTCACACAGCAAAGGAACAGCCTCGACCTTCCTCCTCACCCAGGATTGTGCAATCTGCTCCCTTGGCTCAGTGTAACAGTGAGCAGGGCATGGAGGGGTTATGTTTGTGCTGAGTTTTGCTCTTCACTATGGCATTGAATAAATATTCTGCTAAAGCATCTCTGCAATGTGAGTCTGTTTTCCTGCTGAAGCAGAACTGAGGCCAGAAGCATCATCCTGCTGTGCCTGTGGTTGCTGCGGCGCCCAGACCGAGCTGAGCAGCTTGTACCCGCCTGCCCTGGGCTGTGGAGGGCAGGCAGGAAGCTCTGAAATGACAGGAAGAGAGGAGGAGAACCACAGAATCCAGGGATGGGGCAGCCACAGCTTCTCTGGGCACCCTGGGCCAGCGCCTCAGCACCCTCACAGGGAAGAGCTTCTGCCTAAGAGCTCATCTCAATCTCCCCTCTGGCAGGTTAAAGCCATTCCCCTTGTCCTGTCCCTACAGGCCCTTGTCCAAAGCCCCCTCCAGATTTCTTGTAACCCCTTTAGGCTGTGGAAGACTGTTACTTAAAAGGGGCCTATAAGAAAGCTGGAGAGGGAGCTGCACAACTGGGAAGGCAAATCTGACGTTACACTCATGTCCTGGGGGTGCTGAGCTCCCTGGCTGCTTCCACCATCCCTGCAGGGCTAAACCCACACTGGGGAAGGACGCCCCCCGCCAAGGTGCTCCTGCCCCTGCACTGCTGAAGCCCCGGTGGCCCGTGAACCAGCCAACAACGATGCTCTTCAAACAGCTTTTATTGGTGGTTCTGACCAGTCTCCATCCTCAAGGTACAAAACCTTGTTCCCGCCGCCCAGCTGCACTGGGGCTTCCCTGGCCCCTGCGCACAGCTCAGGACACGCTGCAGCCACAGCACCGCGAGTAACAGCTCCAGGGGCAGGGCCCCAGCGCCCCCGGGGCTGGGAGGGACCAGCCTGAGCTTCACTTGCAGCTTCCACCCATTTTCCAGGCACCTGCTGGGACGCGCCTGCTCCCCCACTCCCCCGAGCCGGTGTCTCCACAAGCACCCCCAGTGCTTCTTTGCCAGAGGCCCCCGGTCCTGCTGCGGGCAGCAGGTGTCCAGCACCCCAAGAGCAAAGATGCATCAATTCACACCAAGCCTCCTTCCCCCCATAAAATACACTCAATTCTCAACAGCTGAATGCCCAGAAATGGTTTTCCTCCCCATTTCCAGGCTGGCAGCCTCCCTTGGGACCAGCCTGTGGGAGCATGGGTGAGAGCTCTGGGGTTTGGTTGGCTTTTGTTTCCTCCTAAGGCAACAGGGTGAAAGCAGCAACACGGGGCTGGATCTGCCCCTCGGGAGAGGCTGAGGGGGGTGCACAAAGGCTGGATCCTGCCTCCTCTCCTCCACCTCTGAGCAGGCAGCAGGCAGGGTGCAGGCAGCTGCCAGCCCCACTCTGCTCTGTGAGGTGGACACAGTCATCGACCATTGGCCCCTGGGAAGAAGCAGGCAGGGCCCTGCCCGTACCACAGCAGGGTTGCAGCAGCTGCGCCGGGGGGGCACAGCGCCGGGGGGGTTCCCAGCCCCTGGCTCAGCCCCTGCTCCAGTGTGGACCCTCCTCGCTGGCTCCTGTCCCCCTCCTCCCACTGGAGCAGCAGAGCCTGCCCCGGCCCTGCACACGCAGGTTAAGATCCATGTGGAGACTTCAAAGAGGGGCTCAAAGGTTGATCCATGGGAGCTGTGAAGAAGAGGAGCGTGACCACCCTCCACCTGCTGCGCACTCTCCTGCCCAGAGGAGCAGCACTGGCGCTGGGCAGGCTCCTGCACTATCACTGTGAGCAGCCACCTCCTGTGACCAACAAACCATTCCCGGGGGCACGTTCAGACACTGCCCCCGGTGTGGGAAGTGCAGGCAGAGAAGGCAGCAAAGCCTGGAGTGCAGCCTGGACAGCTGCCCCTCCAGAGCCACTCATGGCCACAGCAAAACAACTGGAGGAGCTTTAAGGTCCCTCTAACCCAAACCAGTCTGATTCTATGATTCTAAACACACAGCGAGGGCCACACTCGGGGCTGTGCTCCCACACAGCGCGGAGCAGCACCGCTCTCTGCAGACACCAGCGGTACCACAAGAGCGGTGGAAGAGCGCACATCTCCCGTCCCCGCGGCGCGGAGCGGCGGCGCCCTGCAGCGCACGAAGCTTCCAGGAACACAGAGATCGCTGTGGGCTGCTGCGCCAAACCTCCACACAAGGTGGAGCTCGGGCAAACCCTTGTTTTACTACAGAGCACTGCAGATGTGCACTAAGCTGGCAGAGTAAGAGCTGCGCTGGTTTCCACTGGGAGCCGAGGCGGCAGCAGCAGTTCAGACACCCAAGTCCCTGCAGATCTTCTTGTACCCCACCAACCGTGAACGTCCACCCAAACCTCTTCTCAGGAAGGTCTTGCCGACACCAGGGAAGAGGGTTCCCATCAGACACCTCATTCCCGCCCAAAGTGAAGGTCCCTTGCTGGGAAGGGCTTTGCCCCTTCCACGTGTTGCCCCCTCCTTGCTCTGAGACCTGCCTGAAGTGCAGCACAAGAGGGGGATGCCCCACACGGGGCTGGCTCTGTGGTCACTGCTCCTGGAGGTGAGGGTTAGAGGCCCGTGAGATCAACGATGGCTTTAATAAAGATGGCATCATCCCGCACGTAGGAGTTCTTGGCTTCCATCACGGAGACGGGGCAGAAGAGGGGGCAGCCACTGGCAATGTTCATTTCTGTGACAGGTCGCTGGAAGGACGAGGAGGTCACGTCAGGTCGGAAGGCGTCGATGATGTGCTCCCGGTTGTTCTGGTCCAGGAGCATCAGCGTTACCTGTGGGGAAAGGTGGAAACACGCAAGAGCAGATGAACAAGCAGCACATGGAAACTCAGCGACCGGTCACTGGAAGCCTGTGAGACGCACAAGCACCACCACAGCCACAGCCCAGCACACACACACAACCCTGAGAAATGCCTGACAGCAGGGCCACGGAGAGCGTCACCTCAGTACATTCTGCAGAACCTTTCCCACATCCTGCCCCATCACTGGAAACTTCTGGTGGCAGCACAGGGCTGTCACCCCGACGTGAGAACATGCGGCTGGTCAGCATGGCGTTAACTCCCAGCACCAACACCCCACATGGGTGTTCTGTCAAGTCACAGTGTTGATGTCCCCCAGTGACAGGAGGCATCTCCCCTCCCTGCGTCAGAACCTCACCTGCTCAGCCCCGAAGAGTGCCACAAACCTGCAACTCCCAGAACTACAATGTGAGCTTCTGACACGGGGTGAGCATCAGCTGCACCCTGAGCACGGGGCACTTCACCCTTCCCTCACCCTCAACTGCTGCAGAGGCTCCACTTGCCTCCAGCCACGCTGCTGCTCCCCTGCCGCAGCCTCTGCCCTCTTGTGCCTCTGCCCTGTGGCAACCTCGGTGCCTTCAGCACGATGGGGGCATCCCCTGGGCAGCCAAACCATCAAAGTCCTTCCTCCTTCTGCTCGCCAAGCAGGCCAGAGCAGCGGCATCTAGAAGCTTGAGTGGGTGCAAACCTAGAGAGACACATTGCTGGGCATGGTGGGCTCTGCCCCAGACCTACCTTCTGGTTGAAGGGCCACCGGAGCAGCGCATCGTTCGGACCCTTCATCACCACAAAGAACAGGGACAAGTGGGTCCCGCGCCCGGTGCCGTCCCCGTTCAGGTAAACACGCAGACACATCTTGTAGCCGTACTTGCTCGTGTAGAAAGCTGTCAGAGAGGCAAAACAGACACAGGGAGGGTCAAAGGCAGCAGGGCCTGGCACCACCAGGTTCCTTTGGACTCTGAGACATTTGGATCCTGGAGGAAGCCAGGTCCACGTCTTAAAGCACCTGCAGCACGGAGGTGGTCTGGAAAGCCACCAGGTACAAACAACAAATTAGATGCCATCTTAGACTGGCCTGGGTACAGCCCAGGGTCAGGTAGTGCCAAGGCCCTGGTCTAGCTGAGACACTGCAGCAACGGGGCAGGGCCCCCACACCCCTGGGGCTCTCTCCTCCTGCCCCTGCAGGCACAAGCACCCTGGGCAGAGCTGGAGCTGGAGCAGTGAGCACCCAGGAGCTGGGTGATTCCCAATGCACCCTCCCAGACCCACCTTGTGCTGCTCCTGACTGCGGAAGGAGCTGCAGCTCATGGCGATAATGCTGATGAGCAGGAACAAAACCCCCTGACTGGGTGTAGAGCATCCTCAGTGCTCACTGCACCCTCTTTGTAACCTGTGGCTGTCCCATCCCTGGCAGTGTTCAAGGCCAGGTTGGACACAGGGGCTTGGAGCAACCTGCTCTAGTGAAAGGTGTCCCGGCCCGTGGCAGGGGGTTGGAACTGGATGAGCTTTAAGCTTCCTTCAACCCAAACCAGTCTGGGATTGTCTAAGCTGGCTGCCTCTGGTGGGGGCAGGGGCTCAGACACATGAGCTTTGGTCTCCTGTTGGATCCCGGCCGCTCTGCACGGCACGGGCACAGCCAGGCATGGGCTCTGGGATCTCATCTGGGAATGCCCATGTTTGACACCAGCCCTGCGCAGGGCCACAGAAACATGCCTTGCGAGGGGACCTGCCCCTGGCTGCCCTCACACAGTGCCGTGCCTCAGCCTGGGTGCTCAGCACGCTGCGGGCACGGGGCAGAGCTGAGCTTGTTCACTGAGGGGCTCAGTGCACAGCCATGAACAGGCAGACGAGCAGCAGCAGGTCCTGTGCTCTTCCACTGGGCAAGGAGCCAGAGACTGGGCTTTGCCACCACTTCCCTCCTGCACTCCCCAGCTAGTCCTTCCTCTCCACCCATGGGCGCTCAGGGCAAAGCCACCCGCTGCTAGTCCAAGCAGAGCATTCCCACTGCCCCCCTGGGGCTCCTCAGCACTCCTGCAACCCTGTGAGCATAAAGCCAGGTAGGGAACTGGAGGGGGGATGGCCCTGGAGTGGTGGGAACACCCAGACACGGAACCAGGCAGCCAGAGCACTGAGCACCCTGAGCACCCTGTGCACCCAGCTCCGAGCAGTGAGCTGGGCATCATGCTTCCCACCAGCCCCAGCAAGGGTAAAGAGCATCAGAAGCAAAGCAAGAGCCCAGCAAGCTGCCAGTGGCACCAGACAGCCTGCAGCGGGCGGCTTTCCAGCAGGAGCTTCCCTTTGGACTGTCCCTGTTCAGGCTCCAACAAGCCTTTCTCGTGTGCATTTGCCTTTCTGAACTCATGATTCTGCCCTTTGCAAAATCCTGTGGTAATCATCATGTCCTCACAGTGTGAGTGAGTAGTAACTGCTTCCTTCTCTTCATTGTGACACTGATTTCATTTGCTATTTCCTCACCTGGACGTTTAAATGCAAACCAAACACACTCATTTCCCCTTTTCATCCCATTCACAGCCTCGGCCTCTCTCCTCTCAGCTGGCTTCCTCCCACACTGAACAGCACAAGTCCACTGACGTCCCTAAGACAAAAAGCCCACCTCCACAAGAAGCGTTTGTTTCTCAGCCCCATCTCCCCAGCTAAAGCAGTAGCAGCAGTGAGGATCTCTGCTCTGAACACCACAATTGGCTGCTGCACGAAACAGCGCCCTTGTACTTTGCACTTGCAAGGTAAAGAAGTGCTGATCTTCCAGAGCCAGCCCTGGCATTAGGGAGAGGCACCTTCACCTCCCAACCCCCACCACCACACACGAGATGTTCATCAGGAGATTACAGAGACCAACCTGCACCACGAAACGCTTCTGGTGGCTCACGAAGGAGCTTTCCCTTTGATGGAACAGCTTATAAAAGCCCTGAGCCCTGCTCCTGCCGCCAGAGAGTGTCTGTCCCAGTTCTGGGAGGAAGTGGGCGCTTGGAGCATGTGTCTGGGCAGACGAAGCCTCCTGCAGTCAGAGGCTTCAGCCCTTTCCCTCCCGTGGGCTCTGACATATCCCTCCTCCAGCTGACTTGATTCTCCAACCTAGAAAACCAGATCCCTCCCAGCCGCAGGGATACAGATGGCATCAGCTCGTGTGGAGCCTGGAGCCGGGGCATAGTGTAGGATGCCCGTGGCCAGAGGAGCAGAGTCAGCTCCATCCAGCACCTCCCTCCAACCCGCAGCCCCTACAGACATTCAGGCCACGCAGCAATGGAGCACGGCGTGGGACATGGGCAGGATGCAAGAATCAAAGTCCTTTCTCTCAGTCACACAAACCAGATTTGAAGCAGATTTGGGGAAAGGAACCAGTGCCCTTCCTGCGGGGGTTTCCAGGCTGCTGCTGACTAAAGGAAATGCCTCCATACGCAGTGTCAGCAGCAATGCAGTTCCCCTCGAGAGGGGGAATCCTTTCTTCTTTCAGTTTTTCAAGAGGAAAAGGGCTCTGAGCAGCCTCCATCCAGAACACAGACTTTAGAGTAGTTCTAAACCAATTCAGCTGCTTTTATCCTGTGGCCCAGCCACAACCTGCTCTTTCACAGCACCAGGAGCAAGGTACCTGCTCCAGGTCTGCACACAGCTCTGGCTGGTTGGAAAAGCTCTCCAGCACGCTTCAATCCCAGTGACTCCTGCTCAGGCAAACATGCTCAGGCAAACACCAACTCCCCTCCTCAACCATTCTGCTGCGAGATGAGCTTCCCACCGAGCAACAACGTAAAGAGATGGTTTCATCTCACAGCCACAAGCCAGGGAAGTTCTTTCCTCAGCAAAGAGGCCAGATCACAACCCACTGCTCACTGTCCATCAGGTCCTTCCTTAGAAACAGGAGGAACAGTGGTGGGAGTTCTGTGGAGCTGGGGCAGTTCTGTGAGGAGAGCCCCTTCCCTCAACAGGTATTTAAGCACTTCCTAAGTATGGATGGGCTGTATTTAGACATTGTCTCTTGCACCACCATGTTTTAGGCACTAAAATGTATTTTGGGGGCTCTAATATATATTTCCTCCCTTCCTTAACCATTTTATTGCTGGTTTTATGGTCTCTGAATATTACTGAAGGGTTATGCTGGGCTGTTCCAGGTTGCATTCTGCATTACTAGATATTAAAAGGGTTTTCTGCAATCAAAAAAGCACCATTTCAGCACCAGTTTCACTTAGCCCACTGCTAAAAAAGAGCTGCTCAGGGTCCATGGGGAAAAGGCGAGAGAACAGAAGAACATCTGAAGGAGCAGCACCTCCCTTTTGAAGGACATCACCACACATCCCACACCCAGCTGAGACACAAAAGGCAATAACCTGGAGAGAAGATGGCAGGAGAGCGGCCTGTGATGGCCTCCTGGCGCTTCCGGGCAAACTCTGTTATCTTCCAGATGAAAACACCATCGTAGGTGGAAGCTTCCATGTTGCGGATCTTCTCCTCCATCTCGGCCATGGCCAGATCTTTGAGCCCAATGCTCCTTTCCAGCTGCCGGACCTGCTCAGTGCGATACACGGTGCAGCCTGGTTAGAAACATGTACTGCTGTGAGACCCAAGAAATCCAGTAGCCACCAGCATCCCATCACTGGAGAGGGGCTTTGGACAAGGGCCTGTAGGGACGGGACAGGACAAGGGGAATGGCTTTAACCTGCCAGAGGGGAGATTGAGATGAGCTCTGAGGCAGAAGCTCTTCCCTGTGAGGGTGCTGAGGCGCTGGCACAGGCTGCCCAGAGAAGCTGTGGCTGCCCCATCCCTGGCAGTGTTCAAGGCCAGGTTGGACACAGGGGCTTGGAGCAACCTGCTCTAGTGGAAGGTGTCCCTGCCCGTGGCAGGGGGTTGGAGCTGGATGAGCTTTAAGGTCCCTTCCAACACAAACCAGTCTGGGGTTCTATGATCCCTTTCAGGGCGACTCTTCAGTGCGAGCTGTTCCTCAGAACTGACAGTGATCACAGGAGGGAGAAACCTGGCATCAGAAGCTGATTCACTGAAGCTCCCTCTTGAACCCTCTCACTCTGGAGAAGATCCATTGATACAACTCGGTGCTTGGACCTGAAACTTTCCCACAGTGAGTGGAGTGAGCAGCTCTGCTACCTGAGCAGCACAAGAAGTGCTGGGGGGGAACCAACAACTGAGCATTGCGGCAAAGCTGGACTGAGAAGAACCTACACCCAGCCCACAAGGTGTCCAAAGGGTCAATCACTCCTGGCTAAGAGGATCGCACCAGTTCTGGCAGCTCCCTTGCTGAGAGAGCACAGGTACGCTGCAAAGAGCACAACTCCCTGCTGGCAGTGCTCAGCAGGGACTGTGCTGGAGCATGCTGGTGGGGACAACTTCCTCACACCTCCAGACCGTGCCTGCCACAACGCTGCAGTGCAGCACTAATGACTACGCTCCTTTTGCAAGGTCTAGAAGCAGCCTCATAGATCCAGAGAGATCCAGTGCACCCGTCTCTCATTGGAAAACCTCACCAGGGAACAACATCTCGGCATCTGCACAACTCAGATCACTAGCAGAGATCTGAATGCTTTATACATGTCAGTTCAATCCCTGTCTTTTCCAGGAGCCTTTTGAGGGTTGGGCACTGGCACAGATGACATTTTAGTCCTGCCCTTTGGATCTGTGGAGTTTCAGGGCTGCGTGATGAAGCTTTGCTAATAAAATGGAAAGGAAACAGAAAAAGCCTCTGCTCACGGCGCTGGGAAGCCCCAGCCAGTGCTTACACACCTTGTTACTCAGTGCTTCGATCTTCTTCTGGTCCAGCTGATGCTGCCGGTTGTAGGCTTCAGCTGTCAGAGACACTCTTTCCACCTCCCGATTGAGCACACAGACAATGTTCTCAAAGGTCACAGTTTTCCTCTCAAGGGCCTCACATCTTCCCAGGAGCTCCAGGGACCTGGAAACCTCTGACTCTGAGTTTTCTGCCAGTAGCGGGGCGCTTTGCGATGAGGAAAGGGCAGGAAGGGGCTTCAGGTCTCCAGCCCCGGCCTTGAGGCTGAGCACAAAACTCAGCAGCATGTAAAGATGCTCTGCCAAGCACTTCCTTTCATGTTCTAGCAGCTCTTCTTTTTCCACCTACATGAAGAGAAATACATCCCCCATTCAGCAAGCTCACTCTACGCTGTTGCCATCCACACAACAAATTCCTCCTCTCAAGGGCACAACCTAAGATTTAAATTATAAAGGGTAAAGCCCAAAGAAAGATAGTTAAGAAAACTGGTTTGGGGATGGGGTTTTTGTTTAGTTTTACAGGTGCTGCAGATCACATACAATGGGGATGTTTAACGTTTCCCCACTGCTCTGCTCTGCCTTCCTCTGGTACTCCCCAGAAGGGCTCTGTCAGATGTACTTAACAGCAACAAAGGACAAAGCCTCATATAATCCCCCCAAGAAGGGATTCGTATGAACATCACCAGTAGGAGCTGGAGAAATAATGGCCTGGCCCCAGTCCTGTGCTTAGAACTGAAAGCAGCACAACCCCCAGAGCAGCAAAGCACTTGGGGTGTTCCTCACAAAAGAAGTTTCCTTCCACAGTGAGCTCATTCTCTGGATACCTCAACTCTTGGACAGCAGATAATGTTAAGCTCCATTTGAAAGGGTTTGAAACACCACTTTGTTCCAATATCTGAATGCAAGCATCTGTAACAGTTTGGCCAACAGCAGTTTGCAGGTTATTAACACTGGAACTGAAAACACGCCCCAAGATGAACATCAACACACGAGCTCTTACCACCTCAGCACATCCAACAACCTCAAATCTGCACGGCACTTTAGATCTGCCACAACTCTTCACATGGTCCCGAAACTAGAAACGAAGGAAGGCAATGTTAGATCTTCTGTGTCCCCAGTACCTCCCTCTCCATCTTGCTGGTGTTTAGGAAACTGAAGGTGATCTCAAGAACACCCAAGCCATTGCTAATTACTCGCTGCGTGGTTACACATGGACACTGTCTACCATCAGGTATGACTTTCACTGTAATATAAATCTAGTACTGGCACCGAGAAGGAAATTTTCTTTCTCTTGATGGCTCACTTCTCACGTCCATATGCAAGAAAGAAAAAGCAACCAGCACAGGTACATGTTAGGGATGCTGAACAACCTTCACTGAGGACAGAGGAAGGGGAGGATTAAGAATGACCCTGTGAAGCAGATAGCCATTAGATTTGTAGACTTCATGTAACCTTTGCTGTGACATGCCACAGCTTCCAGCTGAGCATTATAAATCTGAGAACAAAAAACTTCCCACTGGTCCTGCCTGAGCACCTATAGCACTTACTGCAGGTGCAGCTGTGCAAGGGAAGAGGCTGTGCTGGGTCCAGTATTCCCTCGCCAGGGTGCCAAGGACACCACACCTCACCTACCTCTTGTCTGACCACTGATGTGAAGAATCACAGAATCCTGGAATGTTGGGTTGAAGGGACTTTAAAGCTCATCCAGTTCCAACCCCCTGCCACGGGCAGGGACACCTTCCACTAGAGCAGGTTGCTCCAAGCCCCTGTGTCCAACCTGGCCTTGAACACTGCCAGGGATGGGGCAGCCACAGCTTCTCTGGGCACCCTGTGCCAGCGCCTCAGCACCCTCACAGGGAAGAGCTTCTGCCTAAGAGCTCATCTCAATCTCCCCTCTGGCAGGTTAAAGCCATTCCTCTTGTCCTGTCCCTACAGGCCCCTGCCTCCAGAAGAGCTGAGGCCAACAGCGGGTATTGCTACAGAGAAGTGCCAGAGAACCCCCCAGCTGCCAAGATGACTCGTTTGGGTTCCCACACAGAGCATGATTAATGTTAACAAGCACTGGCACATCTTGGGTTTGATACACCTCTCATCATCCTATAGGTGGTCTGTTCTGAACAACCACCATATTCCACATTTAACACCTACATCTGCTACAACAGATGTCGATTAAAACTGTTTTTAAACCACTTTCTTAAAAGCTTCTAGATCCATCTGGCTTGTTTAATGAGTCAGGTTACCCAGAACTACAACACTGCAGCTAATCAACTGAAGTTTGGAGAGAGATAGAAGAGGGAGTTAATATTTAAACACAGGATAGATCACCCATTGGAGTACTACAGGAATCCTACAAGCCCAGTTAGTCTCTGCTGGGCTCCAGCTCCAGCCTGCAGAGCAGCAGATCTGTATCCCAAGACCCCAACACAAAGCCCTTCATTACCTCCCCATTTAGAACTCTTTGACATCTTTCTGATGCTTCTGTCCCCCCTGCCCTGCTACAAGGGCCTTTTACAACAGTGCTACTCAAAACCTTTGCCCGTGGCAGGCAGGAGAGTTTCACATGAATGTGCTTTTTCAAGGTGTTTCCCAAACCCTTGATTTCTGGGTTTTGAGCCTTGCCCAGGAGCCAGCAGCACAGATCCCATGACACCATTCATTAGAAATTAATTCATTTGGCTGGAGATGGGCTCCCTTTGCATAACTGCAGCTGGGGGTGATATAGTTGCTTTACACGGGACATAAGTACCCCTTAAGCCCAGGAGCATGCTTTTCCCATGGAGGCTCTGCACCCAGACGTGGCAAACACACTGCTCCAAGGGAAGTGGTGTTGGCAGCACTAACATACAACTACATGGGCCATGAGTCACGTTCTCACACCCAATCAGCATTCTGAGCCTTGTACAAGGTCACATCTGTACCAACAGCCACGACTTGTTCTACACACTCCACTTCCTAGTCAACGGTCCCAATTTCCCTCCCTGCCCTGAGAACACCACTGGCAGCCTGTCAGGGCTCCAAACTCCACCACAGCACACAGGTCACCAGCAGGCAGGGGGGTACCTTCTCCCTTGGGATCTTCTTCCCACAGCCTTCGCAAGTCAGCGGGAATTCAGGGCAGACTTCATCGTGAGCCTGTAGGAGAATCAACAGGAGATTTGTCCTCTAAAGAAAAGCTCCAGTGAGGTTATGTGATGAACCCAACAATTCAACAGCAGTAGTTTTGTATTTATTACAGAGGAGCACTGTGCTCCACCAGCCTCCACTCCAGCCTTGGCCATGCTGGTGACGCTGATGCTGACTCATCTGTGTGACCTCCAGGCCACCAGATTTCAGGTGCCTCTGTAACCTCAGCCCCAGTTTAAAGCTGCTCTAATAATTTTTTTTTACATCAAATTACTGCTTTGATGGACAAGATAATCAACAGGAAGCTCCATTTATGGCTCTCACAGGAACATCCATGTTTGGGCAGGTTGAATGAAGTAAACCTCTATCTCAGCAAGATCATTTGTGCAACTGATCCCCTGTGATGGTTATGTCAGCTGAGGCATGACCCGGAGCCTGGTCATCACTCGCTGGGCTGAGCTCTCTGGTGGCATCTTCACTTTTGAATCAGAAAACCATTTTTTACCAGAAAGAACAAACCTGTTTCATTTACTAGTCCATGCACACAGGCAAGAGCACACACAGTGTGCTTGGCAGCCAGAGGAGCTGAACAACTGATCAGGGCAATATGATAGTCTGTCCTCAGCAGACACCAGGGCCAGTGATAGCAGCTATATTGGGAATGCCAGAACGTGCCTCTGCTGTGTCATTCCCACACTGCCCAAACCTCTTCACACACCACCCAGTTGAGACAAGGCATTGTAAATGCCATGAACATGCAGTTCAAAATGCAGATTAAAAGATAAGTGCAATGAAGTATCCTGCCATGGTAGTAACAGGGTGGGAGGAACAAACACAACCCCCAAAAACCCATCCACAAACCCCCAGAAGCATTCATACAGCAGTCATCTGAAGCCAGATGCTTTGAAAACATGGTCACATTTATTCTTCATTAAAACAAGTTACTGTCTTGAAGGCGTGGGGGAAACATGCACAGACTTAAATAGTTACCACATCAGAAACTGGAAAGTGAAATCCATCAGTGGCTCAGCTTTGGCTTCTCAGTTACTCTCTCCTTTTTATACTTCATATGAGTGGCCAGACTAACAACCGCGCTGCCCTGTCCCTGCAGAAGTGACCTGTGTGGTTTGGTTTGGGTGGGCAGCGCTACCTGTATGGACTCTGCCTTTGGAGGAGGAAGAGGAGGAGGAGGAGGCAGAGCACCTTCCTTCCTCCCACTCGCTCAAAGGGGCTGAGCCCTTTCTTCTCCCCACCCACTGCTCTCATGTTCTAGAAACACCAGATAGCATCTTCCCCATGACCCACAAACACTGGCATGAGAACAGACGCTGTGGCTGAAGGAGGAAACTTCACTGCAGAGACACCTATTTAAAAAGGGAGTATTTAAAACTCAGCTTCGCCCGTGCCAAGGTGCCAGGCGTGAAACTACCACCCCCCTGCACTCCCCACCTCCAGCAGTTGTCTGCATCCCAGCGCCACTGCGATGTAACACCCAAGATGCAGGCAGGGCTGTGAAACTTGCCCAGCTTGCAGCAGCAGGGAACCAGCCCCACACAGCTAAGCTGAAAGTGCAACTGGTCTATATGGGAAGTGTTTAAGGCACTCAGAAGAACTGGATTGAGCCAGCACAGAGCCAAAGCTCTCGACAAACATTCCTGTGTAAACAATTTCAGGCTCTTCTGGAATCCTCTGTTCCTTCCCCCTCGACATTGGTGTCTGAACAGAGGTGGATGGTATCACTGCAGGAAGAAATCCGCCGCACCCAGGAGCCAGAGCACGGGCTGGCATTCAAGCCTTATCTGCTGCACTCCCACTCCCCCAGGAGTGGGGCAATCCTCATGTTTACACCTTTCCCAAGCACACATCTGTGAGCTCCTGCAGCAGGGATGAGCCTCTGACATTCAGACAGTTGCTGTAGTTCTATGAAGTCTGTCTTGCAAGGCTGCAGATGTGTGTGATGCTCCAGGATCTTACATCAAATTGCTCAAGTGCCATCACTGCCATGCACAGAACCACAGATTGGTTTGTGTTGGAATGGACCTTAGAGATCATCCAGTTCCAACCCCTGCCACGGGCAGGGACACCTTCCGCTAGAGCAGGTTGCTCCAAGCCCCTGTGTCCAACCTGGCCTTGAACACGGCCAGGGATGGGGCAGCCACAGCTTCTCTGGGCACCCTGTGCCAGGGCCTCAGCACCCTCACAGGGAAGAACTTCTGCCTCAGAGCTCATCTCAGTCTCCCCTCTGGCAGGTTAAAGCCATTCCCCCTTGGCCTGTCCCTACAGGCCCTTGTCCAAAGCCCCTCTCCAGGTTTCCTGGAGCCCCTTTAGGCACTGGAGCTGCTCTAAGGTCTCCCCTTCAGGAGCCTTCTCTTCTCCAGGCTGACCCAGCCCAGCTGTCTCAGCCTGGCTCCAGAGCAGAGCTGCTCCAGCCCTCGCAGCATCTCCGTGGCCTCCTCTGGACTCACTCAAGCAGGTTGATCTTTGAAACATAGCCCACTAGTCCCCTCCGAGCATGGCAACAGTGACCACAAGCACAGACAAAGCTGAGGCAGCAGGAAGGGAGCAATGAAGAGGAATGAAAACTAACAGGAGAGCAGAGGAAAGGCAGTTGAAGTGGCACCAGGCGCCTGGAACGCTGCCAGGGCTTTGGCACTCTCCAGCCTCAGCACTGCCATGTCCAGCACGCGGCTCCTTTGGCATCGTACCCGGGCTACAAGATAAAAGGTGGGTTCACAGAACTGGGGAGAGGCCCTGAGAATGGGTCTCCAGCACCTCAGTTTTGAGGGGACATGAATCCCCTGTGACAAGAAGCATGAGTTGCTTCATGCACCTCTGCCAGGTCCCTAGGGGCTCCGGAGCCTCCGAGACACGAACACGCCACACAGTGCAGGTACTTTGGGATGTCCTGCTCCTCTCAAGTCAACATGCCCATCCGTGCTGTGACTCCTCCTCTTCAGGGGTGTCCTAAGGCTGGTTAAGGCCTTTCCCCACACAGATGGGCTTGGCTTCCACAGACATGGTTCTTACACATGGCGACCACGCACATGGTCCTTGTGCTGCTGCATGGAGCCCTGCAACACAAGGCTGGGAAGCAGGAACCCAGTCTATAATTCACAGTGCCAACCGGGAACAGGAGCTTTCAGAGACTGTCACATCAGCTGGTACCCGACACAAACTACTCCCTTTGCTGGGACATGCTGGTGGCAGGGGTCCAAGCAAGTTCACTTGGCATCACAAATAACTAAACCTCAAAGGAAGTGACAAAAACAAAGATGAAGCTCCCATCAGTAACTGCTTGTGGCTTCAGCCCATGGCAGGGGGCTGGAACTGGATAAGCTTTAAAGTCCCTTCAACCCAACGCAGTCTGTGGCTCTGTGCATGGCAGTGATGGCACAGGAAACCAGCATCACCTCTCCTCTGCTGCCCAACGCCACAGCATCACAGCTGAGGACAAAAGCTGGCAGCAGGGATGTTGCGGTTCCCAGCAGCCTCCCTCATGCCTCTCTCCAGAATCAGTACAGGAACTTTTGCTTTCAGCATCAAGGGTTTTGTTCACCAGCTTTTAGAGCTGATTAGGCAGACATTTGACTTGGGATTTCTTGGCAGAGGGGCACAAAGGCAGCACTTCATGCATTGAAAACGTCTGAAAGCAAGAGCAGGTTTTGAGGAAGGCTGAAGGTACAAGAAGCATCTGAGAGCAGCAGCAGGTTTCCTACCATTTCCTAAAACAGGCTCTGCTCTTCCCTGCTTGCAGGGCAAGACTCCAGAGCATTTAGATAAGCCTGAGTCTGACTCTGACCTGACCCCAGGGTCAGCAGGAGCCTGCACACTGCTGTGCTCCCACCTCCATGTGGCGACTGTGCTGCAAACCTAAAACACCGAATCCACTTGCCAAGGAAATTAAACATTACAGCGTTGGGACTACCCCAAGTCTCCATTGGCTGACACCTAAGGGAGGTTCACAGCAATTGGGAACATCCAATAAGAGATAACGCTGCAGGTCTTCTAGGCTACAGGTAACAGTTGCAGTCATGGTCACCTGGGCATGAAAAGTGTCCAAGACGTGATGTTCACATCTAATGAGGCCACTGCTCAAGAACAACCTGCCACCAGGGAGGGGACCCCAGCCCTCCCCTCACACTGACGGTGCCAGGCACCAGCATGTTCACAGCAATGAATTCACCTCTGACAGCTATTTGACAGCAGACCGCTGCCTGCTGACACCTACTGCTGCAGGAGGTGCTCCAAGGACACTGAGAGCATGGCCTGTGCCAACCAGGTCCCAGGACAACACCCCTGGAGGGGTCTCCCTCTCTTCTAGAAGCACACAAAGCTTCACCTTCATGGCTCAGATCAAAAGGGACAGTCTTGGGATGGAGCCTCTCGGTGGCCTGCCTGACCTTCATGCTGGACAGGGTGGTGGAGACTGGCCGAGCTCCAGGAGCTGCACACAGTGAGCAGAGGCACCAAAGGTGGACCCCTTTGCCTTGCAGGCAGCATGTGGGGCGGGCTGTGAACAAAAGGGCTGTCACAGCATGAGGCTGAGAACACCACTGGCACCCTGAGAAGGGGAGCTGAGACAAATACTACAACTGGGACAGGTGCCCTCCACGTGCTGGAGAAGTCGAACCTGTGGTTTCAAACCCATTTCTCCAGGCTGTCCAAGTCCCAGGGAAGGTGTGTGTGATCACAGCTTTGGCTCCTGCCAGACACGTGGAGCCCAAGGAACATCCCCTGGGGTGAAGCGCTGTCCCACACCCCCCCAAGCTGTGCTCGGACTGAGGGGTTTCATCACAGCCCACAAGGGACACACAGCGCCCACCTCAGCTTCAGAGCTCCTGACAGCCTTTCGCTTTCCAAGAGGCAGATGCCCAAACTGCTCACTTGCTGGGCTACCACAAGACTGAGCTGTTTTTAGAAGCCAAGGGCAGACCCTTTCCAGCCGGAGCTTTCCAGCTCCCCACACACACTGGCACTCCCCATGGCTCAGCTCCCATCGCGGGCTTGGATGGGAAACTGCCTCGTGTCTGGGCAGCCAGCTACAGAAATCCTGCTCTGGGGGCTGTGAGGGAGGCTGGGGTCTGTCTGTAGACCCCAGTTCCAGCTTTGGAAAGGAAAGGAAAGGTGTGTCAGATCCTTTCTGCCAAAGCAGGAGGTGCTTCTGGTCACCTGTATGTGCAAGTCAGGGATTCCCCCACAAGGAAGTGATCTGGTCTTGGGGCAAACTGCTGGTGAGGCTGGAGGTGACTGCAAACTACCCCCCAACACATGCCATCACCTGGAGCCAAAACTTTCAGAAATAAACAGTAAATGCTATACTGGATTTTAAAAGGAAGGCTGGTCACCCTGCACCAGCATCAGCACGTGTGCTGGCCACAGTGCTTAAAATGCCATCTCCCATGCACGCAACAGTGCTATAAACCACTCAGCAATACACCTTGGAGACAACAGGCGCCCGGTGAAGTAGCTTCAAAGACCAGCAGCTCTGTTCTAAGCAATGTGCAGAAGTCTGAAGATGAAGCTTTCAGCCTAAGCTGAAAATCACCACCAAAATCTGCTGGGATGCAGCACGAAACAGTGAGCACCCCAAAGCAGGAGGATCCCCTGGCTTGGGAGCCCCAGCAGCACTTTTGAACAGGAACAGTTTTCTCCACTGTGTAGCACAGCTTCTCCAGCATCTCCCAGTAGGAACACTGGGTAGGAAGGCACTGCCCAGTTACCCTGTCCTCCTGGTCTCAGGAAGCCATATAGCCCAGGAAGGGCTGCAGACATCCTCTCTGACACCACAGGCTTTGGAGTAACATCTGACGTTTTGCACCTTCCACAGCCTTTAACTGAAGTGGGCTCTTCAAAATCAAGGTGACAACAGACTTCAAGGAAAACATATCCCTTCCGGCTGCACCAGGACAGGTGACAGTCCCTGTCCTCATTTGCTGAGCAAATCTGTTTTCCAAAAACCCCCACACCCCAAACCTTCATTTAAATACTGCTGTCAGGATTAATCTTAAAACTTAGTTCTCCTTCCAAAACTTAGACAATTCCATCTCCTTCTGTCTCAAATAATTCTGTATCTCCCGAGATGAACAAGGCATAGTTAAAACCTCTGTCTTGGGTAACAAATGGAACTGCCAAGGCTGAACACCCCCTGCAGCCCCCTCCTCCCATCCCAGTCCTGGGGGAGGGGGATGAGATAAAGAAAGGGAGCCGGTGGTAGGAGAAGCTTGAATAAAAGGTACATGAGAACTGAAGATATGTTGATAAACCAGAGAGAGGTTGATAAACCACAGAGATGTGGGCAACTGGAGTTACTGCAAGGCAAGAAAAGAAACATGCCAGAGCTGGGCAGCCTCAAACTCCCTCTCCCTGGACACCACAGGGCAGGTTCTCTTGGACTTTCCTCCTGCTCTAAGGGGCCAGTTTTAGTTTGTACAACCCTCCTCAGACTTTCCACCCGAATCGAAAGCCTCCTGCCCACAGCCTGCTTTGCTGTCTGTACATTCAGGCAGACTCATTGGGAAACCCACACATAAAGAGAGGTTACTGGTTAGAAGGAAACCCCCCCCAGCTGCGTTATCCAAATGCCACAAAATAGTTACGAAATGTGAAAAAATGCATTTATAACCCCAGACGTGCTCAGCATTGAAATATTTCCTATGCTCCACACAGCTTCAAGCAGAAATGCAAGTCATGCCCAAGCAGATTGTGCTCTCTGTTCTGGATGCCCCTTTGAGACCTGAACTTTGGCCTGTCTGAACAGAAAGCAAAACTGAAACCAGCTTTATTAAGTTTTGAAGCTGAGGAGCCAGAGCTTTTCAGCTGCAGAACATTTTCTTTCTTGTTCATACCCTGGTGGGATCAGCAAACCAGAAGTGACAGACTGCTGCTGTGTAAGGGGAGAGCAGCTGAGCCAACCTTCCTCGCTATGAACACAGGGGTTTAAATTAGCAAACAATGAATCTGCTCTCAGGGACTTTCCATGTCCTGTCGGAAATAGCACAGCAGCGAGGGACTTTCCACAGCAGAGCTGCGGCAGGACGTTACATACGCTGCTGGCTCCGGGTGCTCCTGTCCCGCCGGAGCCAAACTCAGCACTAACCCAAGAAGCCTGCCCACAAGGCTGGGTTTGACACCGGCCCACAGCACCCAGAGACACTCTGGCCTAACACAGATGTTTTGACATCTCCTTTCAGCAGCCCTCCTCAGGCACACACACCAGCGCTGCCCGGCCTGATTAGATGCCACAGCTCCTTGGCAGGCAGCTGGCTGGGAGGAGAGAGGACACAAGCCAGCGGGTGCCTCCTCCCACCACTTCCCAGGAAAGAACCAGCTTTTCCCGAGAGGGCACGAAATAACCTTCCCCTGTCAGAGTGAATGCAGAGGTGTGAGTGCGTGAGAGGCTCAGCCCTAGAGGAACCAGCCAGTGCTGCTCCAAGTCCCCACCCCCTGTTCCTCACACAGAACTGCCCCGAATCTAACAAAAACGGACAGTTGAGATCCGTGCTGCAGACCCGCAGCGCAAGCACTCCGGAGCCCACCTCTGCTCTGTTTTAGCAAAGCACCTAACAGGACCTTTCAAAAATCAGGTGGAGAGTTAAAAAAGGGGCACTTTATCCATTCAGATGCTCTTGAGCATTTGGACCCAAGGTCCTGGAGCATCACACACACCTGCAGCCTTGCAAGACAGGCTTCATAGAATCTCAGGCTGGTTTGGGTTGAAGGGACCTTAAAGCTCATCCAGTTCCAACCCCCTGCCACAGGCAGGGACACCTTCCACTAGAGCAGGTTGCTCCAAGCCCCTGTGTCCAACCTGGCCTTGAACACTGCCAGGGATGGGGCAGCCACAGCTTCTCTGGGCACCCTGTGCCAGCGCCTCAGCACCCTCACAGGGAAGAGCTTCTGCCTAAGAGCTCATCTCCATCTCCCCTCTGGCAGGTTAAAGCCATTCCCCTTGGCCTGTCCCTACAGGCCTTTGTCCAAAGCCCCTCTCCAGGTTTCTTGGAGCCCCTTTAGGCACTGGAGCTGCTCTAAGGTCTCCCCTTAAGGAGCCTTCTCTTCTCCAGGCTGCCCCAGCCCAGCTCTCCCAGCGTGGCTCCAGAGCAGAGCTGCTCCAGCCCCTGCAGCATCTCCGTGGCCTCCTCTGGACTCATCAATCAGGACTTATCCCAGGACAGCTCATTGCCCTTTTGAACTTCTAGTGAAGTTCTGGCTGTTCAAACACTTGTAGGACTACACAGGAGCACCTTTGACAGCTGATGGTTTCTGCCGAGCTCTGCAGGAACTCTTTAAGACTTTTCCTAAACCTAGGAGAAGCAGCTCAGAACTGCTCACCAGTCACAGCACAATCACCAGCATTGGAAGCTGCTGACAAACAGGATTTGGTTTAGTTAATGGATATGAGCTTTCTTACTACAATCACCATTTTGAACCCCATAGTGAGCATCAGACTTCTAATCACTGCTCCAGAAAGAAAGCCTGGGTCAGTCTGCAGGCACCAACAGCACAGCTTCAACCTGGAACCTCACTAAAACTCAGTGTACCCTGAAATGCAACTCCCAAACTCTCAGTGCTGCGTGGGAGCGAAGCTTTCAACTTGACATTTATTCAGTCGTACATCCCCACCATGAACCACTTCCAGGTCTGTCAATGAGGGCTTCACAGCAGGACAACCATTTAGGACCTGACATCCCCTCATCTTTTGGAATTAACTTTCAGCACACAGAAACAGAAGATTCTAGAGAGCAGGACAGGGAAGCAGAGGTGCAAAAGCATCTCTGTTAACAGGCTCAGCAAGCCAGGCAGAAAACTCAGGCAAGATCTACAGCTTCCTGCCACCCTGCAGTGGCATTGCAAAGAGAATCCAAATGTTAACCTAGACCAAGGTTCTAGACACACATCTCAAAGCTCCATGAACCACAGGGCTACAATCTTTACCTAGGGCAAGTGTTAGAGGGAAATAAAATTTATTCCTCTCATCTCAGGCCCCACACATGGTGGTTCTTCCACTCCAAGAGGGATGACAAAACTGTCCCTTCAGGAGCACCAAAGTATATATACATTCACTACTAACTGCCAATGCATTTTAACAACACAAATTGCCATAGCAGAGGTGAACTGCTGGAAAGCACAGGGAAGCAGGGGGTCCACTGCCATCCTCAGCACAAAGACACTTCTCACAAGGCACCTTTCAGCTGTATACATGCTAAGGACCAAACACCCACAGCCACAATTAAGGCCTGGATTAAAAAGCTGGAGAGCTCCTTGAGAAGAGCAGGGGTGGTAAAAGCACCCTGTCCAGCAGGATCGTGGCCCAGAGCAGCTCAGAGCGATGGGTGCCCAGCCAGTGACCAACAGCCAGTCCCACTGCCCTGGCAGCTGTGGGGCAGCTGGCTGGAAGCAAGATCACGGCCAGGCTGCTTTCCTCAAGCTCATGGGTTTGAAGTAGGTCTTAGGTTCACATAACACAGAGAACTTCACAACCATCTCATGGTACAACACAGCTGCTTGACAGTTTGCTTGCCTTTTATAGCAGAAAGGAGTTGGAGATAGTGAGTGGATCCCATCACGGAAGGGACGTGCTTGGTGCCAAGCAAATCTGACACTGTTTCAGTTCAGCCTGTGTGCTCAGCAGGGCACGCACACCCCCAGCGCAGCCAAGAATCTCACCAGCTCATTGTTGAGTTCGGGTTGTTGACAGCTCCCACCACCACCGTCAATGTCAAGGAAAACCACCTGAGCCTTCCCCAGACACAGAGGACAGAAGAAGGACACAGACATCATAGGCCTTGCTCTGGTCTTTACCTCGTATTCTTTAATAGTGCCCTTCCAAGTGCAGCCACTGTTAATACAGACAGCAGGCAGACTTTCCACCTCCCGACGAGCTGCGTTGTCTGGGAAAGCCTAAAATGGAAAAAACCAAACAAACCACAAGCATTACCAGGGGTTGCAGTTTTGGTTGGGTCTCAATTCTTTCCCAAGACCAGTTGCCCATCCAGTTGCCACATGACATCCTCAGAGGTGTGCTAATGGCAAACACATCGTTATTACAGCACTTAAGTGGGCCACCACCACAGCAACATGACCTGGATTTCAGAAGCTGGGGAGTGCACCACATTAACCAGAACTCTCACTATTGAAAGAAACGTTTCCTAGGAAGAAGGGGTTCTATGAGCTTGTGTTTAAACACAAACTGCACGTGGTATTAGCGACATCAATGAGCTGCTTGGGTTTTCAAAATGCGTTTTTACTTACTGAGCTTGTTTCCAAAATAGAAATTCCCTCTTCGTAGATCCCTTCCTGAATACAGCTGGCACACTTCTGAGGCCCAGTGCTACCAGACAGAAAAATAACCATCAAACACAACAAGAAAAGACCAATTTATGATTTAACAATAAAGTGATTTTTGGTAACTTTAGAAAACAAAAATGTTTTCCTATTCTGAAAACACCACATTGAGCCTTTGCTCATGGATATTTCTGATGCCCATTTCTGACTCTGGGGTTTTTTCTTCTCTTGATTAGCCATCGACTCAACTTCCCTCACTCAAAGGCAGGAGTGAAGCAGAGCCCCAGGAAACTTTTCTGGAAGCCAGTTTGTGTTTTGTCATGTTTTGGCACAACCACCACATGATAGTTCCTTCAGTGGCTGTGATGGAGACTGAAGGAGATGGGGGATCCACCTGGACTGGCACCTGAGTGGCAAAACCAACCCAGGAGATTCTGGAAAAGGGAACTCTGAAGCACCTCCCAGAATAGAACAAGTCAGAGATTACACATTCCCTTAAAGACGACCTGATGCTGCACCTCAACGCAGCTCCCTCACTGAAAGGCCCTGACAATAAGAGTTTTCTCTCCTTTTTTGCTTGAAAACACCTTTTCAAGCATTTTGCCATCAGACCGAAGGCACAGTTACCTTATAATTTTCTTCAGGCAGTAGGAGCAGTAGCGATGCCCACACTGCGCTTGGAACGGCCGCCTCAATATGTTCTTGCAATCGGAGCAGAGGTATTTGACCTCCAGTTTAGTTCCCAGGATCTCCTTTGCAAATCCCGGCTGGTTGAGGTCCAGGGAGCCAGGTGGGGTGGAGTTCGCTGCTGCCATGTGAACAAAAAGTTCTGGCTGGATCTCCAGAGCCTGGAAATAAACACATTTTCCCTGTTGGGTTACAAGTGGCTGGTGGCAACCTTTCACATCGACAGTGTGCTACACCGGCAGCCAAACCCCATCCGCACAGCAGTGTAAGCCAGGAGCCTGCCTCCACCTGGTGAAGAACATGGCAAGAAACTCTACAGTTAACTTTAGAACGAAACCCAGGACAAAGGTGGACAGACCTCACTAAAACCTCTCCACGTTTATTGAGATGCAGCTTATTCAGAGACATCACGGTTTCTGGCCGAAAACACTGTGAAAACCCGCCTTAAAGCTGATCAGGAGGGTAAATAAATCGCGTCAGTGCAGCAACCCCTGCGGGCACCCGGCGCGGTGACCCCCCGGTGCAGTGACCCCGGCCTCCCGCAGCACCCGCCGGTGTCAGCCCGGGTCTCCTGGCAGCGCCCGGGCGCAGAGGGGCCGGAAAGCTTGGATGTGAGCGCAGGAGCGGAGCGGGAAGGACAAGAAGCGCAACCCGCCTTTGCTGTGATGGTCCAAAGCCGCCCCCGAGCCCCTGCGCTACATCCCACCGCCGGCCCGAGGGGGCCCTCGGAACCTCCCCGCGGCGGGGCGGGGGTCGCTGGAGCCGGTAGCGCGGTCCCAGCGC
Source organism: Strigops habroptila (assembly GCF_004027225.2). Classification (NCBI taxonomy): domain Eukaryota; kingdom Metazoa; phylum Chordata; class Aves; order Psittaciformes; family Psittacidae; genus Strigops; species Strigops habroptila. The sequence goes on along the minus strand of NC_044291.2, from coordinate 11,661,645 downwards.
TCCGGGAGCCCCGCCAAGGCCCCGCCGCTGCCCGCCCCGGCAGCGGGAGGGGCCGGGCCCGAGGCGGAGCGAGGCGCAGGGCACGGGCAGGCCCCGCCTCCTCCAGCGGCCCGGCCCGGCCCCGCCGTCCGGTACCGGCTGGGGTTGGGGGGGGGGGCAGCGCCGCACTCACCGGCCGCCTCCGTCTGCGCCCCGCACCGGAAGCGCCCCCCACGCCCCGCCCACCGGACGCGTGTGGCACTCCCCGCCCCGCCCGCGCCGGGACACGCCCCCTCTGCCCGTCCCCCCCCGGCACCGGCACCTACCCCATAGCCCCCACACCGCAACCCCCCCCCACCCTCTGACACCTCCACCCCAACACCCCGCTGCTGTCACCCCTGCCCCAAACACCACCCAGACAGCCCCAGACCATCAACCCCCACAGGCACCCGCCCTGTCACCCCCAGACACCCCCATACCATAACTCCGCACTGTCACCTACCCCGTCATCCCTTTACATCCCCACACCATCACCCACTCCGTCATCCCTCCACTGTCACCCCTGCCCCAAACACCCGCCAGACACCCCCCCCCAATCACCTACCCCATAGCCCCCACGCTGTCACCCACCCTGTCACCCCCAGACATCCCCACCCGATCACCCACTCCCATCACCCCTCCATCACCCCGCCGCTGTCACCCCTGCCCCAAATACCCCTCAGGCTCCCTCCCACTGTCCCCTCCCCTCAGCAGCCCCAGTCACCCCAGACGCACCGTCACCTCCTCCGTGTCACCCCCTCACACAGTCACCCCCAACCCCATCCTCCCGGGACCGGGCCCAGCCCCACCCTGCCCCCTGCCCTGCTCTGCCGCCCTCCCGCCGCCAGCGGGCTCCCGGGAACAGCCCCGGGTGACCCCCATCACCCTCCTCGGCTCATTCGGTCGTTCGGGGGTGTCGGGCGCCTCCTCACCTGGGCACAGAGCGCCATGGCCACCGTGTCCCGGCACGGCGCGGCCGGGGAGAGGACACTGGCGGCAGGGGAAGGACGGGCGGGGACGAGCGGGTTCCGGTTTGATAGCAATAGAAAATAACCAAATGACGCGGGGGAAAGGCGGTGAGGTCACGCGAGGTGACTTCACAGCGGAACTCGCCCGGCGAAATGCCACAACCGCCGGGTTTACGGTCACCGGGTTTTCCACCCGCGGTGCCCAGCGCGGCCTGTGCACCGGGGGCTGCCGGAGCCTTCCCCGTGTGCGGTGCGGGGACTTCGGGGCTTCACCTCTTCCCGCACCGCGGGGCTGCGGCCGGCTCGTCCTCACCGACCGGGGATTCACCCGGCGGCCCCGGAAAAATCCTCCCCGGTCAGAGCTGGGCACAACCGGGTGGTGATAGCGGCCGGGGCGGCAGTGCCGGAGCGGAGCGGGCCGAGTTGGCGGCTGGAACCGCGGGGCCATGGAGGCGCTCGTCGAGGCGAGGCTCCCCAGGGCGAGCAGTTCCAGCGGGGATGAGGCACATCCCGGCGCACGAGTCAGCACCGGGAATGGCACCCGGCAGCTCCCCGGGGACGTGCCGCGCTGCCCTTCCCTGCGGGGGCCGTGACACAACGTCCCTGTTCCCGGCACAGATGCGCTCCCCCGGGAAAGCGACCACGCTGCTGAAGCTCTCGGTTGGTTGATGTAACTCAGTGGGGGGAAAACCCCTTCTCCGCCTGCCGCACCACCCGCGCCCCAGGTCAGGACGTGCCGTTCCCACCGTGCAGGAAACCCTCAGCCACATCCCCGTGCAGCACCAGCCGCGGGGCGGAACCACTAGGGGCCGCTCCGAGTACACCCGCGTGCGGCCGCAGCATCACGGAGTAACGCCCTCGGTTAACGGCGCATGCCGGGTCCCCAGACCGCCCCCCCCGTGTCCGCGCAGCGGAGAACAGCGCCTCGGGGCGGCGGGAGCCCGGGATCGGCGGCGGGAGAGGGCGAACTCGCCCGAGCGGGACCTGCAGGCGGCCGCGAGTGGGGAGCGGCAGAAGCAGCCGCAGAGCCGCTCGGCGACCGAGGGCACAGTTATTGGTCAGCTACGCTGACAGCGCCGCGCACTGAGCCAATCCCCTCTGGGCACGGGGTGATCGGCAGCCGGAGCAGCCTATCAGAGTGCACAGCGCGAGCCCGCCCGCCTCCAGCCTGGCGTGTATGCCAGCCAATAGGAGAGGGAGGAGGTTGATTGCTATGTTCCTGAGCCTATTGCGTACAACTGCGTCACACCCGGATCGCCATTATACCGCTGAGTCCGCTGAGGCCCCGAAGCTCCGCCCACTGCGAGCGCCCCTCTCTCCTCCAATGAGAGGCCGTCGCTCCTTGAAGGACGGGCTCGCCTCCCTATCGGCGTGCGCAGCGTCAGACCCCGCCTCCCGGGGGCGGGCGTTGGGCTGCGCCGCTGAGCGGCGGGCGCGGCCGCGGGCGGGGTCGTGCCGGTGCCATGGCGGAGAGCGACTGGGACACGGTCACGGTGCTGCGCAAGAAGGGGCCCAGCGCGGCCCAGGCCAAGTCCAAGCAGGTCAGCGGGCGGGGCGGGGCGGCGCGGGGCGAGCCTGGAGCCGGGGCCCGCGCACAGCGGCGGCCAGGCCGGGGCGAGCCGGCGGCCGGGGCCCGGCGGCCGCGCAGGGGATGGCTCCGGCGGCGGGGCGCTCACCCGGCACCTCTCCTCTCCCCAGGCGATCCTGGCGGCCCAGCGGCGCGGGGAGGACGTGGAGACCTCCAAGAAGTGTGGGTATCGCGCGGGTGGCTCCGCGGAGCGGCGGAGGCAGCCCGGGGAGCCCGGCCCGGGGGGGGCCGTCTCCGCGGCGGGAGCTGAGGCGGTGCTGGAGGCTCCCGCAGCGGCGGACGGAAGCAGCACCCCCCAGCTGAGCCAGGGCTCGTCCCAGCCGGCGCCGCGTAGCCCCGAGCCCTGCCCGGCGCCGCGGGGAGCGCTCGCTGTAGCCGGGGCCGGGGTTCTCGTTGCCCAGAGATGAGCACAGATCCTGGGGAATCTTTCACGGTCACAGAACTCCCCATTTCTGCAGCTTATTTCTCGTGTTAATGGTGTTTGCCCGAGGGTTTAACCGCTGCCTCTTCTGTGGCATTGGTCTTTAAAAATACCCCGATTCCTGTGCTGTAAGTTCTCAGGATCTCTCACCGTAGGGATGAGATCAGGATGGTGGGAAATAAATAAACAGATGATCCTCAAAGGAGGTTTAGTCAATTTTATCAAGAGACTGAACGTCAGAGAGTAATGTGGGAGAAAAGATTCAAACTGTGACGAGGGAAACCAAAGAGCATGTTGTGAACCTCAGGCCTCCAATGGAGCTGGGTAGTTAGAGTTTACTTATAGAAGACATCAGAAAATTATTAAAAGCTAACTCTTGGTGCTGCCTTATACCTGAGCAAACCCTGTTTGAGTTCAGATATTACCCCCCACACGCTGTAGCACAAACATGTGTCTGGACCGAAGTTGAATGATAAATCTCCAAGCCAAAGCGAGATCTTGGCTGTCTGCAGTGACGCTCAGATGGGAAATGGAGAAGGGGGAGGGCTCTGCGGGGCTGTGTTTAGACACCAGCATTAAATGGATTAAGATAAGGGGTTCTTTGATGGGCAGGATCTGGCTGGGATCCGTGCTGATGTTGGCACATTGAAATCTTGAAAGCTCCCTGGGATGTTGAGCAGCTGAGCACTTAGAAGTACCTTGATACTGTTTGACACAGCCTGAGCCTTGTTTTGTTTGTCCTTGGTTTGTTTTGGTTTGGTTTGTTCTTGCTTTGGGTGATAGGGGCAGCAGGCCAGAACAAACAACACTTCATTACAAAGAACACAGCCAAGCTCGACCGGGAGACAGAAGAGCTGCACCATGACAGAGTTCCCCTGGAGGTGGGCAAAGTGATCCAGCAAGGCCGGCAGAGCAAGGGCATGACCCAGAAGGATTTGGCCACCGTGAGTACAGTCCCTGCTCCCGCTCTCCCTACGCAGCTTTAGGTGAAGGTAGACGCTCTTCCTGTCTCCTCATGGGAGCTGCAGGGGGGTGGTATCCTGAGCAGGAAGTTTGGTGAATGTGGCATCTCTGGTGTCTGCTCTCCAGGCAGAGTTAGTTACAATGGGAATGGTTCAGGGGTTGTGCAGCCCTTGAGCAGTGCTTGGAGATGGAGCATTGCTGCGGCTGGTGAGCTGGTGAGAGGCTTTGTTTTGCCCGTCTACCATCATCTCAGCAGTGACATGTGGGTTTGTTGGTACCATCTGGGCCTGACACAGCATTCAGAAGCCCACTGCTGCCTTAAGGAACAGCAGTGTGGAGTGTTCCTACTCCTCCCGGGAGGCTGAGGGAAGTAGCAGCCTGTCCAGGATGGGTGTCACCACTGCTGTGACACCCAAATAGGGGAGGGAGGCAGTAATGGTGGTGGAGTGAGCCTGGAAGTAGGGCTTTGTCTTCTGATCCTGGCATAATTTGAGGCTGTTGTTATGTGTGTGAGCAGCGCGGGGCTGTGCTGAGGGGTTCAGTGTGTGGAGCCACTGTTTGAGACTCAGCCTCTTGTTGTAGAAAATCAATGAAAAGCCGCAAGTTATCGCTGACTACGAGTCGGGACGAGCCATCCCCAACAACCAGGTCATGGGCAAGATTGAGAGAGCCATTCGTAAGTGGAGAAAGGAAACAAAATACATGGCACAGGTTCAGTGCCTAAGAGCGGTGTTCTGGTTTAAGTTATTTCCATGTCAGGAACAGTCGCTGGCTGCTGGTTACTGTGGGTGCAGCTTTGTTCTGGTAAAACCTGGGTCTGCTGCCTGAAACTAGAACTTGGAGCTCTTGTTCTTCATCAATCTTCATGTGTGGGACCGTGCCCTGGGGACCACCCCTGTTTGCTTTGCACCCAAAATCAGAGAGATGCTGAGACCCTTCAAGGCCTGACGATGATACTTGGGGAAGTATCTTGCAGGCACTAGTGTTGACGTCACTCTCCTAGGCTGATTCAGATACCATATTCTAGGAAGATAATGCACAAACAAGAGTTGGAGCTTTGAGCTCCTGGTGCTCCTAGAATCTAAAGTAGGATTCTCCCTCCCTCTGGGTCCCCTGCACTCATTCTTGGATGTTCTCTTCTGTATAGCAAACATGTGAGGACATAAAGTTATTAGGTGAATGATGGAGTGCTGATGGCAGCTGATGGTGGTCATCTCCTTTGTCTTGTTCCAGGCCTTAAACTGCGTGGGAAGGATATTGGAAAACCACTGGAAACCGGCCCCAAAGGGAAATGACAACAAAGCCTCGAAATCAGTTCGTTCAGACTGATCTCGTCTGGCTGGTTCTCCTTGACCACCAGGAGCTCTCTTCATATTGCCAAGCTGAACAAGAGGGTTTCAGACTTGCTTCTGGGGGGAAATCTGCCGAATCTGTACCTGCTGTAAAAAAGCAACCTTAAAGAAGCGATTCTCCTGATTGTGTTTTTCCTTCCTCCTTTCCAGAGATTGAGGAACTAAACCCCCCAAAATACAGCATCTGATTTGCCAGAACCCATGTGCGTCTTGGTGTTTAGTGCTAATGTTAAGGCACTTGGGCTGGTATGAAATGCAATCATTTAATTGGAACAATTTGGGGGCGGGTGGGGTATCTTATATATAAATAATGTGGGAGAGTTGGGGCTTGCCCAGTGTCTGCATCTGAAGTGACGCCTCAGTCACTGCATCGCAATGACATTTCTGTTTGTTCCTTCCAGCCTGTTTTAAAGAGATCTATAATAAAGTTTGATACCCTTCAGTTGCACAGGGCAGTTGCTGCGTGTTTACCAGCTCGTAGTGAATTTGGGTTGGGTGTGACTGGAGCCGCAGCACCCTCTTCCTTCTGGAAGTGTAATTAATGGGAACACCTGGAGTGTCTGGGGGAACAGGCGGTGCTGTCACAGCCTTCCCCGTGCTGCTCCCCTCCCTGCCGGGGAGGACTGCAGCTCTGGCTCGCAGCCCAGAGATGAAATCAATCCTGTGGTTTGATCTGGTGCAGAGGTGAGTCTGGAGCTCTGCAGAGTGAGGCGGATGTGGAGCTGCTCAGTTGGGCACTAGGAGGTCTGAACCCTCCCTACCTGTCGCCTCAGTTCCCCAGCTCCTAGCAGCCCAGCTTGCTGGGAGCTCCTTCCTGCATGTCACTGCTGGGACAGGGCAGTAATGGAACTGTAGGGATGCTGCTTGATGTGGCTATGGCACAACCTAAGTGGGACAGAGCTGAAGGGTGAGAGGAAGAACAGGCTTTGGTCGCAGAGTGGGGAAGCAGGATGCCCCAATCCTCTCTGGACAAGCTCTGGGGCTGAAGAGAGCAGGATCCCCAGTGGGCTGAACTGGTCTGGGAGCTGCCGTATGTGAGTGGCAGGTCTGGCTGGGAGCTGCTCAGGGCTTGCACAGGATTAAATACAGTTCTGAAAGCTGGGGCAGGAAGAAAGGGGTCCTGGGTGCAGGGGCCTGGTGAGAGGTGGGCACCCATACAGCAGGGTTAGGGCTGCCCTCAGGTATGGTGTGTGGTGCCCCAGTGCTGCTCTCTGCCCCCTGGCCACCTCTCCACCCTCCCTAAACCTCCACCTCCAACACCAGCAGAAGCAGCTCACTGCCCTGGGAGCTCTTGAGTGTGGGAAGGGGCTTGTGCCCCAGGCAGCCTCCCTGATCTGTACTGCCCTGGCCTGGCAGGGACTGTGTGCTTCGAACCTTTCCACTGCTCAGATGAGGGCGGCCCCTGCGAGGAGCTCCTGGTGAGGGCACCCACCAAAGCACGGGCACATCACCATGTGTTGGCACAGAATGTTCATGTTAGAAAAGACAAAGAATGCTTTGGAGGTGGGGAGGCAGCGGCAGGTCCCTGCACGGGGCTGGCACCCTGGCGTGGGCACCTGCAGCCGGCCCCTGCTGTGGGATGCTGAGCGCTGGAGGCAGCTGCTGGAGTGTGAGGTGCTGCTGGAGGGATGCTCTGCTCAGCTTGTGCCTTGCAGCGTGAGTAGGCAACTACTGCTGCTGGCTCCTGATTTCAATTGTCATCCCCCTCTTTCGGCATGGGAGATATAATGACCTTGTCCTGTCGAGAAAGGAGAAGGGAGTCAGTTATAACCAGCTCATTAGGAATACAAGGACTTCTTCCAGGCTGCAGAGAAGAGAACCTGCCTCCCAGCCACCCGTGACCCCAGCAGAGGACCCCCCCTCCCCCCCGGGGGGCTCCAAGCCTCTTTAGAGGTCCGTCTTGGGGCTGGTGGCTCTGCTGTGGACTCCATGGCACCGAATCAAACTGCAGCTCAAGCTGCCTCTCAGGGCTCTGAGCTGCTGGTTTAAGAGGATGAGCCGCGTCTGCAGGATCTGCTCCCTGCAGGGCCTGGGCACGAAGAGCAGCCTCAGCTCTTTCCGCAGCAGCTGCCTGGCGGCGGCAGCACCACTTCTGGGTCAATCCCAGAGCTCAGGTCACTCCTGTGCAGCGAGCAGATAAGGGGCAGAGTCCCTTGCACTTCCCGCTGTGCTGGCGGAGCGCAGGCGCGCGGGGCTCGCGGCACCAGCGGAGCTTTTGGCGAGGTTGGGACAAGCGGGAAAACCCTCCCCTGCCCTTACGTCTCGGAAGGTGATGTTGTCGAAGCCCTGCGGGGAGCTGCCCTCCGCCGGCGGCGCGCCCGGCGGCCCGCGCCGCTTCACCCAGCACCAGCCGCCGGCAGCCGCCACCGCCAAGATGATGATGGCCAAGAGGACACCGACCACCGCCTCCGCCACAAAGCTGCCGGGGGAGCGATCTGCAAGGGGAGGAGATGCTGCCGGGGGAGCTGGCTCCAGCGAGCCCGAGCGCAGCGCCCCGAGCACAGCGCCCCGAGCACAGCGCCCTCAGCAGCGCTGAATGCACCTTCACAGACACAGTCATTCCCACACCTTGCTCTGGCATCTCCGGGCTGGAATGGCAGCTCGCCCCGGCGCTGTAAACGATGTCATCCAGTGCCACCGTCCCTTCCATCGGCCACCTCCGTGTGGTCACCTCAAAGATGATCTGCGGGGAAGACGGGGTCTGGGGGGGCTGCTGCATGGGGAGGGCACCCTGCACCCCCAACAGCACGCTGCACCCACACAGCACCTTGCACGTCATATGGCACCCTGCACCCTTCACAGCACCCTGCACCCCATACAGCACCTTGCACCCCATATGGCACTCTGCACCCTCCACAGCACCCTGCGCCCACACAGCACCCTGCACCCCGGGCAGCCCCGCTCACCTGGAAGGCACTGGGGCTCTGCACAGACACCGCTCCGCTCTGCCAGCTCCAGCCCTGGTGCCCTACCGCGCTCCACAGCGTGCGCTGCCCCGCCGTGCTCTGCAGCACCACCCGCAGCTCCCCGCTGGCTGCAGTGCAGGGAACAGGGGGCCTGGCATCAACCCAGAGCCCCAGAGAGCCACTGGGCTTCCCGGGCTGTGATGTTCTCCACTGGGATGGCAGCACCCTGTGGGAATGGGCATCCCCACTTCTCTGCTAGGGCTGAACCAGAGTGTCCATGGTCATTGAATCATGGAATGGTTTGTGTTGGAAGGAATATTAAAGCTCCTCCAGTTCCAACCCCCTGCCATGGGCAGGGACACCTTCCACTAGAGCAGGTTGCTCCAAGCCCCTGTGTCCAACCTGGCCTTGAACACTGCCAGGGATGGGGCAGCCACAGCTTCTCTGGGCACCCTGTGCCAGCACCTCAGCACCCTCACAGGGAAGAGCTTCTGCCTAAGAGCTCATCTCAATCTCCCCTGTTTCAGTTTGAACCCATCACCCCTTGTCCTATCACTACAGTCCCTGATGAAGAGTCCCTCTCCAGCATCCTTGTAGCCCCCTTCAGACTCTGAAAGGTCTCTGAGGTCTCCACACAGCTTCTCCTCTCCAGGCTGGAAAGCCCCAATGTTCTCAGCCTGGTCCTATGGGTGGAACAGGGTTTGCACGCCCTGACCAAGCCCCCTGCTCCCATCTGGGCTCAGGACACCCTGCGCAGGGGCAGCACCTCCTCCCTGTGCTTACAGAGGTGCTCTGGGATGTCCATGTAGTACCAGAACTGCAGGCAGGAGTCGGCAGCAGCAGGCAGAGGCTGGCTCTCCAGCAGGGCAGTGGTGCCTCCTGGGCCCAGCACACTGGTGTCGAAGTGCACGTAGTGACCTGAATGGGCAGAGACAGCACAGGGCGTCCTCCAGTGCTGCAGCCCCCGCCACACGTCCCCCCCTGAGTGCCCAGGGCAATGCCCAGAGGATTGCACCCCCCAGCTCTGCTCCTCACTGTGTGTGGGACAGAAGAGGGCGAAGAGGGGACCTGGATGCTGTGGAACCAGACCCTCTTGACATAGTGGGGGGACATTTGGGGTGACCCTATCCATCCCCAGCTCCTCTTCCTCATTCCAGCCATGCCAGGGTGCCCCAGGAGGACGCATGTCTCCTACCATTCCTTGTGCCCAGGGTGTGATCCTGCTCAGGGCCAGGGTACTTGGTAAGGGGGACCCCACTCTTCCAGCCCCAGGCAAAGCTGTGCAGGCGGGGGTCTGCGGGGCTGCTCCAGCCACACATGTCCCACTCGAAGTCACAGGATGCTGGGAGAGAAGGGGGGGGGCTGTGATGCATCCACTGCATGGAGGGAGACAGCAGCCGGGGGGGACAACACCCCAAGACCCCTCCCCACCACTCTGGCTTCGGGCCAGGCCAAGCTGAGGGCAGGAGCTGGGTGTCCCCATCCCCATGGCTGCATGCCCCCATGGGTGCCCCACACCCCTCTCACCTGGCTCAGGGCAGGCTCCATCCGACACGTGCAGATCATCCAGCGCGATGTACCCGTGGTCACCCCCAGGTCCCACTGCCTCGAACATCACCTGTGGGTGGGCAGGGGTACAGGGGGCAGGGGCTGCCATGTGCCCCCCGTCCCCCTCCCCGCCACGAAGTGCCCAGCACCCTGCCCCATCTCACCTGCCAGTCCTCATCTGCTTCCACAGTGGCATGGCCACGGTGCCAGGTGTCCCCCTCCGCGCTGCTCACTGCCAGCACCCTCCTCCACACCCCGCTCTGCTCCACAAAGACCCTGAGGGAGCCTGCCCAGGGTACCTACCATGAGGCAGGGTCTGTGCGGGATCCCCCCATCCCGAGGTGTCCCCAGGGTCCCAGTGCTCACCTGGGGCGCTGGCACTCAGCTGGTACCAGAAGGCCAGGCACTGGGCAGGCGCCAAGGGCTGGTAGGGCTGGGAGGTGAGGGCAGCCACATGCCCTGCGGGCAGGGAGCCTGTGCTCACCACCAGGTAATGGCCTGTAGGAGAGAAGCCCCATGTTGTGACTCTTCAACTGGCACCAGGGTACCACTGGGGCTGGGGATCTCCCCTGGCTTGGGGAGCCCCATACAGGATCACAGCATCATTAGGGTCTCTCTCTGTACATCATTCAGTGCAACCCCCTGCCAGGGCAGGTCATACAGGAATGTGCCCAGGAGGGTTTTGGATGTCTCCAGAGAGAGAGACTCCACAACCCCCCTGGGCAGCCTGTGCCAGTGCTCTGACAACCTTAATGGAAAGAACTTCTTCCTCATGTTGAGGTGAAACTTGTTGTGTGTTAGTTTATGGCTGTTGCTCCTTGTCCTGTCACTGGGCACCATTGAAAAGAGTCTGACACCATCCTGCTGGCACCCATTTTTGAGATACTGAGCTACATTGATGAGATCCCCTCTCAGGCTGCTCTTCTCCAGACTAACCATGCCCAGCTCCCGCAGTCTTTCCTCACAAGAGAGATGCCCCAAACCCCTGAGCATTCTGGTTAGTCTCTGCTGGACCCACTCCAGCAGCTCCTTGTCTGTCTTGTACTGAGGAGCCCAGTAATTCCCTCTGCACATCCTGGGCAGGCAGGACACAAGGCAGATGATAGGCAGGAGAGAAAGGGCAGGCAGGGCACAGGGCAGGCAGGGCACTTCGAGCAGGCAAGGCACTCAGGACAGGCAGGGCAGTCGGGGCAGGCAGGGTGCTCAGGACAGGCAGGGAGGGCAGGCAGGGCACTCGGGACAGGCAGGGCACAGGACAGGCAGGGCGCTCAGGGCAGGCAGGGCGCTCAGGATGGGCAGGGTGCTCAGGGCAGGCAGGGCACAGGACAGGCAGGGCGCTCAGGACAGGCAGGGTGCTCAGGGCAGACAGAGTGCTCTGGACAGGCAGGGTGCTCAGGACAGGCAGGGCGTTCTGGACAGGCAGGGCGCTCAGGGCAGGCAGGGCTCTCTGGACAGGCAGGGTGCTCAGGGCAGGCAGGGCGCTCAGGACAGGCAGCAGGGCTCCCCAGGAAGCCGTGGTGCCGGTACCTGCTGCAGTGCCGGTGGTGTGGTCAGCCGGGGGCCCGGCAGTGGTGCCCGTGCCATTGCTCTGCCGCAGCCACTCCTGCTGCCCGCTGCTCACCAGCCCGCAGGTGTCTGCCTCGAAGGAGCAGGAGAGCTCAGCCCCACAGGGTCCCACTGTCAGGGCCAGGTCGTCCAGTGCCACGTCCCCCAGGAACCCATCCCGCAGGGCCTCAAAAGCCACCTGTGCCAAGACAACCCTGTCAGATGGACCGAACCCCAACACAGCCCCGTCAGATGGACTGAGCCCAACACAGCCCCGTCAGATGGACCGAACCCCAACACAGCCTCATCAGATGGACTGAACCCCAACACAGCCTCATCAGATGGACTGACCCCAACACAGCCCCATCAGATGGACTGAACCCCAGCACAGCCTCATCAGATGGACTGACTCCAACACAGCCCCATCAGATGGACTGACTCCAACACAGGCCCGTCAGATGGACCAAACCCCAACACAGCCCCGTCAGATGGACTGAGCCCCACCAGTACCCGGGGGCATGGGGGTGCCCAGTCCTCACCCGGTACTGATGCTGGCCTGTAGCAGGCAGGGTGGCCCGTCCTCGGTGCCAGACACTGCCCTGGGTGCCCCGCTGGGTCCAGAGCACTGTCTCCTCTGCTCCCTCCAGCCACAGCTTGAGGTTCAGGGTGCCTGTAATGAGGGGAGCATAGAGCAGCCATCCTGCGCCCGCAGGACCCGGCTGTAGCAGGGGAGGAGGCTGCGTACCAATCTGCGGGCCAGCCAGGCGGTACCAGAAGGACAGGCAGTGCGCGGTGGCAGCGGGCTCCTGTGGGTATGTGACGAGCTGCGCCCGCTCCCCACGGCTCCATGGCGCAGAGGGGTCCGCAGCCAGGAAGTAGCCTGAGTGTCCGGGACAGCCAGGGTGGAGTGGACACAGACACAGACATGGACACGGGTGCTCGGAGCTGCACCCGCATCACTCACACCCTGGTGTCCAGGTGTCCCCAGGCTGCCCCTGGTTGGTCTCACCCCACAGGCATGTGGCTGCTTGGAGCACACAGGGCACATCCAAGTGCTGGGGACAGGAGGCTGTGGGTGTCCTGGGCTTCCCAGGGTCCCTGGGAGAGGAGCCAGCCCCTTACCTGAGCCTGTGGTGTGGTCGGAGCCCTGTCCTTGCCCTGTGCCACGGACCCATTTGAAGTCACTGGACTGATCCTGGTACCAGCCACACATGCCCCTCTCAAAGTTGCAGGACAGCTCTGGACAAAGCGAGATGATAATGATGAGGGAGCAGGGACAGGGCACCCCAAAAGCAAACAGGTCGTCCCAATGTCCCTTTCCCTCTACCTGCCTTCCCCCTCCCCAGATTCAACCCTTGCAGGTGTCCGGGGGCAGGATGTATGCTCAGTCCTACCCCAGAGCTTTTGCACCGTGGTCCTGTCCCTGGGCTGAGGACAGGGTGACAGTCACCAGGCAGCCCCCATGGGAACATCCTCCATCTCTGTGGGTGGGGGTCCCCTCCTGCCCTCAGCTGCTCCCTGCCAACGTGCCCGTGGCCGTACCCGTGGCTGCTGGTGGCACCATGTCAGGGTGGCACTGCACAAATGTCACGTTATCCACGGCAGCGCTTGCTGAGTCCTGCAGATCCACCAGTGCCAGCAGCTCAACCTGGGGAGAATGTGACAGTGGCAGTGAGCCTGGGGTGCCTGGCACTGCCCTGTGCAGCCGACCAGGCTGGTCCCTGTGCTCCAAGAACACCTGGAAGGGTCGGCTCCTCTCTCCCAGCAGGATGTGGATGTGTCCCTCAGCTGTGCTGCCCTGTCCCTGCGTGTGCCAGGCCACATGGGAGGTGCCAGCGGTGTGATCCGCGATGCTGACAGCGATGAAGCCTGGCATGAGAGGTGGTGCTGAGCCTGCGGGCACCAGCAGCGTCCCCACCAGAGCCCTACATAGCCCCAGCACCCCCAGCCCGCAGACACAGGGGACAGGGACACCGCGGCGCCAGGGCAGTGTGATGGGGCAGAGCAGGGCTGAGAGGCAGCAAAGTCAGGAAGGGGCAGGGCGATCTGCCCTGTGCTGGGGGGGGCAGGGAGCAGGCAGAGGCAGGCAGGGGCAGGCAGGGTGCAGGCAGGGATCAGGCAGAGGCAGGCAGGGGCAGGCAGGGAGCAGGCAGAGGCAGGCAGGTGCAGGCAGGGTGCAGGCAGGGAGCAGGCAGAGGCAGGCAGGGGCAGGCAGGGAGCAGGCAGAGGCAGGCAGGTGCAGGCAGGGTGCAGGCAGGGAGCAGGCAGGGTGCAGGCAGGGAGCAGGCAGGGAGCAGGCAGGGTGCAGGCAGGGAGCAGGCAGAGGCAGGCAGGGGCAGGCAGGGTGCAGGCAGAGGGGCAGGCAGGGGACAGGCAGAGGGGCAGACAGGAGGCAGGGTGCAAGCAGGATGCAGGTAGGGTGCAGGCAAGATGCAGGCAGGGTGCAGGCCAGGCACACCGGGGCAGGCAGGAGGTTACCTTGGGTGCTGCTGTTGATGTGGTAGCTCATCTCCATGGCACAGGCAGGGCCGGAAGGGCCCAGCAGAGGCGTGCGGGCCTTGGCAGCAGCCACCATTTGTCCTTCTCCTGCCTGGACAGTCAGGAAAGCCCCTGGGGATGGAAACACCCTGAGAGGTTGCACCTACCCTGGCAGCACCCACCAAGCACCCTGTCCACTATCACCTCCACCCGTCCCGTGGTGGCTGGTGGGAGCGGGAGGTCCCTGCACCCTGGGGACCAGAGAGCTCCATCTCAGCGGAGGAGCAGCCTCACCTGTGAGGATGGTGCCGGCGGGCTGGGGCTCGGTGGTTCTCTGCAGCTCCCAGCGCAGCCGCCCCACACTGACGTCGTGCCAGCCCCCGGGCCCCTCCTCGAACGTGGTTGCTCCTGCAACAGCCCAGGCTCAGCCCCGCGCAGCACCCGTGTCCCGGCCGTGCCTCCCGGGCTGCCGCTCACCGCAGCGCGTCTCGTCCGAGCCGTCGGCGCAGGTCGCGGCGAAGTCGCAGCCCAGCTCCGCCGCGATGCACTCGCCGCTGTCACACGCCACCTCCGCGGCCGCGCAGGGATCGGCTCCCCCCAGGCTCGGCAGCGCGGTCGAGGGCTGCTCTGATGGAGAAATCCCCCGGGATGGGAGCAGCGGTGAGAGCAGCGGCAGCGCCGCCCCGCCAGCCGCGGGTCCCCGTTCCCCACCCCTGCCCTGCTGCTGCCAGGGCTCGTGACAGCTGCCCTGTGCGGCACGGCTCGGGCAGGAGATTTTGGCACAGGAGATGGGGTGTCACAGCCGCAGGACAGGGACACCAGGCTGTGGGACCTGTGACAAGTGACTGCCACAGCAGACCCCGTGGTGTGTCCCTTGGGGATGGTGCCGTGGGCACAAGGCACCCGGGGATACTGCCTTGCCAGAGCGGGGCCGGGGACCCTCAGGCTCACCCAGCTCCTGCACGCAGCCCGGGGACAGGATCAGGTCATCGATAGCTACGGTCCCTGCGCTGCCAGCCACCCCCTCGATCAGCACCTGTGGAGGAGTACCACGCCACCACCATGACCATGGGGTCTGGCACTGCATGGAGGGGCCCAGAGATGGCACTGGTACAGGGTGACACGGGGGAGCTGTGGACAGGGGAACCCCACTTGTGTGACCGGCTGACCGTGCTTTCTCTGAGGATGGGCTCAGCATGGTGATGCTGAAGGCTGGAAGGGGAGCTGGCAGGGCTATGGTGGGCCTGGGGTGATGATGCTGCCCATGCACACCACCATGGCCTGTGGCTGCCCAGAGGTGCTGCTGGGGTGCATTGGGGTGCCCTCTAGGGCTGTCTGGGAGAGGGATGGGTTGTGTGTTTGGCCACAGGGGACAGCAGACAGGAAGCATTGAAGGCATGGGGTGACATGGGAGGGATGCAGACATCCCCTCCAGTAGGGTGGTCCCTGGGCTGGAGGGGCTGGTAGGGGGTTTGAAGGTATGGGCACAAGGACATAAGGGTGACACATACTGGCACCAGAGGCTCAGTTCTGGTGCCCGGTTCCCAGTTCAACCCTGGTCCCATGGGTGCTTACTGAGGGTGTCTCCGTGCCCCCTATCCCACAGGTGCCTGCCCACCTTAAAGCTGTCCGTCACATTGAAGTCCACTCTCTCCCGGACCCAGAGGCTGCCCAAGTCCCCTCTCCTCTCCCTCACCAAGTACTTGGTGAAGTTGGTCATGTAGGAGATGCTGAGGCTGCTGGTGGCCGAGCCATGGAGGTGACAGTATAGCACGAGCTGGGGATAGGGAGGGGATGAGCAAACCCCAATACCCCAGGGCAGAGGCAGCTTCTTGCACCCCTGGCATAGCCAGGGGACGCTCCCAAAGGTGGGGCTGGAGGAGCTCATAGCTGGCAACAGGCACCAGAGATGCCACCAAACCACCCCCAAGATCCTGCTGCCCATCCAAACTACCCCAAAATCCTGCTGCCCATCCAAACCACCCCCAAAATCCTGCTGCCCATTGCCAGCAATGGGTCAGCTGCAGCCCAGCCCCATGTGCCCACACAGGCCGTGGTGTGGGGCCCCAGAGGTGACTCACAGAGCAGGAGTTGGTGGCCTGGAGAGTGGCACTGCTGAGCCGTGCCGTGCTGCCAGCGCTGCCCACGTGGAGGAAAAACCCTGTGGGAGATGCCAGGAAGGGACTGGTGGCACCATGGGGGTACAAGATGCTCTTTTCCTGGCACAGCCTGAAGCCGAGCCCAGGGAATGTGCCAGCGATGCCCCATGGACCTGTGGTGGGGCTCCCCTGGGGTGCTGGTGCCCAGGTACCTGCCCTGCTGCTACTGCTGTGGTCCCGGGTGGGGAAGCCGTACTCAGTGCCCAGGTTCAGGCTCGTGTTCCTCTCCCACGCCGGCTGCCCGGCCTCTGCCTCCCAGCTGCAGAGGTTCTGCTCGAAGGAGCAGAGCTCGAAGGATGCTGCGGGCAGGGAGGGAGGGCAGAGTGACCCAGGGGTGGGGTCCCAGCCTTCCCCACAGCAGGGGGGTCACTGCAATGGGCTGGGCTGATGCCACCCCTCCAGAAAGCCCTTGGGAGAATTTTGCCCCTCTGGCTGCACTGCCATAGGGCAGATCTGGGGTGACCCCTGCCAGCCCCATGACCCAGCTTTGCCCCATCAGTGCAGACCCTCAGCCCATCTGTGTGGTTGGTGGGGGCAGTGGGCAGGAACCCTCCTGGGGCCAGGCATGCTCACTGCATTGCGTTGGATCCTCATCCGAGCCGTCCCCACAGTCATCAGTGCCGTCACAGAAGCGGTGCTGTGCCAGGCAGGAGCCGTGGCTGCAGCGGCTCTCCTCCGCCCCACAGACCTGCTGCCCCAGCTCTGGGGCGGTGGGACACTGTCAGCAGATGGCTTGGCCTACAGGGACCCCTGCACATCTGGGCTCCCCCATGTCCTCCCTGGGTTACTTGAGGGACAGACTTTGCTGCCCAGCCCATGTCCTGGCCAGGACAAGGTACCTCCAAGACACAGCAGGAGAGCTCCCAAACCAAAGCCCAAACCAGTTCCCAGCTCATGTCTCATCCCAGAGGATGTGGGACTCACCCTGCAAGGCGCAGTTCCTGAAGACAATGTCATCGAGTGCCAGCTCTGCCCCACTCATGGGTGGTTGTGTCAGGGAAAAGATGAGCTGCCAGTGAGAGGATGGGGATGGCACAAGCTGAGAATCAGCCTGAACTGCCCGAGGGGCCTCGGCTGCCCGGGCATCACGTGGTTCCGCCGGCCCAGCTCGCAGGGCTGGACACTGCCCTGCCTCACCTGGAACTCCCCTGTCACCTGGCCTGGGTACGCAACCAGCTGGTGCCAGCCCTCGCCTCCGTGCCCAGGGCTCTGCCACAGCTCCACCACCTCGTCTGTGTGTGCCATGGCCAGGCGCAGCACTGGCCACTCTGTCTGGTTGAGCACTGTGGGGACACCCAGGATGTGGTCATGGGCATCCTGGGGTACCCCTGGGAACCAGAACTGGGATGCCTGCGTCCTGTCAGCTCTGCTTGTGGAGCATAGAGATGAGCGGGATGGCAAGGACCCATCTTGAGGTGCCGGTGGCTCTGTCCCTGCCATGGGGACAGATGGCCCCATCCCTCCCCACTGCCCCCATCATAGCTTCCCTGTGCCTGGTGCCCCAAGACCTGCCTGTGCCCACCATGGGGCCCTCACCGCTGCCCGAGAGGTGGTACCAGGCCCTGATCTCGCATGTGGCGGCTGCTTCCTGCATCATGGGTGACCTGAGCCAGGCCGTGGCTGTGGTCTTTGCCGGAGGGGACACAGTCACCATGAACCACCCTGGGGACAGCAGAGAGCAAAGCAGGGGCTGCAGCCCCATGGGATGGCACTGGAGCTGAGGCTGGTGCTGCTCCTGCCCACCATGGGTCTGCTGCATCCCCTGCACCCTACAAGGATGGGTGTCCTGCCACCCTGGCTTCAGGACACCCATGGCCCCGTGGTGCGGTGCTGGAGCCTGCTCAGCACCCGAGCAGCTCCTGCTTACCCAGGTCGGTGCCCAGGGTGTGATCCGAGTGGGGCCCCGTGCCCCATGTGGCCAGGTTGGCATGGCCCCGCACCCATCTGTACACTGAGGTGCTCACGTCCTGCCAGCCACAGGCATCGTCCTCGAAGTCACAGGTAAAGGAGGTGCCCAGCGCTGCTGAGCCCTGCAGGTACCCTGGGGCAGGTGGATGGGGCATCAGGGCAAGGCTGGGGCCACCCCATGGACCTGCACCCACCCCGGGGTCCTGCACCCGCCCCATGGACCTGCACCCGCCCCATAAGCCTGCACCCACCCCAGGGTCCTGCACCCACAGCGCCCCCACTCCATTAGTCGGAGCGGGACAGGGGCTGGGGGGGCACCCACCGCACTGGTCCTCGTCGGAGCAGTTGCCACAGTTGCAGATGAAGTTGCAGCGCTCCTTGGCCACGCTGCTGCAGCTGCGGGCACCGCTGGAGCCGCCGGGGGGGACGGAACCGGCTGTGGGAGAGACAACGGGACTACAGAGGGCAGGGGCAGCAGCGGTGCCAGCACACGGGCCCTGCAGGGGACCATGGTCTGGGCTCCCAGCCTGGGACCGTGCTGTGGAGCGCTGAGCTCTCAGTGGCACCATTCCTTGGGCAGGAACCCACCAGCGCCCCACAGCTCCACATCTGCTCTGCCATGTCCCACTGTCAGCCCTGCTCCCACACATCCCTGGGTCCCGCTGACCCTCCAGCCGAGCATATCCCACCCCTCAGCCCCTGTTTTGGGAAGAACAGGAAATCTGGGCATTTCCCTTCCCACGCTGCCCAAAGCCAGTGATCTCCAGCTCAGCCATCGCCCTGGAGAATCCTGGGCTGTCAGTGGAGCCCAGAGGAGGGTTTTGCTGGGCTGCATCTGCCCCGGCCTCCCCCCAAGCAGCGCAGCCCCCTAAAGCTGGGGCAGCAGAGATCCCCATGGGAGCACACACTGGGGGCCCCTTCCCTCCCCACAGCAGCACCCCCGCGGCAGCAGAGCTCACCCAGCAGCAGCAGGAGGGTGAGCACCTTCTGCCCCGACATCTCCAGGACACGGCGACGGTGAAACGGAGCTGGGAGAGGCACGGGGCTGGTGGGGGAGGCCATGCTGTGAGCCCAGGGCTGGAATCTGCTCCCCTGGACTTCAGCCCCGCTGTTATCTGCTTTCCAGCCCCGCAGCAGGGTTTATGGCCGGGCTGGGACAGGTCACCTGTGGTCCTGCTGCCCGGCACCACCACAGCATCGCAGATGGTGAACGGGCAGCTCTTCATCCAGCCCCAAGAGACCTTTGGCTGCTTCTCCCCATTGAACCACTCTTCTTCAGCCCCCCTTTTCCAACCAGGACAAGATGCTGGGTGCTGCTCTGACCAGGATGGGGTTGGCTGGCACACACCAGCTCAGAGAGGGAAAAGGCCACTTCTTCCCACCAAGCCAGTGATGCTGCCAGCCCTGAGGGAGAAGCTGGCACCTCTGCCAGGGGCCTGGGGGCCATAATGTGCCAGCTGCTGGGCTGTGTCATGTTTATCCACAGGGAATTAAAACATGATAGCATAAGGAGCAGAGGGAGAACCTCTGGGTGAAAGACAGGGAGTGGCCGGAGATGACAGTTGTGCTGAAGGATGGTGGGAATGGGGTGCAAGGAGCAACCCCAAGGCAGGAAAGATATGAATGGGGCATGATGCAGCCAGGCAGTGGTGAGCCACAGCAGGCAGGGATGCACAGGACTGGAGGGAGTTAGCCTTAAAAATGTTGGAGCTTGGAATTCAGAACAAAACTCGAAGTGTCGAGAAGTTTGGGGCAGGCTGGGAGGGGAGGCAGGGACAGGCAGGACACATCCCATGGTGTCCTGCAGCCTGTCCCAGCACTCAGCTGAGCTGCCTTAGCGCACCCCAGCCCTGCCGATGGCAGGCAGGAGCGGGGGACTCAGCCTGCCCGCTCCAGGCAGAGCAGCCTGGCAGAGCCAGCCTCCCACTGCCACACGTTTGGGCAGAAGCTGTTTTGGGAGGGTGCCCTGGCCAGCAGAGCCTGGCAACAGCCTGCAATGCCCCTTCCCCGGGCTCTCAGCAGCATCTCTCCAGCCATTGCCCTCTTCTTCAGCCCCAGCAGAGCCTCCTGCTGCCGCCGCTGCAGCCCCCGTGCCCAGAGCTGGGCCCCCGTTGCTGAAGGCTGAGTGCGGAGGTTTCTCCCCTCCTGTCTACGGCCTTGGACAGCAGATTGCAGGTGATTGCATCAGGTGCAGTAAAGCACAGGGTTCACTCCTTCCCCCAGCACGAGCGGGGTCGGTACCTGCACCCTCCTAGCCCTGTGCCCCGGCACTGGCAGCGCCTGCAGGCGGGAACCCTGCCCTTCCCCGGCTGTCCAGAGCCCTGACGGGCACCAAGCTGAGCTCAAGCAGAGCAGCCACGGGCCTCCTGGAGCATCTCCAGCAGGTCTGATCCCTCCCTTCTGCACTGAGGAGGCACAAGCGGATGTTGAGGACCCCCACTACAGAGATGTGAGCATACTGGAGCAGACCGTGATGATGATAAAGGGACTGAGCTTCCCATGAGGACAGAGCTGGAGCTGCCCAAACTTGAGAAGGCACAGGGGGATGTCACCCATGTGTATAAAGACCTAACAGGAGGGAGCAGAGAGGAGCAGCCTCTTCTAAGCAGTGAGTGCCCTGTGAAAGGACAAGAGACAGTGAGAACATGAAATACCATGTAAGAAAAACCTCTGCTGTGAGGGCCATCAAAACCACAGCAGGCTGTAGGGTCTGGAGCTGTGGAGATGCCCAAAACCCACAGCCCCAGGCAACCGGCTGGAGCTGGCTCTGCTGGGGCAAGGGATGGACTGGACATCTCCAGAGGTGCTTCCAAGCTGCGCTCCTCCATGTGACCAGTGCAGGGCACTCAGCCCCCACCTAACAGCCACCAGTGTTCAGGGCACTCCTGACTGTTGTGTAACATTCACCCCAGCATGGAGAAGATGGTCAGCACTTTGCAGGAGGTCAAGTGTAGGCACAGCAGAGCTGTTTGTCTAGAGCAGGCCCAGTGCAACCTCATGCATGTTGCACTTTCAAACTGAAACACGGGAGATTGAGGTGAGCTCTTAGGTAGAAGCTCTTCCCTGTGAGGGTGCTGAGGCGCTGGCACAGGGTGCCCAGAGAAGCTGTGGCTGCCCCATCCCTGGCAGTGTTCAAGGCCAGGTTGGACACAGGGGCTTGGAGCAACCTGCTCTAGTGGAAGGTGTCCCTGCCCGTGGCAGGGGGTTGGAACTGGATGAGCTTTAAGGTCCCCTCAACCCAAACCATTCTATGATTTTGCGATATTATATCCTGGGCACCTGAGCTGAGCTGCCAGCTTGCTTCCCCTTCCACCAGCTTGCTTCCCCTTCCCCCTCCTGTGGAGGCTGGTGGGCACCATCCTCCACAGGAGACTGAGCTACAGCCCTGAGCTACCACCCAGGCAGTGGTCCCACACCCCGAGCCTGGCCCATGAAGCTCATCCCTATCCCTCATGATCTATCTTTTGAGTTTGAGGCAGGACACTGGGCCCGGGGGCTGAGCCTCAGCAGGTTGTGCTGACCCTGCATGGCTCCAGGCACGGAGGAACCGCTTCCTCTCTAGGTAGCCCACATCCCTGATGGCAAGGGGGGAAGGCAGGGAGGCAGCAGCAGGCAGAGTGGCCAGGCAGGAGCCAGGAGCACACAGGATCGTAGTCTGACAGGTGAAATGGGGCTGGGACCTGGGGGTTAAGGCTCCTCCAGTCCCAACCTTGTATGGGACAGCGACCAAGCGATCTACCTGGCAGCCTGACCTCTACCTGAGCCTTGAGCTCTACCTCAAGGTGTGACCACCCAGTGGGGTGGGAACAGGCATGGTCTCCCAACCATGCCCCGGGGCAGCTCAGCTCCCTCCCCACCAGGCATGGGGACCGATTGCTCCCTCCACCCTTGCCCCAACCCTTCCCAAGGCTGATCCTGACAGCCCCTCCGATGTCCCCACCCCAGACCCTGACAGCTCCAGGGTCAGGCCCCCACGAGGGGCTGGAAACCTGGGGGGTCACTCCTGTTGTGGGGGGTACATCCCAGACCAGGGGAAGGAGCAGACCGAGCCATGAACACTGCGCTGCCCAGGGTGTTTAATTCTCACACACGCATGTGGGACAAACCCCGTCGCTACTGGGGAGGTCAGGGCACGGCACCCACCGGCTTCACCAAGGCTTTGCCGCGCTGGGGACGTGGGAGCACCCACCAGCACGTGGGAAGTCCGGTGACAGTGGAGAACAGGCGAGTTCAACACAAAGGAAAACCAGAAGAGCCCAGAGTACCGGGAGCCCACTGCCACCACCCCGACACCGGGTCTGGCCACACCAGCTCCAGGCTGGTGCCGCTTCTGCAGCCTGGGCAGACGAGTCAGTAGCCTTCATCCGCCCAGGTGATCTCGTAGTCCGGATACTTGGCCTTCAGCTTCTCCGTAGTCACGGAGTGGTCGGCTCGCCCAAAGCCCTAGCAGAGGAGAGAGGGGCCCCAAGTAGTGCCAGTGTGGTATCACCCACGGGGGAGCTCACGGCAATCAGAGGCTCGGGCAGCAGCCCCGGCAGCAGCAGATGCCACTGAGCCCATGAACCACCGATGGGCTCCGATCCCTCTGCGGCAGCGGCTCAGGCCACGGGCAGCTCAGCCCGGCCCCGGCTGCCGGAGAGCGGGATGGCGCCACCCTGGCGCTGGGAAAACCGGCACCGGCAACACCGACATCCGTCCCGGGGCTGCCATGGGGATGCGATGCGCGCATCCCACGAGCAGCGTGCCCGGCGCGGGAACCCGCGCGGCATCGGGAGGAAGCGGCCGCGCCCACGGGGGTGTGTGTCATGTCCCCCCCCCGCCGCCGCACCCCCGGGCCCCGCTTACCACCGAGTATCCGTAAACGTGGATCTTCCTCTCCTGGGGGCGGTGGGCGAGCCGGCCGCCCCCCAGGCACTCGCAGTCCAGGCCCTGCCGCGCCAGCTCCGCCGCCGTCCGCTCGTAGATGTCGGCTGCGGGGAGAGGGACCCGTGGGGCCGGTCACGCCCGGGGTGGGGGCAGACACCGCCCGAGCCCCGAGGAGGAGCCGCGGGGCAGCCCCGGTACCGCGGGTGCGGGGATGGAGCCCGCGGTGCGCGCGCCCCTCACCGTGGTACTCGGCCCAGCCGTGCCCGCGCACGACGTCCTTCCCGGGCGCGCCGGCCGCGCGCACACGCACCAGCACGTACTTGAACACGCCGTCACCGTCGATCTCCACGTCCGGGACCCCCGAGAGCGCCGCCGCCATCGCGCCCGCCCCGCGCCGCGACACGCGCCTTCCGCCGCCGCCGCCGCCGCCAACCAGCGCCCGGCACCGCCCACGGGTGCCCGCCCACCGGCGGGGCGGGGCCCCGGCTGCGGGGACCGGCGGAGGGGGAGCTCGGGGCGGGTTCTCCTCAGGCCTCGCCCCGCGGCGCCGCGGCCCGGCCGGAGCTGGAGGCGGCACCCGCACGGCCCAGCGGCAGCGCGCCCGGGGCTGGGCAGCACCGTGGGGCAGCCCCGGGCGAGCTGCGGAGAACTGAGCAGTGCCTTCGGCCGGCTCTGCCCTCCGCCGGTGCCCCGGCCCCTCCCTGGGGCAGCCCCACTGCCCTCGGCCGCGGTCAGACGCCCCCCCCCCCGCCGCGGGAGCCTTCATCCCGCCTGGCTCCACACCCAGCCATGGGTACAGCCGGGACCTACCGCAGCCCCTGCCCCGCCTTACGGGGTCCCGGGGGCACCCGTGGGTGCGTTACAGCTCCCCCAGGGGGTCCCTGCTGCACCCGACGATCACACAGTGACATGCTCAGGACACAGACATGAAGGAGCGGGGACCCTGTGGCACTCGCTCCCACCGCAGACCGCACCGGTGCATCCCTGCAGGGCTGCCAGCAGCACCCCAGGTTCTGCACGGCCCCAGCAGCGCTGCGGTGGGCCACGGGGCACTGGGCAGTGTGCTGGATGCAAGCAGGCACAGGGGGCTCTGTGTGTGCAGGCAGCCAGGCTGGCCAGCGGGCAGAGGCTGGGGGTCCTTGGGGTGCCCTCTCTCTGAGCAAGCATCGCTCACCCGGAGAGGGCTCTGTGGGGTCATGCCAGGGGGCTGGCTGGGACCTGTGCCCCGTGGCCAACCTTGGCCAATACTCCTGTGCCCTACAGCCCCCGCGAGCCCAGCACCCCCACCTGCAGCTCCCCCCCACACCAATGCTGGCTGCCCACAGCCTGCCGCAGCCTTGTCCTCCCCTCTGTGCCACATCCGAGAGGGCATCCCTGTCCCACCGTGCTGACAGGGCAACACCTATCTACAAAGTGGGGTGAGCCGGGGGGTGCAGGAGGGGTCCCCACCCCACGTTCACATGATGTCATCCAGGAGGTTGGGGCTGGCCACCCAGTCGAGCGTGCGGGGCTCGGAGGCTGCCATGATCATGCACATGAACTGTTTGCCTGTCCTCTTGTCGATGGGGTAGATGGTGGTGGGGGTGAAGCGCTTGTTGCTCTCCACGAAGTCGCAGAGCTGCTCATAGACGGCGGGGAACTCGTGGCGCAGGAAGACGCCGCGGATGCGCAGCTCCCGCTGGATGTTGATGAAGCAGACCTCCCGCGCCTTGCGGCCCTCTTCGCCCTCCTTGTCGATGTCCGCCGTGCCGGGGGGCGGCGTCAGGATCAATGTCTCCATGTCCCGCTCTTTCTTCAGGATCTTCTTCTCGGGGCTGGAGGAGGCTAAGGCCACCTTGGCATATTTCCTGACCGTCGGCACCTGCATCTTTGGTGATGGCTTGTCCGGCACTTTTTGGGTGACAGCCACAGTTACATTCAGGAGGAAACATTCGTCAGGGTCATACTGGTTGCCCGTCTCCCGCAGCTCCCGGGCGTACTCCCCCAGGTTGTCCGAGTAGCTGTCCAGCTCCCGCAGGGACAGGTAGGTGGGGGACATCAGCAGACTCTCCAGCCCGAACTGGAGGAAGTTCTCGGCCGAGCCAGCATTGGGGAAGCCCAGGAAGAGGACACCGCGGCCACGGGAGAGGTAGCCCACCTTGGCAATGCGCGAGAAGGCCTTGTGCACCTCGGTGTTCTCGCGGCAGAACTGCAGGACGTGGCGGCAGACGCTGCCCACCCGCCCATAGACACAGCTCTCCTTGTGCGTGTCCCAGTCTTCACGGCGGCAGTGCCGGGAGCAGTAGTAGGTGTAGCAGCTGTGGCACGACTTGAAGTAGAGGCAGGCGTTGAACATGGTTTCTGTCCGCCGGCACTTGGCGTTAGAGCACATCATCATGTCGTCCTCCTCTGCGCTCAGGTCGGGCGAGCAGTTCTCCGGGGACTTCTCGAAGGTGCCGACAGGCACTGGGGCAGGCGGGGGGCGCGGGGCGCTGGTGCGGGAGCTGGGGCCCGGCTGCTCCTTTGTGGGCCGGGGTCCCTCAGATGTGCCATGGGGACCCCTCCTGCCCTCGCCCCGCCGGGGAGGCGCGGTGGCGCTGGTGCCCAGGAGCTGCTTGAGCTGCTCGGCGAGGCTGTCCCTGTCCCCGGCGCGGTGGCCTGGTGTTGGCTTGTAGTCGATGACGAGGTCGGTGATGAGCTCGTCCAGCTGCTCCAGGCTCCGCTGGCGCCCAGAGCCGCTCTCCCTGGGGACGGGCTGCGGGGCACTGGGCATAGCATAGGGGTGCTCCCGCCCCCCATCCAGCATGTCCCAGCTAGCTGAGCGCCTCTCGCTCCTGCCCACCCCGTCGGCGCGGATGTCGTTGTCGGTGATGGTGATCTCCGGCGTGACGTACCAGGAGCGGCCCGGGGGGCCGCGGCCACCATCGGCATGTACCCTCTCAAGAATGGAGCTCTCCGAGAGGGACAGGGCGGCATAGCGCTTGGGCGAGCTCGACAGGTTGATCACCACCGGCTGGCGGCGCTCCTCGGGGGATAAGGCACGGTGCTGCTCCCGGGCGAGCAGGTTCTCGTAGCTGCGCCCACGCTGCAGGACCTCCTCCCTGTGCACCGCTGGCGCCAGGATGTTATCCCAGGACTTGGAGTAGTGCTGGGTCTCCCGGCCCAGCCGTGGGGGGGTTACTCCGTAGCTGGCGTGCCAGGAGGAGACCATGGCCTCATGCCCGGCTGGCTGCGGGGTGAAACGCGACACTTGCAGGGTCTGGTAGGGCAGCGAGCCCCGCTTGGGGCCGTACCAGTCGCCGAAGTGCAAGGGCTGGGCGCTGCGGGGCGGGGGGCACGTCCGCGACATCACCTCCCGCTCCCGGTACTTCCCGTAGTCCTCGGCATAGAAGACCCGAGCCGAGGAGCCGAGTGCTGGGTACGTCCTGGCGTCCTCGGCATAGAGGGTTTTGATTGGGGTGCCACGGGGGGGGGTAAAAGCGGGGCTCATCCCCATAGAAGGCGCGGGCGGGCGCCTCCTGCACCGGGTAGCCCCGCGGCTCCTCCACGTACAACGTCCGGGGTGGCACCGTGTGGACGGCGGCTTTGGCCGGGTCCTCGGCGTAGAAGTGTTGGGGGACAGCGTGGCGGCCGGGGTAGGGGTAGCTGGCGTAGCCCGAGCTGCGCAGGGGCATGGCGGGGCTGGGGCATCGCGCCGGCTCCTCCGCATAGAAGAACTTGGCGGGGACGCCGGGAGCCGAGAAGGTCATGCAGCCCCTGTCGGGGTATTCCCTGAACTCCCGCGAGGCGGGCACCGGCACCGTCTGGTACGCCAGCGCCCGGGGGTCTGCCTCGTAGTACTCTCCGGGATAGGGCAGGAACGGGGGGTCCCCGCTGTAGGAGTCGCTGGGGGTGGGAGTGCGGGACGCGGATGCCTGCCGGCTGCCCGGCACCGCCAGGCTGCGGGCGGGAGCGCGGGGCCAGCGCGGCGGCTCCTGCCGGCCCTGCGCTGCCCGCAGGCTGCGCGCTGCGTGCACCAGCACCGCCTCGTCTGGCTTGATGTCCACCCTGCACTTGACGTGGGGGCTGGCGCCCGCCTTGCCGCCCGGCCCCTCCTCGAAGCAGTTGCTGCCCAGGCAGAGCGGGGAGATGCGGCTGACGCTGCTGCGCTGCGGCTGCAGCTTGATGGGGTGCACCTCGTTGGCCATGGCCCGCAGCGGAGCTTGGCTCTCGCGGCGCGGCGAGGGCTCGGGCCGGGAGGGCTCCCGCGCCACCCGCAGCACCTCGCGCCCGCGCCGGGCCGGCGGCGGCGATGCCGAGACCGCGATGGGCACCGGGGTGAAGGTGGTCTTGACCCGCGGCGCGCTCTTGGAGCGGGCGCGGCGCTTCGGCTCGCTTCTCGGCGCCGGGGCTCTGCAGGCATAAGGGTCCGGCTTCGGGGGCACCCGCCTGCCCGGCGGCCCTGGTGTGGGCTCGGGGGTGCCGGGGCGCGGGCAGGGGTGCTCCATGGCCGCGGGGGTGCCCAGCTGCTCCTCCAGCGACTCGTCGAAGTCGAAGCTCCTGCAGTGGCGCTTGTTGAAGGGCTGCGGCTCGCGGGGCAGGGACGAGGACATGGAGGCATCACATCGTGCCAGGGGCTGGCAGACAATGGAATCCCTGGAGGCTGCAGTGGCCACCTTTATGTCTTGGTACACTGTAGACACGAGGATGTCAGGTGGGTCTGTTCGTGTCATCTTAAAAGCGACTATTCTCCTGCCAGCTCCTCTTCAGATGGCCTCAGAGGAAGGAAGCCGGCCCTGCAAGAGAACAGACGAGGTGCCTGAATCCCAGCAGGGACCTCGGGGAGCTGTGACGGCACTGGATAAATCCCCACAGCTGCTGGCTTGAGGGGGGGGTTTGGCCACATCCTCAGAAATGAGGGCTCGGGGACATCGCGCCCTCCGCTGCTGCTGTCAATAGTTGGATCCCAACTGGGGGAAAAAGCTGGAAAAAGGCTTCAATCCAATTTGCACCTCCAATTGGGGTGCAAATAACAGAGGCGATGGCAGGGCACCCATGGGTGTTCCAGGCACTGCAGGCAGTGGGGCAGTGTGCCAGCTCACTGCAGGAGAAGAGGCCACCAACCGCTCTGCCCTGTTACTGGGGTGCAGGACATTGGGACCCTTGTGCAGCATGACAGGAGATGGCAGCACCAGGGTTTTCCACAGCGGATGGGAAGCATGTGCCTGACTCTCCACTCTGTGACCATGTGTCCCCACGTCCTAGCACACGCTGTACCAAGCAACGCAGGCAGGAGCATCACCCCGGGATGGGTGCCATGAGCACCCACTGTGGTGGTTGTGAAGCCCACACAGCTCTGAGGCTCCAGAGGTACAAGAGGCTGTGCCCACCATGGCCGATGAACACTCCTGTGGGGTGCCAACAGTCACAGAATCCCAGACTGGTTTGGGTTGGAAGGACCTTAAAGCTCAGCTAGTTCCAGCACCTTCCACTAGAGCAGGTTGCTCCAAGCTCCTGTGTCCAACCTGGCCTTGAACACTGCCAGGGATGAGGCAGCCACAGCTTCTCTGGGCATCCTGTGCCAGCGCCTCAGCACCCTCACAGGGAAGAACTTCTGCCTAAGAGCTCATCTCAATCTCCCCTCTGGCAGGTTAAAGCCATTCCCCTTGCCCTGTCCCTACAGGCCCTTGTCCAAAGCCCCTCTCCAGATTTCCTGTAGCCCCTTTAGGCACTGGAGCTGCTCTAAGGTCTCTCCTTAAGGATCTTTCTCTTTTCCAGGCTGAACCAGCCCAGCTCTCAGCCTGTCTCTCTGCTCTCTCATAGCAGAGGTCTTCAGTCCCACTGCTTGCAGCCACATCACTCCCTGGGCCTCATCCATTCCGGCACGGGTGGCACCAGGGCCTGGTAGAGGGGTGCTGTGTTGGCTGCCCCAACCCCACGTGCCACCAGCGACTCCTCCATTGCTCCCCACAGCTCTGAGCAGCACAGACCAGGGTTCCTCTGCAATAACCCCGCTCTGAGGGGCTGTGCTGGATCAGCGCCCACCAGCTTTGTCTTCTTTTGTATCCTGTGGCCATGACATGTCTCCAGGGCTGGAGAGGTGGGATGGCAGCTGCACCTCCTGTGAGATGTGGGGTCTAACACTCACCGTGCACCAGCACCACGCACCCACCTGCTCCCGGACAATGCTGCTGGGGTGAGCAGAGCCCCGCCACATGTGACCCCGCTGTGTGACCAAGGGGAACATGAGCACAAGCCCCCCCGAGTGACTGGCACCAAATGGATGTGCCATCAGCTTTGCCCATGGCAGAGACATCCGGCTGGCTTTAATGCTTATTACATTCTATGAGGGTTTGGCGAAGGCGGGCACCAGCCGCTCCACAAGGCTCTAAAGGTGCACAGTAAAGGCCAGCAAAAGGCATTTGTCTTTGAACAGCAGCAGAGGACCACAGGACTGTGTTTCTGGGAGAAAAGGAAGAGACTTTATTCGGTGAGCAGCAGTATGGACTATGCAGAGATGGGGAGGGGGGGCTTGGGTCCCCCCTCACCACCCAGATAAAGCCCTGTCTCAGTCCACAGCAGGGGGGCAGATGCTGGAGCTGAGGTGAAGCCAGTGGGGCTGGCGTGTCTGTCCATAGGGTAGGCTGGGGAGATCTTGATGCCAGGAGGAGATGGGGATCCCAGTGCCTCTGAGACTGGGAGAAAAAGTTTGTCGCCATAGTGGTGGTTCAGCATCAGCCTGTCTGCATTACAGTGCTTGGGAGCTGGGCTGGATGCAGGCAGGCAGCACCCCACGCTGCAGCCATGCTGATAGTGGCACTGGGAAGCCCATCCCCGTGGTGTCAGGGTGGCTGGTGGCAGGGAACCACAGCCCAGGGTCCTACCTGGTCTGGCGGCAGCAGGGAGGGGGCGTGTGGGGTGACCTGGCCGAGGGCTCTGCAGCAGCTCCATCCCAGCTCTGCAAAATCAAAGAGGCATGTGAGGGTCCTAGGGCAGCCCTGGCATTGGAGGGGGGGAACATGGGGGAGCCATGGAGCACCCTGAGAGACCCCTGCAGCTGCAGCACTGCTGAGCCACACTGAGCTGCAGCCCCGTGAGGCCACTGTGCGCATCCCTGGGGATGTGGGCACCGCATCCCATGGGCAGTGGCATGTCCCCATCCCCCCCGGCGCACCCTGTGCCCACAGAGCCCGTGGGTTGCCATGGTTTCTCCCAATCATTCCTGCTCTGCGTGGGGAGTGTGGGTGTGTGGGGAGTGTGGGTATGAAGGGAGTGTGGGTGCGAGGGGAGTGTGGGTACAAAGGGAGTGTGGGTGTGTGGGGAGTGTGGGTACAAAGGGAGTGTGGGTGCGAGGGGAGTGTGGGTGCGTGGAGAGTGTGGGTACAAAGGGAGTGTGGGTGCGAGGGGAGTGTGGGTGCGTGGAGAGTGTGGGTACAAAGGGGGTGCGGGTGTGAGGGGAGTGTGGGTGTGAGGGGAGCTGCAGAGGACAGAGGGTATCCAAGGGGGACTCAGGGCTTTGTGGCACTGCAGCGGTAGAAAAGCACCCACAAAAGCACCGTCTGCCCATTGTGGTGGCCGTTCCACCACACCCCGGGTGCCACCTCTGCAGGGAAAGGGTTTCAGATCCCTCCCTGCTCTCCTGCCCCCCAGCTGGTGGGCACTGGGGGCCCTGCTCCCCCCCAGCCCTGCTGCTGTCACAGGCTGCAGCCCCCCTGTCCAGGGTCTCCGTGCTGGGTCACCTCAGGGATGCTGACATGGGCTGGCAGCACTTTCTGAGCTGCTGATGCCCTCAGGACGCCCCTGGGGACATGGCTCCCTGCCCATGACCCCACCCCAGGCTGCTTCTCACAGAGCCCCCCGTGCCCCACTGCTGGGCAGGACACATGGACACCTCTGCCCAGCAGGACACCCCTTGTGCCAGCCCACAGGGACCAACCCACAGCTCGACCTGGCACCAGTGTAGAGCCCGGTGACTGCAGAGCCCGGTGCCACCCACAACCCCCCCT
The DNA here is from genome assembly GCF_004027225.2 of Strigops habroptila. Classification (NCBI taxonomy): domain Eukaryota; kingdom Metazoa; phylum Chordata; class Aves; order Psittaciformes; family Psittacidae; genus Strigops; species Strigops habroptila. The sequence goes on along the minus strand of NC_044291.2, from coordinate 11,630,961 downwards.
CTCCGTCCCCTGCTGCCTGTGGAGCCCTGCCAGCAGCGGGGACTGCCCTTGCTCCCTGCCCAGCTCCTCACACTGCTGCAGGCCAGGAGCGACCCGGGATGCCGGAGGGGCCTGCGCAAGGCTGCCAGGAACTGGGTCACTGCCGGCACGTGGCACATGCACTCTGTGCAGTGCCCTGCCAGTGCTCTCACCACTGCCAGGCACTGCAGCACCAACCTCCTGCTGCCTGCCCGTGCCCATGGCGAGCGCACTGCCTGCTGCCTGCCCCTCACTGCCTGCACACACTGTGCCAAGCACACTGCCAGGGCACTGCCTGCACTGTACTGAGCACTGCCAGGGCACTGCCAGCTTCCTGCCCTGCCCCATGCGCACAGCCTGCACACACTGCCCTCATGCTGCCAGTGCACTGCTCGGCAACCCATGCGCATCCCACTGAGCAGACAGCAGAGCCCTGCCTGCACTGCCTGGGCGCACTGCAGCGGCCGCACTGCCAGCACACTGCCTACACATGCAATGCACTGAGCACGCTGCCACTGCACCAGCCCGCAGGCAGCCCCAGCATGCTGCCAGCACACGCTGCACTGCACCGAGCTCCTGGCCTGCCTGTGACAGCAGCGTGCCCTCAGCACACAGGTCCAAAACACGGCCAGGGCAGCACCTTGTGTGCGCTGTGAGCAGTGTGCTCCTGCAGGCGATGCTGGGGATATGGCCAGCACACTGCCATGGGTACACTGCTACGAGTGCACTGCCATGGGCACTGCCAGCCCTGACGCTGCTGCGCACAGCCACCACTGCCCGGGCCCTGCCCGCAGCCTGCGCCGGCCACAGCTAGGGAACACCCGGCCCCTGGCCCCTGCCCTGTGCATTGGCAAATAGACACTTCCCCCTCTGCACCCCCCCAGGGCACCCCCCAACACACACAGTGCTCTGTACCCCTGCAGCATTGCCCCGGCTGTGTATCTCACGGCCGCTTCACACCTCCCTGTGCCCCCCATCTGTGAGCCCCCCGGCCTCCTGTATACACATGGCACAGCCCCAGCACCCCCAGCCCGGGCCACCCCCCGGAGGAGCTCATCCTGCCTCGGGAAGCGGCACCCGCAGCCCAGGAGGGTGCCGCCGGTACTGGCACCAGGCAAGGGGGTGCAGGACCCCCGGGGCACAAGTGATGCCCCGATCCCAGACAGCCCCGGCTCCCCCCGGAGAAGCTTGGCAACGGGCGCGGCCGGAGAGGGGGGAATGGGGGACCCCGGGGGGGGGTCGCAGTGCCCAGGATGGGAGGGGGTCGAGGGGAGCGGGGCTGTCCCGGGCGCTGCCGCGAACCGCGGACCCCTGGGCGGTGGCCGCGGGATTCCCTTCTTCCCCCCCCCCGCTGCGCACCGGCACCGGGAGGCACCGGGCCCGCTGGGCCGCGCCGTGCGCTGCAGAGGGAGATAGCCTGGCCCGGGCACTGCGGCGGGATGGAGAAGAGGATGAGGATGGGGATGGGGAAGAGGATGAGGGACACGGGGGGTGGGATGCGATGTGTTGGGTGACTCGGCCCGGGGGCGAGGGAGGGGGATGGCCCTGGGGGGCCCGAGAGACGGGGAGGGCACAGCGGGATGGGATGGGGACAGGGATGTGAGGCATGAACTGGGGGGATGGGGAGGATGGGGAGCATGGGCGGATGGGGGGGGATGGCCCCGGGGGGTCTCAGGAGGATGGGACGGGGATGTGGAACAGGGAGGGTCGAGGTGGGGGCTCGAGGCGAGGGCATAGGGGGGTAGGACGCCATGCGATGGTCCGGAGGGGTCGGGGAGGGGGCCTGGTCAGGGTCCCCCGGGAGTATGACAGGCCCCAGCCCCCTGCCCGGGCCTCCCCTTACCTGCTCCGCGTCCGCCGCCCCGGCGGCCCCCCCGCCGCATCCCCGCCACCGCCGGCGCACTAGGCTCGGGCTGCCGCCTCCGCGGTGGCCATGGCCCGGCCCGGCTCCGCCCGATCCAGCACGGCCCGGTCCGGTAGGGCACGGCACGGAACGGAACGGAACGGCACGGCACGACGCTCCGCCGCGGCCGCCCGGCTCCGCCGCCGCTTGTTTTCCCATAAATACGGCAGGCGGAGTTACCGGCCGGGACCGGGACCGGAGCCACCCACCGGCACCGCCCCCGGCCCCGGCCCCCGTCATCGGGCCCTGCTCCGGCTCCGCTCGGCCCCGGCCCCCATCCTCATCCCCATCCCCATCCCCATCCTCATCCTCATCCACATCCCCGCCCCCGGCAGCATCCACCGCCCACTCCGGGCGCCCCTAGCCCCTCTCCAGGTGTCATCCCTCGGGTGGGTCCCCCCGCACCCCCGGTATGGCCACCCGCCGGACCCCCGGGCGAGGCACCGGCATCTCCCGGAACGGTGCTGGGGGCTCAGCTCGGCTGTGCCCTCGCAGGCTCCTGCCCTCACGCCGGCAGATCCCTGGCGCCGGCAGCCCCCGGGCCCGTCCCCGCCTGACCTTGGCCCATCGTGGCCAGTGAAATCCCCGGTAAGCTTCTCTGTGGCGCGGCCTCGTTTCCCGGAGGAGCCGGGGCTGCCGCTGCCCGCGGCCGGGAGATGCTCAGCGATGAACAGGCAACGCGCCGAGGTGGGCGAAGGCGGCGTCCGGCAGCTCTCGGCACACGGTGCCTGAGCTCTGCCTCAGTTTCCCCACCTCCCACCTCCCCGAGCCCCCAAGGCACCGCTGGTGCAGCCGAGAGTCCCGACACCGGGAAGGAGGCTCGGTGCTGGGGACTTGACGGGGCTCTGAGCCCAGTGCTGAGCTCTGTCTTCCCCGCGTGTCCCTGCGTGGCTGGTGCCTACCGGGATTTGCTTGAGTTCAAAATCCTCCACAGCCAAGACCCTGGCCCACCCCCCCCCCCCCCCCCCGCGCTGTGGCAGCGGGAGCATCCTCCTGTGGTCTGCACCCGGCTGAGCCGGGGGCTGCAGCACACTGGTGTTGCCATGACTCCTGCAGGAATGCAGCCTGGGATAGGGCATTTTGCCCCCCACATGTCCTGTGATCCACAGCAGGGCACCGGCTGAGCTCACTGCATAGATGAGGGGACACAGCTACTGCTGGGGGGAGCAGGGTCAGGGGTGCTGTGGCCACGCTCAGCCAGGCCTGGCCCCCCTCATTCCCATTTTCCTCCCTGCAGGATGCAAGGCTCCGGCTCCCTGCCCGGTGGCCCCCGCGGCCCCCACCCGCGGCTCCATCTGCTCCCGCCGGCTGCCGGCCCCGCGCCGGAGCAGAGCGCAGGCGAGCTCCTGACGCGGTCACTGATGCCAGGCCGGGGCCCTGCCCAAGGTGCCGGGGCTCAGCACCCCTCGTGGTGCCACCACACACACGATGCAGGAGTCCAAATCCTATGGGCATGCAATGGAGTCCCGGCATGGAGGATGCTGCTGCCAGGTGCCTTCCCTGAGGACATCCCCTTTGGTGCCACCCTCTGACCTTGCAGATGTGGCCCCGGGTGGCACCTGCATGGATTGAGGTCATGCATCTGGAGCTCCATGCTTTGGAGTGGCCACAGGGCCTCGGACAAGGGGCTGGACCATGTACGCTGAGCCCTGTGGCAAGGGGTGGTGGAACCATCTGCTGCCCCCACTGGGCGGCTGCTATTTTAGGCTGGGAAGTGCCGAGGGATCCAACTGGACCATGGGCATGCCTTCTCGCCACTGGAGATGCCAGAACCATGGCATGTGCTGCGGTCACTGGGGCTGTGGGTGCCTCCTCCTCGAGCCAGGGGCAGATGGAGGTTGTGTGGGGCTCACTGGGAGTGGGCGGACGGGCACTGGGGCATGCGGCTACTGTGGGCTGTGGCACCCCCGGGCACCCAGACTGGGGCACTCAGGAGGGACAGCCCCAGGGTGACTCTTGGGCAGCAGTGGGGACTGTCCCCAGCCTTGTGCCCGCTGATGCAGCCCCTCAGCTGGAGGGATCCCCCTCACAGCCCCATGCGGGCAGCAGCACACTGCAGGAGGGACAGGACTGTCCCTACCCCGGTGCTGGGCCCCCGCCATGGCTGTGCAGGTCCTGGCTTGTCCTTGGCCGAGCTGCCGGGGCCCTGTCCTGCAGGGGGGTACATGGGCAGCCAGAGGGATGACACGAGCTGGGCTCGTTCCCACAATCCTGCAAGTGAAAGGCCAGCCCTGTGCCAGCTTCTGCCCCGTGCTGGGTGCACGGCCTCGCGTCCCCCCATAGCTCATCAGGGCCAAGAGCTGGGGCAGGGCTGGAGCAGGGGCAAACCCCCTCTTGTGTGGGGTGCCTGCTCAGTGCTGGGTGCCCCCAAGCCCAGCGGGGAGCAGAGCTGAGGCATGCTCTGTGCTGCCATGACTCAGTTTCCCCACCAGCACCGTGCTCCTGGTCTCTGCTGACAGTGGCGGGGAAGAGGCCCCCCTTGTGCTGCACAGGCATTGGGAGCTGAAGCTGTTCATGCAGAGCATCCACCGGCTGCCGGCAGGCGCGGGGCTGTGGCTCTGCCAGGTGGGCAGCGCTGGCTTGGTCCATGCCTCTGATGCCAACAGTGTCCCCGTGCCTGTGGCTGCGGGTCACAGACTCAGCTCTGCCGTGCCCTGCCCAAGGGCAAACTGAGGCACAGAGGAACAACGTGCCCTGGGGTCACAGTGGGGATCACTGGGGATCGGTGGTGATGCTGAGCACTTGTGCAGCCCCAGAACAAGACAGACCTCAGCTTGGGGGGGATGGGGAGGCTCACATCTTCAGACACTGAGAGGCCTGGGGGAGAGCCCATCCAGGGACCTGCGTGTGCCCTGGACAGCAGCAGGAATGTGCTGGGGATGCTGCATGTTGCCCCACGCCCTCCCACGCTGCTGAATTTACAGCAGAGATTAATGTTTGATCCCTTCGCCCCGGACTCATCATTTCCCGGGTGCTGCTGTCCCAGGGTGGGCAGCTCCTGGCTGGGGCGATACTGCCGTTGCCCTGAGCTGGCTGGTTCCAGGGGTTCTCCCCTCCTCCTAGCTTCTCCCACCATTCCCTGGCATCATCTCCCTTCCCCCACCGCTGAAACGGGGAAGAACCAGGCCCTGCTGCCAGCCTCAGGGCTCAGGAGGGAGCTGGAGCCTGCCTGTGGCTCCTGATGCCTGTGGTGGCAGAGCAGGGTGAGTGTGAAATGTGTAAAGCAGCTGCTGGCTTTAGAGTCCCTGCCTGTAAAGAGCTGTACTCCCACATCCCTGTCTGCCTTCTTGGGAATGATGGGTCAGTCCCCAAAGGCAACGAGTCTTGAGCTTTAGTACAGAGCATCCATCTCCTGACCCACAGCAGTGCCAGAGGCGGATGCCCAGTTTGGGGTGCCCTCACCCCCCATGGTAGCGCTGGGAGGGACCTGGTGCTGCCTGGCCAGCGGGATGCAGCTCTGGTGTGTGATGGGAGCTGTGCCGGGGCAGCAACAGCACTGGACAGCCTCCCAAGCGATGCCACTCGCCAGCATCATCGTATCCTGGAGCCACCAGCACCCGCAGTGATGCACGAACCGACCTCCTCATGCTGGGCCGTGAGTGCAGCACGAGCAGTGCCCGAGGCCACCACCGCACACCCTTGCACGGAGCCACTGCCTGCCAATGGCACGAGAAGGGTGTTTCTCCTCCCAGCCCCAGGGAAAAGCCTCTTCCCAGCCTGCTGGCTCCCACCAGGCTGCAGATGCTGGTCTATGGCTGCAGCTGCCACCCAGGCGAAACCTCAGGACAGGCAGAGCTGTCCCAGGCCAACACTCGCAGTCCCAGAGCAGGGAGGGTAGGCTTCCACTGGGGGACACAGCTTCCTTCTCCCCTCATCTCACCTGTGCAGTGACAGCCACACCACTGCTTCCCCTCCTTGCTGCCACCTATTTGGAGATCACTGGTTTTAGTGGGCTCAGGGGCTGACTTGCTACCCCATAGGCAGTATCTCACACACAGCCCGAGCAGAGCCCAAGTACACACAGCAAACCTTGGGCTCTAACCCATCATCGTGCTCTGGGCTTCCACAGGCTGCTCCATGCCTGAAGCTGCAGTTTGAGCCAATGATACCACATCTCACTCGACCAAGGTCTGCCCAAGCCTGCGGGACCCACCAGGTCCGGCCACTCTCTGATGGTGCCAGGGGATCATTTCCCTCTGCTCAGCAGCTTCCCTGTGGAGTGGCTGAAAGATGAAGGCTGGATGCTCTCCGTGAGCTGTCCTAGGGTCAGAGACATGTGTGACATCCCTGAGGTGCTGAAGGCTTGTTTTGGAGGCAAACCCACAAGTCAAGGAAGCTCAAGCACTTGCCCTGGTATCATTAAGCAGCAGACTGAGCCATTACCAGATTAATTATATTATGCCATGACTGAGGCTGTTGCTTGGTTACAGCAGCCAGTCCCTGAGCCCATCCTACTGCGGGAATTCCTCAGCATCACTTGTTTGCAGTCTCGGGGGCATCCCAGAAGGACAGGACGTGCTACGGCCTCTCCATGCAGCAGGAAGGGGAAGCTGCAGGCAGCCGCAGGCAGAGCCATCAGCCCCCCTGCCCCAGCCACCCCCTGCCTGCTCACTGCCCTCCCCTCGGCTCTGCCTGCCCCGTCCTGCGCCAGGGTTTGCCTCTGCCGGGTGTTTGTCCAAGAGCTCCCGAGGTTCCAAGTCCCCACAGTCATTCTGTGTCCTGCCAAATGCTGGGCTGCATCCCCAGCACAGATCGGAGCATCCCTCTGCTCCGGAGGGCACCTTCACCCACGTCTTGTTGCAGCAGCTGCAGCAAGTCACACACTGAGTTGCCAAGAGACAGGAACTGCTCAGTGTGACGCTGGATCCCAGTGCAGGGAACCCTCCCTGAACAAACACTGGGTGCACAGCTCCAGTCATGTCTCCAGTTAGCAGCATAGCTTCTGCTTTTCCCACTGGGATGCTACACATGATGTCCCCAAAGCAGACAGTCCTGCAGATGGGTCCCCTCTCCTGATGGCTGCCAGCCCAGCCTGATGCCTGAGTGCATGGAGGCTGCTCCCCAAGCAGCAATTCCCAAGCAATCCCAGATGGGAGGACACAGGGGACCTCGGGGGTACCTCAATGGCTGATCACAAATGCTCCACCTTCAGGCTGGCTCAGTGGAAGCCAAGATGCAACTGCATCGTGGCTGAGGGCCCAGTGGATCTGGTGTGGAGGCAGAGGAGCAGCAGCCCCAAGAATGGGGCTCTCCACACTGCAAATGCAGATAAACCTGTACTTCTCCCTCCTGCTGCTCTAAACCAACCTGGTACAACATCAGCTCTGGGTTCACCACAAGAACCCAGGGCAGCTCCTCAGCCCTCGAGCCCTTAAATTTGGTTTTTTTGGATGACTGATAAACCCAGAAGCAACCACACTGGTACCTCTAGAGATGCTCACAGGAACTATTTATATCCATGTGATCCTGCAGAAGCTTCCCCATAACAACAGGCACGCACATGCTTTTTATATTTAGCTTATTCAAAGACTGGGCATGGGAGAGCCGAGCTCAGTCTGTTTCTTTCCCCCCTCACTCCTGCTCGCTGGCATGGGATTACAGCTCATGCTGCAGCCCTGAGTTCAGCATTCCTGAAAAAGGGAGGAATCTAAGTCTAAAAAGTACCTTTCTGCTGCTATTCCCTCCATGCTCCTGCTTCACCCCCAGGGTGGGATTTCTCTGGCCTTGCTGCCGGAGCCAAAACATGCCATGCACCCTCCCGGGGCTCCAGCGCAAGTGAAGAGAGCTCCTGCATCTGCTTTTCTCTTTCAAAGGAGTATTTTGAACACAATGACTCATCTCTTGTTTTTCTCTCAGCTCCTTGTGCTGACAAGGAACAGGAGCCACGGGGAGTGTAAAGCCTCCCGTGGTGCTCAAATCTGGCCCAGGTGAAAGACAAACCAATACCCACGTCGGCGCTTCCAGGGGGCTCAGCGCCTTCTGCTCGCCCAGAGCTGCGTTCACAGGGAAGCTGCGCTGAGCTGTCTCCCTTCCACCGTGTGAGACAACAGCTCTCTGGACAGTTTGGGGAAAGAACTCATGGGTTTTATGTTCAACTTCTGGTTTGTTTTAACCATTTTTAATTGAGTGCCCCATTCCATGAAGTGCAAGAACGTGAGAGCAGGAGGGCAGTGGGATGCCCTTGTGTGGAGCAGTCCTGGAGACCCGGAGCTCCTGTGCCTGGGCAGTCAGGCTTGTGGAGGAGAAGAAGATGTCAGAGGCAGTTGTACAACAGAGCTTTATAGTCAGGATGGACTGTACCAGGCTTTTTCGATGCAAAATGGAACATGACCCAAAACCTTCACAGAACAGAAGCGCTTTCAGGAATGCAGCCAGCTGAGGCTCCAGCTCCTGCCTGACCTTTTGCAATCCAGCCACATCCCAATCCCCTTTTATCTCCCCAGACGTGCAAAATTTGAACTGTCCCATGCAATTTCCCTACAGTGTCATGTGAAATGTAGTGCTCAGAGAAGTAGGCAAATGCTGATGGCAAACAGACCTGAATGATACACTGCTCATGCAGCAAAAAAACCAGTTTGTTTTATAGAGAAACAGTTACAAGTGCATTTTGGAGGCTGGGGGAAGGAAAAAGAATAATGGAACAGGGAACTGCCTGCTGGTCAAGACAACTCTGGAATGGATCATGGGTCTAAAGAACACCTTGCTTTACAGGGATGTAGAAAGAAAACCCAGTTTGAATTTCATGGTTGACACTTTACAACAAAAAGGTGGTGGTGGGGAGAACAAAACCAAACCTCAAATCAACCTGCAAGCAACAGGGTCATGGAATGCACAGAACCTGGACGGAGCTTCACCGCCTGAGCTGTGAAAGGGACACCGGAACCAGAGCAGAAGGGGTGCAGAGAAATCACAAGCTCCATCAAGACAGGGGCAGCTCACTGGGACACAGGCGAGTGCGAAGGGCTGGCCTGCAGAGCCCATCCAACGGCAACCGCGGCTGCTGAGCAAGTACCAGTCCACGGGTTTGGGTTCAAAGCAGAAACTACGGCTTCCCACAGGCAGGGGCTCGGAGGAGGCTCTCCACTTGCAGGGGAAGGCAGCACGTTGGTGGCTGGAGGCTGGGCCCAGGGCACGTGGCTGTGGGATGGACAGGCGCTGGCCCAGGACGGACACTGGCTGAGCTGCAGTGCTTGTCCTGCAGCATAGAGGCAGCCAGTGTTTTACAGCGACACTGTAAAATGCCTGAGAAGCAAATGCCTTGCCATGCTAATACTTCCCTGGAGACAGTTCTGAAGCTCTGGATATCTTCATTTCCACATGAGAGTCATGTCCCTGAGAGGTACTGAAGGGAGGGGATTCTATTGTATGCAAATCCAAGGGTGGGAAATGCAGAAAAGCACTGATTCTTCTCTCTCTTTTTCAGGTTAGCTTTGCACTTTGCATTGTTTTCCCAAACTGCATAGCAGCTTACGTGTAGTGTCTGAGACACTGGGGCCACGGAAATCAAAGGGCTTCATGAATCCCAACAGCAGCACCAGTGAGTGCTGATTAAGCTGCTGTGCAGAAAGGTCCCGTTCAAAGGACTCCAAAAATCACATGCACTCTTTCTCGCTCTGGCCCTGTGGCTGCTGTGTTAAGAGCTCTACCATAGCATGATCTGCTTCATTTAAAGCTCAGCAACTGCTGGGTGGAGCAATGGCCAACACCATCTTTCTCATTAAAAAAATAGGAAGGATAGAAAGTCAAAGACTTGAGACAGGCGAGCGCGATGCATTCATGCGGCATGTTTTGTTGCACTCCTCTTAACAAGACAGGAATTTCAGGTGTGCAGGAGTGCAATATAGCTGGGGCAGAGCAGGCAGCAGGTCCCCTTCTCCTCCCACACCCTGCCAGCTTCCCACAGGGCATCTCTGGAAGGAGAAAAACAGCAGCCTGGAAGCGGGCCTGGGAGCTGTGCCCTGAACCATCCCCTTACTCAAGTACATCTCAGCTGGATTTTCTTTGTATAAGGAACACACCAGAACAGCACCCGCAGATGTGAAGCTTTTGTTTTGCCAACTCTGGTTTCAGAGAATATTGGGCAAACAGCCAAAGCTTCACAGATCTGCACCCGTCCTGGTGTGACTCCTATGGAAAGATGGAGACAGCATGACTGGGAGTCTGCCGCACAGCAGCCACCTACAGCTCCTCATAGTCCCCACCTCCTCCGGGCTTGCTCATGCTGGCTCCTCCTCCTCCCAGGAAAGCCTCAAGTTCATCTATCTCGCTGCTTTTCTCCTTGCTCTTCTTTTTCTTTTTCTTCTTCTCCTCTTTGCTCTCCTCCTTCTCTTTGCTTTTCTTGTGTTTGCTCTTCTTTTTTGCAGATTTCTCTTCCTCCTGCAAAATGAGAACATTTTCATTAGCAAATCCTCTGAGCATGCCAGTAATCAGCATATATCACCCTGGAACTTGGCTCTGATGGGAACCTGACTTAGGGCGAAGCATCTACTACCAGGGCTAGCTTGGAGTTTATTCCAGAAGACCCTTCTGCGAGCTTGGACAGAAGAGAGCAAAGACCATCTGGTTTATACATAGCAGTGGTCTGTCAGGCTGTTTGTGCCCGATGATACCACAGTATTGGACAGGCAGAAATGTCAAAGACAAAGCCTCCTGCAGACTTCCCTCGCTGCCTCTGAGATTAGGTCTGTCAGGGACACCCCTCTGCTTGGAGAAAGTCATGGTGCTCTCAGTGGTCTCAGCCCGGCAGAGACGCATGGCTCTGTTAACCCTGTATTTTACAAAGTCACACACTGCCTGCTCGAAATGCAGCTGTTTAGAACAGGTTGCTTTTAAGCTTAATGCTCTGCAGAGCCTGGGAGGCACAGGTCTGGCTGTAGGATGTGAGAATGGAAGGAAATCCACCAGGCGCAGAGTGCACTGTGGAAGGCCACCCCCTTCCTTGAGCAGTAGACAATATGGCAGATCAGCTCTGAGGAATTTAACAGTACCTCTTTGCTTTTCTTTTTCTTCTTCTTTTTCTCCTTTTGTTTATCTGTTCAAACAAGAAAAAAACCAATATTGTTTTTAATTAACTGAACCAGAAGAGATGCAATTCTGCCCTGTCCTGATTCCTGAGACTCACAGAATCCTGGGATGATTTGGGTTGAAGGGAGCTTAAAGCTCATCCAGTCCCAACCCCTGCCACAGGCAGAGACACCTTCGACTGGACCAGGTTGCTCCGAGCCCCTGTGTCCAACCTGGTTGGATGCTCTGACAAAATGCTCCACCCTGGAGCCATATGCAAAGGCAATCCCAACACCTCAACAAACTGCACCCCTTTGGAAACTACCCCAGGCCTCAGCAGTCACACCTGAACCTAACCAGATACATCGTTTCATTATGAACATTATCTATATTATTGTGAGTTATGAATACTGACCTGGGAGTTCACTGTATTACAGCTACTAAGACACAAATACAGAGAGCAGCTCTACAAACTGGTCCAAAGGCCAAATTTGGGACCAGATTATTATTTCCAGAACTGAAGAACAGCTCCTGGAAACAATTTCTCTCTGACCACTAAATAGTCAAAGGTAGATGGAAACCCTGCCATGGTTTCCAGCCACCCACAGGGAGCTTGACACGCTGTAGACATGAGCCCATGTGAACCTCATGAGGTTCAACACAGCCAAGTGCAAGGACCTACATCTGGAGTGGGGTAACCCATAGTATCAATACAGAAGGGGGGAAACTGGATGGAGCAGCCCTGAGGAGAAGGACGTGGGGGTGTTGGGTGAGAAGCTCCCCAGAACCCGGCTTGTGTGCGCTTGAGCCCAGAACCCCCCCGTGTGCTGGGCTGCACACCCAGAGCGTGAGCAGCAGGTCAGGGAGGGGATTCTCCCCCTCTGCTGCGCTCTGGGGAGACCCCCCCTGCAGTCCTGATCCAGCTCTGGGGCAACAGCACAAGAGGGATGTGGAGCTGCTGGAGCGAAGCCAGAGGAGGCCACGGAGCTGCTGCGAGGGCTGGAGCAGCTCTGCTCTGGAGCCAGGCTGAGAGAGCTGGGCTGGGGCAGCCTGGAGAAGAGAAGGCTCCTGAAGGGGAGACCTTAGAGCAGCTCCAGTGCCTAAAGGGGCTCCAGGAAACCTGGAGAGGGGCTTTGGACAAGGGCCTGTAGGGACAGGACAAGGGGAATGGCTTTAACCTGACAGAGGGGAGATTGAGATGAGCTCTTAGGCAGAAGCTCTTCCCTGTGAGAGTGCTGAGGCGCTGGCACAGGGTGCCCAGAGAAGCTGTGGCTGCCCCATCCCTGGCAGTGTTCAAGGCCAGGTTGGACACAGGGGCTTGGAGCAACCTGCTCTAGTGGAAGGTGTCCCTGCCCGTGGCAGGGGGTTGGAACTGGATGATCATTAAGGTCCCTTCCAACCCAAACCAGTCTGTGATGCTGTGATGGTTTGTGGTTCTGGGAGTTGAGCTAGTGGTGGAAGAAACATTCAGGCCACAGCAGCAGCAGTGGGAGGATCCTGACAGGCCAGCACTCACTGTGTATGGAAATTTTTTCACCACAAGGCCAAAGTGACAATGCTGCAGCCCTCCTCTACACGGTGGCTACTTTCACAATATTAAATGAGTTGCAGTGTTCATCACTGTCAAAACATTTGTCCCGGGTTACTGTGAGTGATGACTTGGCTGCTATTGGACTGCTGACTGCCCACTGCCTTTGCACAAACCCCCCTTGACCAGAAGAGTATTTACTTGGCTGATTCTCAGGAGGCTTTATAACTGCACCACATTTCACATGTGGTATTAGCCTGCCAATCTGTCAATCTTACCTACACACTCTTTTTTACTCAGTTGATCTGTAAATACAAGTCAGCCAGGAGAAGTCTAATTGCTGGTCAAGCTCCAACTCACTGATGCAAAGATAGGCTTTTTTATTTATCTGAGAAAGAGGAGATAGAAGGAACCCACATTGAATTATTAAAGATGCTAAACTGAAGTTCAGTTGTTGATCTGGGCCTCTGCAGATGCACTTCCAGCTATTTCAAGCTGCACTGTTCAGTAAGTCAAAGCTCCAAGCTGATAAAGCCATCGCGGCCTGTGGCACCTTGCTTACACTTTTGGAATGGTTACTCAAAACGATCTCTCTGGTGCTGCTTACGGCTTTGTTCCCCCACTTAAGGCTTTAACTTCCCATCTTCTGCGGTGACATCAGGGGCAGATCTATAGGAAGTTGCTTTGCAGTAATGCCAGGACAGCAGAAAGTATTTGTGCAGGTAAGAGTTGCACCCCTAGGGGATGTCGAGGGCAGGAAGGTCTGAGCAATGCTTACGGTGTGATCAACCCTTCCCAAAAATAGAAGAGCAAATTGGCAAGGTATGTCAGAGCATCTTGCTCAAGTTGATCCAGATCTCTGAGGGGGTGGACACGGCAGTGCCGAACACCACTTCCCAGGCAGGCAGTGCAAAGCAGGAAGCCTTATTCAGAAACAGCTTGTGAAGGATGTGCTCCTGCTTCCAGCTGGGACCAAAATAATCCATGGTGGTTGCTATGGGTGAGCCAAGTTCCCCTCCTCCCCATGTGCAAAAACTTAACTAGAGGTATTTATACTGTGTTAAACCCCACTAGAGACTCACATGGGGCACTGCACGACCTTACAGGCTATTTTATTTAGCGCAAATTGGTTTCCTTACACCCTGGAACCATTTTGGGTATAACAGATGCCTGACAAACAAAACCAGCAAGAATGGAAATAAGGTGCAACCTTTACCTTCCTCACTGCTCTCCTTGGGACCAGCTTCTTCCAAACCCAAACCAAAGAGATCCGAGTCATTTTTCAGTTTAAAGGAGTGGACTGTTGCTTTCACAGCCTGCTGGGCTTTCACAGCCTGGGCTGGCTTTGCCAAGGAGGTATCGTCATCCGATAGTTCAGAGAGATCTTCCCGGACTGGGAATTCATCCTGGAGACAAGAAGAGGCAGACAACACCCACAAGCTTTCAACCCAAATCTCTCAGCATCTTGCACACAAAGACATTAGATGTCAGCAGGTGGGGAGGAGGGAAGGAAATGGCAGCTGAACCGAGCTGTTATTGCCTGGAAATCAATGCTCCTGATCTCATAAGCTCTATCTATTTCTTGCCTCGGTAAAATGCCTCAGTAGCACTGCTACTGGGAAGTGTGCTCTGGTAACGTAACATTCCTGCTACCAAAAATAAAATTCCTGATGTAAAGGCATTAAATGAGACCTTCAACTGTGTTAGCTCGACAGCAGCAGCCTCTAACTGCCCCAGAGAGGCACATCAAACCAAATCTAATGGGCTGAGAACTCGCCTGCAGACCTGACAGACAAAACCTAGGCGCTGTGTAGCTCTGTAGGGTCTCCTGAACCAGAGGCAACCTGCAGCAGGGTCAAGAAAGTGGTGTGTTTGCAGAGTATCTCCCTTCATCGAGTCGAAAGGGAATGTGCTTCCAGGGCACATTTGCCTCTTCGATGTGGGCTAAATAAACAGGATGCTGCAGAGACTGGATATCACCCAAAAATCCTCTGTCCCGGCATGATGGGGATGGAAATGGAGTTTAATGATCTTGTGATTCCTGCCAACTGATCCTCTTCAGAATTCATTAACCACCCTCTCTTTCTATCCTCCATACTGCCCAAACACAGCCTTGCTCTGCTGCTGGTCCAGGCAATGCTCCTTCCTCCCTGCTGATGGTGGTGTTTTACCGCTCTGCCTGACCGGTAACCCTTGTAGGTGTCAAGCATTCACACGCTGTGGGGCATCTCCCTGACACTGCTGCAATGGCAAAGCTTCCTCACAGATCCTGTTTTTGCCATCACATGCAAAGAGAAGTAAACTTGCTCCAAATGCTTTTGCTTTCACATTAAACTGTCGAGAAAAGCAGGTACTGGAAATGCAAAACAAATGGAAAACTACTTAATAAACAGCACGACACACAGGCAAGGGTGAAGAAACTGGGACAATCACCCTTTCTGCAGGACTCTGGAATGATGCAAACACATCCAACACTCCTGAACACCAGTGACCCCAGACACCAGGAGTCCCCCTGCACAGCAAGTCCCATCCCAAATCACGGTTAGCAGTTTCTAGGGATTGCTCTGCTGTCTGTGAGCACAGATCACTGAAACCAGGGATATCTCCAGCCACAGCAGCAAATTCCTACCAGCCCAGAGAAGATACCTGTGTTTTCTCCATCTTTAATACCCGATGGGTGCAGAGGGTTCTCCTGCTGCACCATGTCTTTGAGCAGCTGCCCACATGCTGAACGTCACTGAGGCATTACAGCCACCCTGGCTACACTGGAAACTCCCTCCCAGATTTTCCTACTTCAGTAAGAAGCTTTGCCAAACAAATCTTGTTACAGCCTATTGATTGCTGTAGGGAGCTCACTCTCTGTCACTCACACACTTCTACATGTTAAACCTTGGGTGAAAACCCATTAGCTTTGTATTTTATACCTTGCACACTGCTGGACTGACTGCACTTTGGCACTACTCAGAACAAACAGCACATTAAAACCTGTAAGCACAAACCTTGTTGCTGTGTGGCTTCAACAGTCACAGCATTAGTGGGTTTGTGCTTACATCAATCTCTACAGGTTGCTTAGCACCTGACATGCTGTGAGCGCCGCTGAGACATGGGGGAGCAATGAAAGCTCTGCTCATGAGATGCCTCAACATTTCAAGCTCAGTTTGGCATCAACACACAGCAACTCATGCATGTCATTTACCATTTTCTTCTTCTGGCTGTCAGAATCCTCACTTTCGAAGTCCGGGTCATCCATAACAAACGAGAGCATCTGAGTAGCTATTGGTCCCTCTTGATCACTGTCAGACTCCTCAGGCTTTTCCTCTTTGACCACTTTCTGCTTGAGAGCATGTCCTTTGCTGTGGGAAGTGGTCTTTGGGGCCTGGACTGCTGCTGGGGTTGCAGCAGCAGCAGCTGACAAGCTGGTGTTGACTTTGCTGCTGCTGTTTTTTTCGGACCCAGAACGTGGAGGTAAAGCGTCAGGTGGCTTCGGGTCCATTGCTTTGGTCAAAACGGCTTCACTCTGTGGTTTCAGAGAATTTCTGGAAGACCTGAGAAAAAAGAAGTTGTCAGAGCCCGTCCACCCCCATTCTGTGGAGCAAAGCACAGTGACTAATTAGTAGCTGAGCCTGCTTCAGGGGCTGCATCTCCACAGCAGAGGTAGTTCATCCTAGGGGGGTGGCTGGTCAAACACATACCACTCAGGCTGAAAATAGCCCTCGAGTCCCTGTGGATGCTGCTGCAGAGGTGCCTGCACCAGCTGGCTATCACCCACAGGATGTGGTATGTGGAGAACATGATCCAGTTCATCGTTCTCCCGCACAGGGTGTGGTGAATGACTTCCACTCCCTTCACAAGGCTTGACTCCTCTGTCCTCCTCCTACAGCTATGAACAGATGTTGAGGTGCTCAGTTCCAGTCTCTGTTCAAACTGGAGGAAAAGGCTGGGCCATTCCCAAGCAGAAACACTGCAGCGACCAGGAGCACAGTGCTCAAGGGCATGCTGCCTAGGTGTGGTGCAGAAAACACTGCACAGAGCAGTCCCAGCTAAAGAAAACACAGCCCCAGCTTACAGCTGAAGGAACAGACACCAAGATTCCCCAGAGGACACCCAGAAGTCAGTGGCAGGACCGAGGAGAGGCCCCTTTGCCAGCACAACCCCACACTTCAGCCTGTGCTTTGTACCTTTTTTTTCCCTGCTCCATGTCGATGTCTTCATTAGGTGTGGGTATGACCTTAGAGTCCTTCACCTCTTCTTCCTCTTCCTCACTGGAGAGGGTGACGTTCTTGCTGGGCACCCGTTCTGCTGCCAGCATGGGTCTGCTGGGGATTTTGTCATCCAGATCCAGGTCATCTTGGAAACGTGCCACCATGGGGTTCCCCCCGGGTGCCTCTCCATCGCTGCAGAATAGGCAAGGATCAGACACAGCACCCTGGGATGTGCTGGGACAGACGGGCCTCCCCTTGAAAGCAGACTGTCACTTGCCTAGCTTTTCCAGCCAACTGCAGCGCCCATATCCCTCAGCCCAGGGCAGTGACACTGCACCAGCCATCCACTGATCCCTTCAGACCTGCTCCCCGTGGGCTGCAGCCATGGCACAAACCCTCTACAGAATGGGCCACAACTGGATGTGTCACTGAGTGGCTGGAAAAGCTGAGCCTCAGTGCTACAGAGCTGCCCGCTGTTCCAGCTCTACTGGAACATCCCCGGTCCAACATCAAGGATCAGTCAATCAAACCATGGGAACTGCCTGCCATAACCCCACAGCCTGTAATTAAACCTGATCAGACACTGCCACTTCTGGGGAATTCACTTGCAGCTATTAGATTGCTGGGTTTATTTCTGTGTCTCCCGTGCTCCCTGAAGCAAGCAGGTATCCAGCCACCACAACCAGGATTTGACATTCCCCAAATTAAATTCACCTAAGGACACACTTTCAGAGCTGGGAGTCTGTCAGCCTCCCTGGATGTAACACAGTTATGTGCTCAGAGGCAGACTGATAAAGAGCTTCACAGCTGAAATTACCAGCTGAGGATTCTTGTCTCAATGTCCCCAGGACTCAGCAACTTTAATACTTTCAGAAGGATTTGCTCATGTCAGGAATACAGATGTCTTCCCCAGCCTCAGCTGATGAGTCTTTGCTTCACCTTTCCTCATTCTATTTGCTTTATGTGCAGCAGATACCCAGCTCCTTTTGACAACCCACACAAGAGCCACTCTCCTTTTAATTACTTGATTTGGATTGTACAAACACAACTTCATTTGTGCGCAGAGACCAAAACCCGAGATTATAGCTTGGAGCACATCACATTTTAGAGGCATAAAAGGAGTCATCAAAACCTAAAATCCTTAATCTGGACAAAGGTGCTGCTCCCAGTCACTAGCACGTAGCCAGCACTGGCAGAGGCAGTGGAGGATGGTGTGCTGATGGGATAGAAATGCTGAGGCCTGAACACAGTCCAGATGATTGTTATTACTCAGCCTGGCTCTTCTTATGGCCAGTTACTGGTTTACAGGCTAGTTTTAAAGAATTAATACATCTGTCAACAGACAGTGTTATTTGTGACATCTGGGACACCACCCTTATGAGAACCAGTGCAGCACATTGACATGATTACAACCAATGCTTGTTCGGGTTAGTGCTCAGATCCCCCTCCCTCCTCCTGCTTTTGGTGCAGCTCCCCCTGCTCTCAGCACAGCTCCCAGCTAAGCAGAGACAGGCTGCTGAAGAGCCCCTTCATAAAACACTGCTGCTCTCATTCTGAGCCAGAGAGGAGGCACACAGCCCGACCCACACAAAGGAGGAAAGAAACTGGTGCCCAAAGCAGCAGCCAAGGCTGGAGGAATGACAAGTGAGTGATTTCTGCGGTCTGCAAAGCACTTGTAGGGTTCCTCTGGAAATGTGCTGGAAAGCAAATGGATTGTGTCCTAAAAATGGCAGGAGTTATTCTGGACTGGTGACACTGCATTTCTCTAACACTGCATTGCTCCATTAAGCACTGGGACTCTCCAGAGATTGCTGCCACTGTCCTTCTACTGCACACCATGCAAGATCTGCAGCCTGTAAAGCACTCCCAGTCTGAACAGGATGTCCATGTGTGTCCACACACCCGCACAAAGTGGGTCACCTCCCCTTGCAGGGAATGCACTGCCTCCATCTCTAACTCACACACAAAGCATGGAGTGACAGCTTCTGAGCAAAGCCACGGAGTGAGCACCCGTCAGAAAAACCACTGCTGCGCTATGAACAATGCAGAGTTAGTATCAGGTTGTGGTCCTGAGGCTCCAGCTGGAAGGAATCCAGAGCATGCAAACCCAAGCACATTGCACCACTCTCTCCAATGCCTTTCATGGTGCCAAGCCTGCGCTAGTGTTGAGCCAACGTGTTTGCAGGTGCAGGTACCCACCAAAAATGACTGAGCTTGCCAAGGCCTGTGGCTGAGCTACTGATCAAGAGCACGCCGGGGTCTTCTCTGTGCTGGTGATGGAACGAATGCTGCTGCAACATGAGTGCATGGTTCCAAACCTGCGTGGACTGTGTTGCACCAGCCCTGCTGTGTGGCCACAGAGCCAGCAGGATCCTCTTGCCACATCAGGTTTTGGGCTAGAGAATGAGGAAAAACCCAAACTCTAAAGCAGCAGATAAAGTGAGGGAATCACACACTGCAGAATGAGCTGCCTGGCTGTATTCTAGGAGATGGAGGTCTCCTGCTATGAACTGGTGTCTTCAGCTTCTCTCACTTGGTCTAGTGCAGTGGGTACCACTAGAGAAATACCAGATGCCATAAAAGCAAAGAACCAGCTCAAAGCCCTTCAGACGTAAGAAGGACTTACCCATGGCTAAGATAAACACCTAGTGATGCTGAGACAGACGAGGAATCCAGCACAACCTTGCTTGCAGACATCTACAGCCCCCCCATGGACCTGGGCCAGCCTGACCCAGCAGCGGGGAAGGGGGGAGCCCCTGGAGCCAGATTAGCTCCTCCAGTGCAGTCACACACCCATTGGCTCAGGGCATCAAGCTGAAGAGTAGCAAACTAGGTTCCTAAACAGCAATCTGGCAGCTGGAACTGCCTTCCTAATGAACTCGTGAAGGAACTGATATTGGGAGTTCTCTTTACTGCAAGCTAGAGAACCATAACACACCGTTAAACAAAACCCAGGACTCCATTCATTTCTGTAGATCTGTGCTGGGATTTACTTATAGCAACTCCAAGAGATGTCAGTAAACGTTGAAAGTCGCAGCAGGTGCCTGATCTTTGGGCAAGAGTAGACTTGTTCCAGAGGCAGGAGCACATCCCTCACTGACAGCACGCCTGAGAAACAAAGAAGTGCTTTTTTGGTAACATTACTGCTCCATGTCAACTCCTGCTCCATTGTTTAGAGATGTTATGGAGCAGGTTATGGGAGAAGTTCACAGGGCATCACTGCAAACAAGCCTCCAATGTCAACAAGATGGATGAGAAATCCCAGACTTTCAAACCTTCTTCCGAAGCTCAGAAAGCAAACAAGTTCTTATATATGGAAGTAAGCCCAGCCCTGAGATCAGGCAGCAGTTCAGTCACAAAGCAGAACACCCTGCTTCCAAAAAGAGAACAAGACCTTCCCCTCTTCCCTGAGGAGTCACCCTCTATGTCAATGACCAGCTGCAATGCATGGAGCTTTGCCTGGGGATGGCTGAGGGAACCGAGAGCTTATGGGTCAGGATTCAAGAGAGGACAGGTAAAGGTGACACCAGTGTCTGGAACTGGTTGAATAACAGAGCCCAGAGGACAGTGATCAGTGACACAAAGTCTAGTTGGAGGCCAGTAACTTATGGCGTGCACCAGGGATGAATACGGGGCCCAGTCCTGTTTATCATCTTCATTGATGATCGGGATGATGGGGCAGGGTGTACCCTCAGCAGGTCTGCAGATGACTCCAAACTAGGAGGAGTGACTGCTACACCAGAGGGACCGCGCCAGGGTGGAGAGGATGGGTGCACCAGGGGAAGTGCAAAGTCCTGCTCCTGGGGAGGAACAGCCCCGTGCAGCAAGACATGCTGAGGGGCACTCTGCTGGAAAGCAGCTTGGCAGAGAGGGCCTGGGGTTGAACATAAGTCAGGAAGGGGCCCCTTCTGCAGTGAAGGCCAAGAGTATCCTGGGCTGCATTAGGCACAGTATCGCCCCATGTCGAGGGAGGTGACCCTTCCCCTCTGCCCAGCAGTGGGGAGGCCACACCTGGAGTGCTGTGTCCAGTGCTGGGTGCTCCTCAGTACAAGAGAGACATGGGCAAACTGGAGAGAGTCCAATAGAGGGTCATGAAGATTACGAAGTGACTGGAACAGCTCTCACATGAGGAAAGGTTCTCCCACATGAGAGCTGGGACTGCTTAGCCCAGAGAAGAGAAGGCTTGAGGAGGACCTTATAAACGTATTTCAATACCTGAAGGAGGGTGCACCTTTCGGTGCTGCCCAATGACAGGACAAGAGTCAAGGGGCACAAACTGAAACACAGGAGGTTCCCTATGAAAACCAGGAAACCCTTTTTCCACTGTGAGGGTGACTGAGCACTGGCACAGGTTGAGCACAGGCCCTGGCTGAGGAGGATGATCTCCAGAGGAGCTTTCCAACCTCAGCCTGGCTGTGATTCTGTGACTGTAACTGTCTCTGCTGCACATGTGAAATGCACAGAGCACTAAGGCGCTCGCAATGAGCTAACTGCAAGGCTCTTGCTAACAGACAGCAAGGCAGTTCCTCTTACTTGGGTAAGAGAAGAAACCTCACAGCTTCTCCAAACACAGCCCATTCTTCTGCCACATCTTCAATGGCTCTTCAGTTTTGGAGCGTACATGTGGTTACGGCACACCCAGAAGAACTGCTGGCAAGCTGAGTGAGCTGAACACTCAGATACCTGCTTAAAAGCAATCAGGAGACATGAAACACATCTCTCTAGTATGTTCTCAGGCTTCCAGTGTTTCATCTTTAAACCCAGTAAAGCCTCCATTAGGTTTGGGTGGCTTCGCAGCCACTTTTGTGTTCTTTAGATCAAAGATAAATGTCTGCAGCAGCAGATTTTCTTGCAACTACAACAACCTATTCCCTGCAGTAGAAGCTGACTTGGAGGTGTTGCTCACAGAACTCTTATGTTGCTCCTGGGCATCACGGGGTTGCAACTGGCATCCTGAAAGAAACCAGTTATTACAGGTGATGGTCAGAACCATATCTACAGCTCTGAATTTCAGCACATCTGGCTGATTCTTGTAGGCCCCTTTTGGCAAGAAACAGAAGGTAAAAATGCCAGACCACTATGAAAACCGTGTGAGCTACACAAGAAACCAGAGGCAGACATGGGTGCCAAGCTGCAGAGAAACAGCAAGCCTTTGAATTCGCAGGGATGTGCTGCAAGGACTTCTAGGGAAATAGAGCTGTTCTAACTGCAGATGGTTACCTCTGCCATCAAAGGATGAAGCTGTGAATAAGCATCCTCTCTGTGCTCTGTGAAAGCCCAAAGGTGTTTCATTTTCTGCCTCCACCGGCTCATAGGCATTGGAGGGTTCCCAGACTGGAGACAAAAGGCACAAGGGCACCACAGCAGCCAAGAACGTGACTCCTCTCCAACCAAGGAGCAGGGCTCTTGCACAACTGTTTGAGATGTTCGGCTTTAACACCTCTTTGCTTCCAGCGACTGATGTTCTGGAGAAGCGAAGCCTTTGTTAAAGATTCAGCCTCCCACCCCCAGCAAGAGCTGCAGCTGCAGAGCTCCAAGGACCAGTCCTTCAGCAAAGCCCAGGCAGGTCAGGCTTGGCTCGCTGAGATGTCCTTGTTAATCACAGCACAGCATCCGCGCTCAGCCGCAGCCGGAGCAGCCCAGCAGCTCCCAGCAACTCCCAGCAGCCACCACTGAGGGTTTTCTTGCTTTCTTTTATTTTCCTTTTATTTCCTAATACAGCACCCATGTGTTCCACCAGCACCAGGGATGCTGATTCAGGCTGACTTGCAGGAGACAGGCACTGAGCCTCACACACAGCACTGATTTAAGTCATTCTGGTTGAAATAGAGAACCATGAATCATGTCAAAAGCACCAAAAGATGCAGAACCCTCCAGGTTCACAGATGAGCTGTACCAGCGTTTAATGACTCTCCTGGTTAAGCCACTGTGATGACAAGAGGCAGAAGGCAAGCACCATTCTGAGCCAAGGAATGCACATCTTGTGGGGACACTTAAGTCACCCCTTAAGTGCCAGTGTGCTTTCAGACAGCTCACTGCACATCCTCCTGTCAGGGCAGCTCAGAAACAATCCCTTTTCCCTCTTTTTTGTGTTTAAAAAACATCAAAGCCAGAAAAAGGAGGGGGGTGGGGGGTGGAATCCAGCTTAGAGCAGAGCTCTGCCATGTGGAGGATGGAATCACACACTGGATTGGGCTGCAGGGACCTTAAAGCACATCCAGTTCCAACCCCTGCCACGGGCCCGGACACCTTCCACTAGAGCAGGTTGCTCCAAGCCCCTGTGTCCAACCTGGCCTTGAACACTGTCAGGGATGGGGCAGCCACAGCTTCTCTGGGCACCCTGTGCCAGCGCCTCAGCACCCTCACAGGGAAGAGCTTCTGCCTAAGAGCTCATCTCAATCTCCCCTCTGGCAGGTTAAAGCCATTCCCCTTGTCCTGTCCCTACAGGCCCTTGTCCAAAGCCCCTCTCCAGGTTTCCTGGAGCCCCTTTAGGCACTGGAGCTGCTCTGAGGTCTCCCCTTCAGGAGCCTTCTCTTCTCCAGGCTGCCCCAGCCCAGCTCTCTCAGCCTGGCTCCAGAGCAGAGCTGCTCCAGCCCTCGCAGCAGCTCCGTGGCCTCCTCTGGCCTCGCTCCAGCAGCTCCACGTCCCTCTTGTGCTGCTGCCCCAGAGCTGGATCAGGACTGCAGGGGGGGGCTCCCCAGAGCGCAGCAGAGGGGAAGAATCCCCTCCCTTGACCTGCTGCTCACGCTCTGGGGGTGCAGCCCAGCACATGGTGGGGTTCTGGGCTCAAGCGCACTCTGAAGCCGGGTCATGGGGAGCTTCTTCTCACCCAACACCCCCAAGTCTTTTTCCTCAGGAGCACTCCCAATCTCTCCACCCCCAACCTGTTCTGATACTGGGGGCTGCCCTGACCTGTGTGCAGGACCTTGCTTGTGGCCTTGTTGAACCTCATGACATTCACATGGGTCCACTACCCAGCTTGTCCAAGTCCCTCTGGATGGCATCCTGTCCCTCGGCCATGTCAACGGCACCACTCAGCTTCGTGTCATCTGCAAACTTACTGAGGGTGCTGCATCCCACTGTCCATGTCCTGGATGGATATTGAACAGTACTGGTCCAAGCACAGACCCCTGAGAGACACCAGTCAGCACTCATCTCCTCTGGATATTGAGCCACTGACCACTACTCTCTGGATGCAACCATCCAACCAATTCCTCATCCACTGAACAGTCCATCCATCAAATCCATCTCTCTCCAGTTTAGAGAGAAAATGCTGGGAAGGAACATTAGAAATGGACATAAAAAAAAAGGAAGTTCCTCCCTAGGACTTTTCTGGAACCTGTGGGAGAGCAGCGAGTGACACTCCCAAAGGAGCACGACCCTCTCCATCCTTCCTTCCAGAATCCCATTGTGTGCCCCCAAGTGTCCTCCAACAAACACAAAGCCCTTTATAATGCCTCAGAAATGGCAGTACCAGGCCATGAAGGAGCCTGGCCATGCACTGGGCCTCTGCAGTGGGGAAGTATTCATTAGGCAAAACATAATATCCTTGTACTGTGTGCCAGAAGGAAAATCCCTTCCTGACCCAGAGCAACCCAGTGGTTTAACACTGAGCATGAAAGCAAGACAGCAAACTCAGGAAGGTGATAACTAGCTCTTACTGCTGTTACTCATTCCCAAAGAGCAGCGTGTATCACGAAATGGGAGACAGGGAATGCTATGACTGACTACACCACAGCCAGAATGGCTTTAGGGGCAGTTATTTGCTCCGCAATCCTTTTCTGAACAGTTACAACAGGTTACCCAGGCCTGACTCCTCATTCAGTGTGCCCATCCAGGTATGTCTCTGTCCCACCCTTCCTCCATCCCCCTTTCCTTACCTTTCACTATCCACACGGTGTTTAGCCTGTGGTTTCCCTCTGTCCTTCTGTGGGGCTGGATCTTCTAGAAAGCTGTGGTCCAGGCTGTCATCAGGTACAAAGTCCTCCACGCTCTGTACCTTTGCAGGGGCTTCAGGGTGGGGAGGAGGAGCGGCAGCAGCAGGGTCTGCATTGGCAACAGCAGTTGTAAACCACAGGGTTCACCATAAGCAAGACAAATTTGCTTTTTACAGATCTATCCTGCCCAGGGTGGCAGCAGCCACAGAGCAGGACTTCGGCTACAAAGCAACAGAAGAGGAAGGATGTGAACAGGATACTCGAACCAGTCCAATCTTGCAGGAAAGCACTCAGAGACCACACACGGCTGCTGTGGTTTCAAATGCACCCTGCTGAGACAGGGTCCTCAGGAAACTCTCCAGTAGTGCAGCTGACTGCTCTGCAGGGACTGCTGCGGCTGCCTATGCCACCAACAGGCTTGCATGGAACCCCAGCCTGGCTGGGTTGGAAGGGACCTTAAAGCTCCTCCAGTCCCAACCCCCTGCAATGGGCAGGGACACCTTCCACTAGAGCAGGTTGCTCCAAGCCCCGTCCAGTGCGGCTTCTCAGACCAATGCTGCGTGCACTGCTCCTGTGTGACACCCCTTCATGATTTGGTTTCCTTTCCCAGACTGTTCAGTTCACCCACTCATCTCCTCCTGCTTTTTCAACTGGAACTGTCACAGACAGAATCGTCCACATGGTGTTTTTAAATGTAAACCAAAAACTGTGTAACCAAAAGCTCAAGAACTCCTGCAAACAGACGTGCTTTAATATAGCTCATTTGCAGACACCTTTACCCATCTTCAAGGTATCAGGATGAAAACTCACAAAATGAGCAGAACCAGGAAGCCTGAAGCCATGAACCTTTTCAGAGTTTGCAGTATTTAACCTGTTTCCTCTGCCCAGGCTGCACTTCACACCCAGGTCTGTTCCTTTGGGTGAAGCTTTGTGTATTTCTTTCTAGAGTTTGCTCTAGTGGCAACAGCTTTCAGATCACTTTTGCATATCAATAACGCTATTACTAACACCACTAATGCATATCAATAATGCTATTACTAATGCTGTTGGTGTGAGCTAAAAACAGCCAAAAGAATTATTACTGCAAGACTTCAGGGGAAAGCTTAAACAGCAGCTGCCATAAAAACCAAGTAGTACTTTGTGACAGTGATTGTTCAAGCGATTTCCAATTAGCTACTCCCTAGGTATGTTCTGTGGAGGTGCAGACCCTTGGCAAGCTGCGTAAACCTAATACCACTGACAGATCAGCTTTTCCTGCCTTTTGCATCCCTGCTAAAAAGCACCCTTGAAATACCAGGGCTGCAACAGAACCAATTGAACTAATTGCTAAAGCAATTCTCCAGCTAAGTGATAGATTTTAAAAGGAAAAGAAAAAGCAGCAAATCCCAAAGACTGCAATACTGGCAGGACACACTTTTCTGTTTTCTACATACCAATATGAAAGGGGTTTTTATTGACAAGGGATCTGCTCCTGTTTATTTCTGGGTAGGAAGAGCCATAAACTCCTGGTGCACTGTGTCATACCTGGTAACGGATTCAGGCTGCAGACTGTTGTGTGCAGAGCTAAACCTGAAAGATTTCAACATGTGAAGCTGCAAACCGTGTTCCAGCACCTCCTCCTTTCTTTCTGTGGGTGTCTCGAGAATGCTGTGAGCTCTAGGAATTGACAGTTTGAGAGGGAAGGTATTTCCAAAGGGGAATTCAAACCATGTCATGCTACTGATCTTTAGGCAGTACCAGCTCTGCAGCTCCAGTTAGCTTTGCCAACAAAATCAACGTGACAGGCAAATTGAGGTCTGGATCAGTAAAATTACATGCAACAAACCTCCTCAATGCTTCTGCCCTGCAACTTCATCCAGCAGGGCCCAGGCTGAATACTCTGCTCCTCTGCTCCATTGTGTGCTGGTGCTAAGGGAGAAGCCGAGGCGGGTGCCCTCCTCCTCAGACCATCTCCAAAGGAGCAGATTTCCCTGGAGGAGAACTGCTGCAGAGACTGCACTGACACGATCACTTCTGGCTGAATAACCTTTAAAACCAGCTCTCAGTTGCTCTCCGTTAACATACAGGAGCCCCTTTGGGCTGCCACACTTTTGTGAAGACTGAGCTGCAAATAGCTTCTCTAATGCTATTCAAGAGAGGGACTTTTAACAAGGGCCTGTAGGGACAGGGCAGGGGGAATGGCTTTAACCTGCCAGAGGGGAGATTGAGATGAGCTCTGAGGCAGAATTTCTTCCCTGTGAGGGTGCTGAGGCGCTGGCACAGGGTGCTCAGAGAAGCTGTGGCTGCCCCATCCCTGGCAGTGTTCAAGGCCAGGTTGGACACAGGGGCTTGGAGCAACCTGCTCTAGTGGAAGGTGTCCCTGCCCATGGCAGGGGGTTGGAACTGGAGGAGCTTTAAGGTCCCTTCAGCACAAACCAGTGTGGGATTCTATGCTATGATTCTATGATTCAAGAGGCATTTGTGCTCCTGGTAAGAAGCTGACGGTTATTTTATTAGTGTCTTCTGCATGTTCAGTGCCTTCATCCTGAAGCCACCCAACTGGCTGGACACAGTCCCCATCCAAGCCCAGAAATGCCCAGGGGTGACATCCAGCAACCTACCTGGCTGGGGAGGAGAGGGGTCTGGTGCAGGAGACGTCCCAAACAGACGGGAAATGATGCTGCGCTTGGGTGGCGGGGCTGCAGCCGGAGGTGCTGGGGGGGCTGCGGGAGGCGCGTGTGGCTGCAGGGCCTCAGGTGCAGGCACTGGTGAAAAGGATGGGGGGGGCTCAGGAGAGATGGTGGAGCTTGCGGGAAGTGGCTGCGGCGGCTGCGGGGTGCCCGGGCTGGAGCTGCCTGTCGATGTGGAGCTCGGAGGTACGATGGGTGACTGGGAGCCAGAGGAAGGGCTTTGCCCGTTGGTTGTTAGTGGTGACGTGTGTCCTTGACTTCGGGCTTCCATCATTTCAAGGAAGCTGCAGAGAAGATAAATTGCAAATATAAGGAATGGAGAAAACATGCTCAACAGAGCACTCAGCATGATGCTGGGCTGCTTGAGCCATGTGCTGAGCTGGGAGGGTGTGGGTCTGCTTCCAGTGATGCTGCGACTCCCTGGGCCACAATAAACCTGGTTCACCCACATGAGCTAAAGTCACTCCATCTGCATCGAGGTGTGGAGAATCCCAACCTGCTTTGTACTACAGGATGAAACCTGTATTTGCAACGCTGCTGGGAACTCCCTGGATATACAGACTATAACAATGTGCCAGGGCTTGAAACGACAACCTTAAGCCAGTTCTTGGACATATGTCTCTGAGGGAGTAAGTGCTACAGTAACGGCACATTTTTAGATTGTGCAGAAGAGATAAGAGTGTTAAAGAAAACTCAAATGCTATAAAACCCTCTTCTTTCAGCCAAGAACGGGTTCGAGAGGAGAATCCTTGAACGCCAAAAGAAAAGAGCTATGCAGAGGGCTCACGGAGGACTGACTGCAATGATCCTTCTCGCATGTGCGGACACACAGGCAGTCCCCCCCCGCACGCACTCCTCCTCTATGTGGGAGGCAGCGGAGCCAAGCAGCAGAAGCTCTGAAGCAAGTTGTGGTCGTGGCTGGACTGTTGCCTAGAAGAGCATTAAAGCCTACACCAGCAGACAGGGTGAAATGCTCTATCCCTTTTGCAGCTTCCTCCTGCAGCCCACTCGGAGAGCAGCCTTTCCACAAGCTGTATGCAAAGAAACACCAACAGAAAGACAGGCTCCTACCGTGAAGTGGTCTCAAAATGAGATCTGCCACAGGTGTAAAGAAGACACCCAAAGTGAAGTACCATGTATAAAAGGGGTCATGGTCTCGCCCCTTATCTCATTAAGCCCAATGAACTAGTGCACAGAGGCTCTGGGTTCAACTGCTTCTGCAACACAGACTCGGTTGTGCTTCAGGCAAGGAGGATGTTAAAATAAAGACTCCTCTCCCATACAGAGCACGGCCTCGTCCTTGAGCTAGACATCTTCACTGGAATGACTGCAGAGCAGAAGCAAAGAGCAGTGGCTAAAAGACTCTAACCCCCCCCCCCGAGATATCATTTCCTATTTTAAGGAGCAACCTGATACACTTCTAAAGAAGAAACTAATATACTTTGTGACCAACAGTGTTTGCAGCACTGGAGAACAACATCCCCAGGAAGCTGCTACTCGAGTTGCAAAACCAGCAGTCCTCGACTAAGGAACTGGCTGAAGCAGAGATAAAGGACAGAACTGAAAAGCACTATTAGCCAGGAGAGAAATCCTTGGTAGAGTTCCTCAAGGACTGGCCTTGAGATATATTCCAGTGAAGCAGCAGGGACCAGGGAAATGCTCACGAGGTTGCAAGATGGGAGGCAGCATTAGCAGAGAGGAGAACATGGACAAGATACAGGAAGAACTGGATGATCCTGAATAACAGAAATGGGAAGAAATTCAACAGTACAAAGGAAATAGTCATCTGCTTAAGGGCGAGGAAACAAGGGCTCCTGCTCCAGGTTCACCACATGAGAACGGCCAGGACTCTCCCTGCACACCGGACCAAAGGCTGCAATGCAGCGATGCCTGGGAGGAGCAGCAAAGGGGCCTGGCTGCCACACCACTGTCGAGGCACCTACACCAGTGCCATGCTATGGTAGCTTCACTGATGCTTCCACCAGGATTGGGGCAAGGCTTATGTGCTTATTCCACCCAGCAGACTGGCTCCAAGATAACAAGCTCTTGGCAGAGCTGAGATTAGAGCATCCATTCCAGCATCCTCCCTCCCAGGGAACGGGTA
This sequence comes from Strigops habroptila, assembly GCF_004027225.2. Lineage (NCBI taxonomy): Eukaryota > Metazoa > Chordata > Aves > Psittaciformes > Psittacidae > Strigops > Strigops habroptila. The sequence goes on along the minus strand of NC_044291.2, from coordinate 11,601,597 downwards.
GCTGGGGTGAGCTGTGCAACAACACGTTCCACTGAAAACGATGCATGGATTTGTCATGCACCAAAGAGAAAACAGAAAGGAGCTTAACTCTGGCACTGAGTTCTGTGGAGACTGCAATAGGTTTGTTTGGGAGGTGCACAACACATCATCCACACCACAAGAATATAACAGTGTATTTTCAATACATCTCTGCAATGGCGCTGCACGGCTGAGCAGTCGCACATTGCTCCTCTCCTGAGGAAGGGTCACCACAGGCCTGAGGAAGGGTCACCACAGGCATCCCTCCAGGCAGAGCACACAAGGTGTCTGGGATGAGGGAAGGATAAGCCAAGTGTACCTGCCGTCCAGCCTTTGTCCAACAACGGGAATGCTCTTTGCCCACGGAACGGCTGTGGCCTGAAAAGCCATTCTCCAGACTCACCTGCACAGGGCATGCGGCTCTGCAGATCCACGCCAGAAGCATCGAGTGCTCAGTCCTGCCACCCCTCCCCTCTGGGCTCTGATCCTGGCGAGCCCAAGGCAGAAGGGCTGGATAGCTCTGCTTTGTGGTACTCGTTCCTCCTCCTCCCAAGCCCCACTCAGGGTTAAAGGCTCCTGCCTCCCACCTCTGAAGACATGGGATTCCCTGCCACTGGATCTACACTCACCCCTGTTCCTGTTCACAGCAACAACAATCCCGGCTGGAAGACCGGAAAGCTTGGTCACTGCTGCATCCAGCATCCAAGATGCTGATGCCAGCGCTGCTCACTCTCCTGGCTGAGCTGAGCTCCACAACGGTCTGTGTGAGCACCTAAGTCACCAGTGCTCCACGAAAACAGAACCAAACAACCTCTGAGTCTGAGCAGGACACTGGGTCCCACCATCAAGGCAAGTGGGTGACTCAGGCAGAGGAAGACAATTGTCCACTGAAGACTAAGGATCCTGTATGGAGTACACATGAAGCATGTATATAGTCATTTTAGGATACAGAATATGAAGCTCACAGAGTACTTAAAGCTGGACCTAACAAAACACAGGACGTTCTTTACAATATCAGGGTATTTGAAGATTTACTGTACTTTGCATTACCAAAGCTGTCCATTTTGGAAACAACCTGCTTTGTTCTAGGCAAGTAGCCAGCTCCAGAGGGAGGGAAGCTGTGACTACCACCTGTTTCTCCTGCAGAAACACAGGAATTTTAAGAGCTGGAGGGAGAAAAACGCTCCATAACTGCAGTATAAAGAGGTCAGCTAGTCTGGAGGTAACACACAGGCAGGCTGCTTCTGCACCTGTGCTTCTGCCCGAGCCTTGCTCACCTACTTTATGTGAAGGGCACAAGAACAAGAGACGGCAAGTTATTTTTAGTAGGAAGACACAATGGTTATTTGGGACAGCACAAGACAGGCTCCTACCCCAGCACAGCACCACAGCGAGCTGTGGCACGTGTGCTTTGTGTCACCTTCCCCATCTCCAGCCAGACATGTGGGCCAAGCTCTGTGCTGTGTGCCATGGCACCGGGGAACTCAGGATGGTGTGATCCGGGTTGTACATGGGCTGCACCATCCAGCTCTGCTGAGCTCTCATATTCAGATCTTCTGCCGTGAAGGAGGTGGGTGGAAAAACAGCATCCATGAGAGCGCTGCCAGCAGCTCTCAGTAATTTCCAGGGTGGAGGTGTCTGAGCATCCTCCACACTCTGACAATACTACATAATGCATGAAAGCTTTCTCTGGCTTTACACACGCTCTTCAGAGGCACACGCGTGGCTGTTTTGGGAACACACCAACCCGAACCCGCCACGTGACTGCTTTATCTCATATTCTGTACAATCTGGCTACTGCGTTCCTTGTTCCAGCATTTTTGTCATCCTTCACAAAAGGACTCACTCAACCTTACTGTGAAACAAGCAGCTACATGTCCACACTTGGGGCAGTAGACTGGGTCCTATTAAAAGCACAACATGGGTGTCACATGCTGTGACCTGAGCACACTTGTTCCATTGGGATATAGACAGCAGATGTGCCACCCAAGTGCACATGGGTTGTCTGTGTTTACCTACGTGGCCCCTTGTTACCTTACAGTCCTTCCATTTCAGACGGAGTAACAAGCCCACGTCCTCAGGATCCCTGGCTCACACTGCCAGTTGGAGCTCTCACAAGAGGAGACTTTATGCAATTTTAAAGATGAACATGCTCTGCGGGAACAAAACCTCATCAGGGCCTGAGGTTAGTGCTGCTCTGCTCCCAGAGCAAACACAGCAACCACACAAGGATTTGTCGGCCTCACAGTTCCTAAAGCTTCCAGTGCTCATGTTCATTTACCACTGAAGACGGGAGCAGCCTGAAGCGTTTTGGCTCCTAGTTCTAACGTGCTGTGATCAATTTTTCCAGTGTATTTCATGTGACAAGGAGGGCTTTGGGTTATTGCATTAATTGGGAAAATGAAGATTAATAGGCTGTGTGGCATCACTTTAACTGGGGTTATTGAGGGTTATAGATTGCCACATGTTTGGTTGGGGCTCATTAAAGCTACCGAACCTCATTCTCCCTAAGGCCAGGTCCCTGAATGTGAAATCGGTTGTCAAGCGGGTTGAATCCTGGTGCCCAGGCCCTGCACAGCACAGTCCCTCCCCAAGAGCTCCTCACGTTTTCCACTTGACCCAAAATGGATGCAGCAGGATTATCCCCCCTGCACAACACATTGGACACACTCCATGTTCTCCCACTCTCTAGCAAGAGCAATGATGATAGGCTTAGTTGCAATTAATTCTCAACGCTGCCACACACAAAAACATGACCTGGAGTGCCATCGAGTACACACTGGCTCCTGATCTGTCTGACGGCAACAGTGATTCACAGCAAGAAGAAATGATAGAGGTGGGGCAAGGGGAAGCGAAACCAAAGTGGCTTTGCTTTCCTAACTGGTCATTCAGCCTTTAGCTGGTGTGATTCCACGTGTACCTCCACAGAGCTAAAGATACAAGAGAACAGCTCTAGCAGCAGGTCCTCCTGCCAGACAGTGCTGGGGTTACTCAGCACCATGGTCTTAGAATCCCAGACTGGTTTGAGCTGGAAGGGACCTTAAAGCTCATCCAGTTCCAACCCCCTGCCACGGACAGGGACACCTTCCACTAGAGCAGGTTGCTCCAAGCCCCTGTGTCCAACCTGGCCTTGAACACTGCCAGGGATGGGGCAGCCACAGCTTCTCTGGGCACCCTGTGCCAGCGCCTCAGCACCCTCACAGGGGAGAATTTTCTCCTTCTGTCTTCCCAAAATTACAATCTGTGCTCAATGCAGAAAACCCAAACAACAAACCAACCCCCAAGACCACTCAACGGCTGTGCAGTGAACAGAGCTGCCTAATGCAGGGAGCATGGCTCCCAGAAGAAGACTCCTCATCAGGAGAGCACAAATGCCCTTTTGCAGTCACTGGTCCATCATCCATAGGACGAGAGGAAATGGCCTCCAGTTATACCAGGGGAGGTTCAGATTGGGTATTAGGAGAAATGTCTTAACCAAAAGGGTTGTCAAGCAGTCGAACAGGCTGCCCAGGGAAGTGGTGGAGTCATCATCCCTGGAAGAATTTAAGAGACGTGTAGGTGTGATACTCAGGGACATGGTTTAGAGGTGGCCTTGGCTGGGTTAACATTTGGACTTGATGTTAAAGGTCTTTTCCATCTAAATGATTCTATGATTCTGTTATCTTTCCTACCTGGACAGTAGCACCTGCCCATCCAGGGTGAGCTGACGGTGCAGGTGACAGCCGTATGGAACGTAGGCAGAAGGATTTCCATCATGTGGCAAACCTGGGACAGGTCCTGCCACTGCAGACGTTGTAGCCTGGATCAAACAACAGCTCAGATAATCTGAAGTTCAACTGCTTTGGATGTATTTTTACAAAGACTGACTAACAGTTTGCTTAAGAGCTCTTAAACACAGGGAATAAACAATCTGAAAACTCCTTTCTTACGAACAGCTCTTGAGAAGAAGTTGGACCTCACATTTTACAAATCAAAGAGTCACAGAGGTTGACAGGTGACAACTTCCTGAAGCTTCTTAACACTAAGTGTCAAAGAAGATGGGATTTCTCACAAGGAATTAACTTCAGTATTCCTTTTGACTACCTTATAGTAATTCCAGGGGGTGCGAGTTAATCCAAAGAGAGTTGATTACTTCACCCTTGAAATGAAAGGATTTTTGATATTAAAAGAAGAATAATACTAGAGAAAAATGCAGCCAAACATAAAAGCTCATGAAAACCATACATGAAACCTGCTTCTATTGCCCTTTGCAAATGTTTCCACCAGTAGCTTATTCCTGAAAACACGAATATGCAGGAAGAGCTTCCACAGTTTCCCCAAAGCTGTTTCTCCACATGCACCATCCAGTGAGGGAACAGGCATGCCGGATATAAAGAAGTCTTCCTTGTGCCAGAAGATAAGCTGGGGAGAACTAAAGATGGAAAAATTGAGCACATGAAGTATAAATTTAGAAGAGTGAAAAAACAGTCACTGCTGTTTGGTCAATAAGAATTCAGGAACTCAGAAAGGGCTGAAATGAGGTTTTGCATTGAAAATGTAAAATCTGAGACACCACAGGGCAAGTACCAGAGCCAGAGGGGTGGTAGGAGGAGAGGAAACCATACATGGAAAGAGCTGGAAAGAGCTGGAAGCATCTAAACGTGTCTTAGAGAGGCAAAGCCCAGCCAGGGGCTGGCTTACATCAGCGATGAGGCAGCGTTGTGTGCCACCTCGTGTCTTCTCTGGGATCCACATTTGGGAGCACTGCTGTTTGTCCTCGGTACAGCCGCAGCAGGATGAGCGCTTGTTCTCTCTGTTCCCACTGATCCTAATTTAACATCAGTGTGACAGAGCAGCGACCAGACGCACACAGGAGTGAATGAAGTAATAGAGATGTCCTGGCACTGTCACCTTGCCCTGCTCCACGGCCTGATTTTATGGCAGGAGAGCAGGAATTGCCTTGGAGGAGGTGCTGCAGCAGCCGCCCTGCCTGCAGCCCTCAGTGCCTGCAGAAGACAGTTTTCTGCTGGATTCATGAGCTGAAGTGGCACATGTGAGGGTCCAGCAAATGCTAAAGCTGGTCAAGCATGAGAGGTGAGTAAGTAGCAAGATCTTGTGGCTCTCTGCCAACTCTTGATTCTTTTAAGTATCTTCCCATTACTGTTGCAGTATAAACTAGAAAACAATCTGACAGCACAGCCCACACAGCCCAGTCCTTTGAGTAGGGACATCAAGAGAACTGCTGGAGGCAGGAGGAGACTAACTGGTCCCTAAGGAAAGGAATGAGGTGAACCCTCTGGAAATAGTACTGCTCTGTGGGAATATGGTGTATTTCAGTGCTCCCAAAGGAAAACAACTGACGACAGTTATAGAACCTGAAACCTGGTCTGAAAAACGCTTGTGAAAATGGCTGTGCATGAATATTTCATAACCATCGACTCGAACTTCCAAATAAAGCTGCCTGTAAAGGAGCTTTTTGCAATTCATTCTGGGGTTGACTTCTCTGGCTTGCACCTCACTGCAATACAGACCTTGCAATGGGAATTCACGGAACACATTTGTCAACACCACACAAATCTGAAGAGATTCCTGCTCATTGTGCTACAGATGTACTGGCTTTGCAGGGCTCAAAACAGCAAATGTTCACCTCCAGCAGCAGGCAAACAGACAGGGTTTGAACAAACACAAGGCAGCAGGAACTGGCCACTGTTTCAAACCAGAAATGCACAGAGGAGTCCAGAAGTATTCAAAGGGAACTAAAGACAATGATGTTGTTGCTGCTACTTTCTGCCTATCCCAAGACACACAACACACTGCAATGCAATAGCCAGAAGAGGAGGAACCAACTTGTGTGCTGAGCAACAGAGAGATGGAAAATATCTCCTTTCAGCCCCAGAGGCTGTAACACACATATCTACAATCCCTTCAGCATGTGCTGCCTCTGGGTGTGCTCAGCTCCACCTCCACTGCCCTCCCTAGATCATGTGCCTGTAGGAACCAGACCCTTCCACAGGGATCCCCATGTGCATGCTTGATTTCAGGGATGCCCTTTCAAAGTGACATTTTACAAGACCCCCACCCAAAAAAACCCCTAAATGTCACCCACTGGACCCTTCAGCCTGGCCACATGCCGGAGCTGGCGCTGCCCAACATTCAGGGGACACCTAGACCCCAACAAACCAGAGAAGATGGCTCAATGACATACAGTTCGTAGTTCTGATCTTCTGTCTCTTGCTGCACCGACAGCTCCTCCAGCGTCGCATCGATATCCAGCTGATTGGTCTCCAGCTGTCGCAGCAACGTCTCCCTCTGAAGAAAGGAAAACAAGCTGGGGCTGAGCAGGACAGGCCACTGTAACAGATCCCTGTGCCCTCAGAGGGCACGGCAAGATCTCGTGTCACCACCCTACCCACAGCGATGCATTAAACAGGAGCTTTGGTCCCTCTCACGGTGCTCAACTTAAACACAGAAGTACAAAGGGAAGCAGAAGCAGCAGGAAAAGTATCTGTGTGCAAGAAAGTACCTTGTTCTGTGAGCTGTAGCCAGCCATAAGGTAATCATGTGTCATGTTCAGACACAGCATTGCCAGTTGCATTTGGGGAACAGATTCAACTCCTGTGGAGAAGAGTTGTGCAACCCATTCATTCTGATCTTTCATTTTTCCCTGTGCTAAAGAGCGAGCAGGACCCAGCTGATGAAAACCTCACAGTCATTTTCAGCGTCAGGGCAGATGAGTGAGCACAACCTGTCAGCTCAGTGACATTTCAGAAGCCACTGCCCCTCTGCCCTCAGTTGCTGCCCCACAGATGGGGACATTCACTCCAGTCCATTTCAGATGTGCAGCCACGTGAGCAGCTTCACTAATGGAAGCCAGGCTGGCTTCATTCAGTCCTTACCTTCCCACATTTCCAACTGAACCCAAGCAAAAACCTCAGCTGAGAGGAAGTGCTGGCTCGAAAGGCTCAAAATCAATCGCAAATGGTCATGGGACACTGATCGCCTGGATGGCGACAGGAAGAGATCAATAACCACTTGCATCCTGCTGAGTGTGCAGGGGCATGGCCAGCCCCAGGGGCTCCCTGCAGCGCATCCAGCAGCCCATGGCCCCGAGCTGCAGGGCTGGTGCAGCCTCCCTTCCTGCAGGAACAAGCCACGGCCCCGTACCACAGTACAAATCCTGCCCCTTTCCCACAGCTGCCCCACGCTGGGCACTGCTGGCTCCCCCGCAGGCTCTGGCACCCACTTGGCTCGTGGGCAGGCTCCAAGCAGGGCAGCTCACACACTGAATTCTGGAGTCAGAAGTCCCCATGTTCAGTGCCTGGAAGCACCAATCCTCCCTCTCCCACAGCCCACATGCTTGATGGCACGGGAAGCAGGGACAGCTTGTGCTGTCATGAGTCACAGCATTGCACAGCTACAGCAGGGGCTGCACCACGGCCCAGATGGGAGCAGACAGAAGAGAACCCGCAGGTTTCCTCCAAACTACCAAGATTTTGGCTTTTATAACTACATCATCCTCAAGATACATTTAAGCTATGACAAATCCTTTTGAAGATTAGCGTCAATAACCATGCTGAATCTTTAATTCCATGTTTGACAACACAAATGCTCACTGCAGAATGATCCTGTAGGGAGTAAAAAGCACATAGGAGATCTACTACACAACTTACAGAATAACCTCCCTGTGGGAATACAACTATTTGTATGAAGCAGCGGTGTTCAGACTCTATGTACATATACTATTGGCAATGTAGAATCCCAGACTGGTTTGGGTTGAAGGGACCTTAAAGCTCACCCAGTTCCAACTCCCTGCCACGGGCAGGGACACCTTCCACTAGAGCAGGTTGCTCCAAGCCCCTGTGTCCAACCTGGCCTTGAACACTGCCACGGATGGGGCAGCCACAGCTTCTCTGGGCACCCTGTGCCAGCGCCTCAGCACCCTCACAGGGAAGAGCTTCTGCCTCAGAGCTCATCTCAATCTCCCCTCTGGCAGGTTAAAGCCATTCCCCTTGTCCTGTCACTACAGCCCCTGTTGAAGAGTCCCTCTCTGGCATCCTTCAGATACTGGAAGCTGCTCTGAGGTCTCCACAGAGCTTCTCTTACCGAGGTTGAACAGAGCCCCAGTTTTCTCAGCCTGGCTTAGCCTGTGCTTTCATAGACACGACAACTTTGAAGCTATCAAGAAAGTGCACAAATTTAACGAGCAAGTCACTCGTCTGCCTTCTCTAAAGCACAGCACAGCAGTGTCTGAGGGAGCAGCCAAGGCACAGCCTGAGCCCTGCATGGAGCAGGCTGATTCATAGCAAATTCTCCCATGGCTGAAACCAACAAGCAAGGCATAAGTAATTTCTGTTTTGTACTGTAAGACCAGGTAATTCATAGCAGTTGATAATCTCTAAACATGCTCATTTACTGGAAGATGCAATCTTGAAGTGTAAGAGCTTCTATCATCACTTAAGCTAATTTACTGCTTCCAAGGCATTTAGATTCTTCATTTTTACCTTTGCCATTGCATTAACAGCTTGGAGTGATCCGTATTTCCTTTGCTGGGTCATTTTTATTCACCATATTCATAAGCTCTATGCAGATGGAAACTCGATTATCATGTATACAAAGAATTACGAAGTCATCCGTTAACTCAAGTTCCCTTTATTGTGGTAGACAGACAAGAAAGCTTCAGCAAGACATGCTGTATGTATTTAAACTTCCTCCACTAAACAAAGTGCTAATAAGGATCTTAGAATCCAAATTCTAGACTTTGGAATTTAAATTCTAGATGTTAGAATTCAAGATTGGAGAAATTCAAGATTCTTGAAGTAACAGATTTCATCCTTTCATGTATTCATACATTGTAAGCAAAAATGAGACAAAAAAAGAGCAAGTTTTCTGCTTCTTTGTCCTCAGTTTCCTAAGAAGAGTGAGATAAATGTGAGCAAATCAGCTGAATAAACAGAGACAGAAGGAACACTGCTCTCCAGTGCTGACCCTGGCACTTAGATAATGGCTATTATTAAACAAGTGGTTTCCTTTCCTCATACTTTGCCATTAAGACATATCCCAGAGTTGTATTTATGTCAGTTTTCACAGATGACAGTAAATTAAGAACTCGGATTGACTCAGGAGAGGCTTGCATTGCATGTCACTTGTAAACATTCATCACTAGGGATGGATATTCAAGTCCACTTTAGTCCATTTAAAAAAAGAAATTCTATTTTACCAGGCTGGTATTAAAATATTAAAGAAACAGCTTATTTTTAGCAATGACCCAAAAGAAGGGAATAGATCATGTACCACAGCCCCGTGCTTCGGCTGGATGCCACTTCCGAGTGCTTCCTGGGACAAGGCAGTTCCAGCTGTGCACAGGACTTCTCCTTCCAGCACAGCAGCCCAAGGCCAGGCTGACCTGATCCTGTTTGCACATGATGTGGGCCACCAGCAATACCTACAGCTGAACCGTGTGCTCAGGTGTGACAACTTCCCCTGGCGAGGAACTGACAACTGACTGTGGGAGGGGACGTGCTCTGTGCTGGGGTATGAATTTCAGCCACTGCTTTCTGCATGAAAGATGCATGAATGTAAGATGAACACTGAAATGTGCAACTTCAAACCAACACACTGAGCACCACCCCTGTGAAAGGCTAGCCTGGAGTCTCGCACACAGTGGAATCTTCCCCTTGGGAGCTGTGAGAGGGCAGGCCAAGGAACACGGAGAAACCTCGGCACTTGACTGAGACTGATTAAATCCTATGAGAGAGCTGGGCTGGGGCAGCCTGGAGAAGAGAAGGCTACTTAAGGGGAGACCTTAGAGCAGCTCCAGTGCCTAAAGGGGCTACAGGAAAGCTGGAGAGGGGCTTTGGACAAGGGCCTGGAAGGATAGGACAAGGGGGAATGGCTTTAACCTGCCAGAGGGGAGATTGAGATGAGCTCTTAGGCAGAAGCTCTTCCCTGTGAGGGTGCTGAGGCGCTGGCACAGGGTGCCCAGAGAAGCTGTGGCTGCCCCACCCCTGGCAGTGTTCAAGGCCAGGTTGGATGGGGCTTGGAGCTGGATGAACTTTAAGGTCCCTGCAACCCAAACCATTCCAGGATTCTATGTGTGTTTAATACCCAATAGCATTCCTTTCCTTCAACCCTCTTTGCTCCAAAGTACCAGGGAGGTGACTCCTTTCTGGAGCCTGGTACTGGCTCTCTGAAGGAATAAGCAGAACCTTTAGGAATGAAGTCTGGCTGCAATTTCCCTACAGATTTGAACATGCTGCTGCACTGGTGGTTACTAAGGCCAGCAGCACTCCAAGGCAGGGCTCCCCGAGCAGCAAAACGCCCTGAGCCACCCAGCAGCAGCACAAAGCCCTTCAAGCACAAGGCAAGTGGCTCTGGACAAGAATAGTGCACCACATCCCAGCTGAGGTCTGACACCAAGCAAAGCCCCAAAACCAAGGTGGAAGCAACCCAAAGCCTCCCAGTTTGCTGTGTCACCTGCCCCAGCACACAATGGCAAGGCCAGGGATCTCCCGCACACCAGAGGGAAGGGGAACAAGCCATCTCTGTGCTGAATCCTATGCTGTGATTTTATCAGTCTGCACATAAAGCACCTGCCTGCAATCCCTGCATGGGCACAGAACTGCAGGAATTAGCTTTGGCACTGCTGCTTTAAAGGAAAAGCCAGGCAGCCATGGTCTGATCACTCTCCCCTGGAGTGACAGGCACAGGACAACTCAACTGCCACCTTCTGTGTCGAGGTACAAAGAACGGAGCACACATTTACAAGCATTGTTTGCATGTGCCCATCCAAATCTCCCCTTGCACATTTTGGGAACTAAACTGTAATGAGAAGTCTTTTGGGGTTTGTTTCTGCTGTGTTGAATGATTTAATCACATGAAGGACACAGCATGTGTGAGTCTACGTGGCACTTGCACCTTTTGGACTATGCCCAGTGGCACCCGAGTCCATTGAGCTGAAGAACCGGTCACCTCATTCCCCTCCCCTCTCCCAAGCAACCATCACTGGAATCTCCAAACAACTAAAGGTTATATCAGATTTAGTTTTCCTATTTCCCTAAAGACCAAGATTTGTCCAAGAAGTTCTGTGGCTTTGGGACAACTCCCTTATCTCAGTGTCCTAATTGCTTTCAGTCTCAGATCAATAGATCATGTTTACTTCTACACAGCACATTGAAATGAAAGGTCCCTTAACACTCACATCCTAAAGCTGCTTCCAAGCAAACCTGATACTACAAATGCTTTGGTATTTCCTGCTTATTACTATGGCTACGGAAATCACTGCATATACTATTAACAGTATCATCATGAGCAGCTTTCAGAAACAACTCTGGCAGGAAGGCTGTGCTCATGTCTCGGTCACTTACCAGCATCTATCTGAGAAAAACAGGAGATCTATAAAACTGACAAAAGTAACCTGGGAACTAATTATTCTGCATGATTTCCACAAGACATCCCTTTACCATAGGAGCCAAGGTTATAAAACCAAACATGTAGCCAACACCACGCTGGTAGACTTCAATCTACTCCACTGAGCAGCAAGTTGGGTCTGAATCTCAGATTTCTACAACATTCTCCTCTAACATTTATTGTTGAACTTCTTCTACTGGGTTTTTACACATTCAGTTTTCTTATTCTGGTTCTTTCTGCCCTGCAGCCTGAGGACGTGGTGACATTCACTAATAGATGCCACCTTTCCCTAACCCAGCATTCCATGGGGATTACTTGTATAAAAATACACAGAGATTTCACTTTCTGGTGAAAGATAATCAAGATCAACTGCCTGCTGTTTGCATCCAAGAGAAAACAATGATACATCATCATATGTACCCCCAAAAGCATATTCTGTTGATTCCAAAGGACCCCTCTATGGTCACCCCGAAGGTCCTCTTCTAAAGGACCACAGCTGAGAATTCCACCCTTCCGTGCCCTCTCAGCTTTTGTCTTTCCACTCAGCCCAGCCAAGCAGCCTCAGTTATGAAGGGAATGTGAGAGTTGGATCTGTGCACAGGCAGACAGCAGATCAGTCAATGGCAGGGCAAAGATCTTCAGCAGTTGTCCCTGAACTGTTCAGTTCATGACCAAATCTCATCCGAGTTTTAACTGAGCAGAACTTAAATACTAAATTTAACAAACTTGGCAGCTACACCACTGGATGCAATTCCCTTGCCAGTGTTATTCATCACCTTGGAGCCTTTCTCCAGAGGTGAGCATTTGTGAACCCAGGAGAGTCCTCTGGCAAGCTGGGGCATGTTTAAGTCACAGGCACCAACGTACTGACATAATTTTGTTGTAACAATGCTTACAAAACCAAAAATCAACTCAGGATCCTTTAACAGCAAAGGAAACCCCAAACCTCAAATTCCCGCCTTAGAGACAGAGCGAATGAAATCCATTCCTCTCACCCAGCACATCACGTATACCCTCAGTCTTACCTGCAGTTGCAAGAAGGGGATGTTGAAGAACTTGTGCAGGTACTTGAGGCCAAAGCTGTTCTTCATGGAAGACTCAGCATAGCGAAAATATGAGGAGCCAGGAGGCCTGTCTCAACCAGAGAGGTAGAGAGAAGAAAACTGAAGCGGACAGGGACTGCAGACACAGAAGAGGCTCTTGCTGAATGACACAGAATCCCAGACTGGTTTGGGTTGAGGGGACCTTAAAGCTCACCCAGTTCCAACCCCCTGCCACAGGCAGGGACACCTCCACTAGAGCAGGTTGCTCCAAGCCCCTGTGTCCAACCTGGCCTTGAACACTGCCAGGGATGGGGCAGCCACAGCTTCTCTGGGCACCCTGTGCCAGCGCCTCAGCACCCTCACAGGGAAGAACTTTTGCCTAAGAGCTCATCTCAATCTCCCCTCTGGCAGGTTAAAGCCATTCCCTTTGTCATGTCCCTACAGGCCCTTGTCTAAATCCCCTCTCCAGCTTTCTTGTAGCCCCTTTAGGCACTGGAGCTGCTCTAAGGTCTCCCTGGAGCCTTCTGTTCTCCAGGCTGAACCAGCCCAGCTCTCTCAGCCTGGCTCCAGAGCAGAGCTGCTCCAGCCTGTATCATGAGCAATCCTCATTTACAAGCTGAGCTCTCAACCCCCAAATGTAGGCTAGGAGGCCATTCTGACAAAATTCACACTTTGTTCCTCCTGAAGGGTGTTGCTGTGCCGCAGCGTCATGCGGCAGCAGATAAAGAAATACCATGTCAGGACACTGAGCCACTGGTTTACTAGACTGGGGGTTTCCCACTGTACAAGCAGTTCATTTCCCAGTGAAGGTTTTGCAAACAGATCTATGTAAGTCACATACAGAGATGAACTTGTAAAGAAATGACTGCACTATGGATCAAACCATGTCTGTGTGCCTGACATAGGGATAAACAAGAGACAAGGATTGAAAAAAAAGCCTTAAAAACATGAATCCACAGAAAAAAAGTACAATCTATTGGCTCCTGACCAACACATAATATTTTACACTAAATAGCAGAGCACCTCACATCTCTGCCTGGCTGGCCAAGCAGGTGTAGGACTTGGCTGTGCCCAGTAATGCTCTGTGGGGATGCTCACAGAGGAGGCACAAGGAAGACGGTTGCACTAGCTGGCTCTCTTATAGCAGGATTATTTGGAGTAGAGCACAGTTGTGCTACAGGGAAAGGATCTTTTCACAAGAGAAGGATTATCCAGAAAAAAGATGAGTCCTTGGGAAAAGCACCTCTGAAAGGCACACGCTGTTTCCAAGGAATATGAGATCAAAGAGCCCATCATGTAAACTGAAGCTGCTGCATGAGACACTCGGAGCTATGACAGCCCAAAAACTCGGCACAGGTCAGAGGATGCAGGTGATGTGCCTCTGTCAGCAACCCGGTCATCGATGGTGCTGGTGCCTGGTGGCCATGGAGCCTCTCACCTGTGCAGGTTGTCGATGAGGTCCCGCACGTCGCCGGGCAGGATGACCCGGTGCTCCCCCATGTCTCGGTAATTCCCAAGCACACACACTGGAACGTGGGTCGGCACTTTAGGAAGCTCCCTCAGAATATAGTTGAATGTCCTTCACCATAGGAGAGAGAGATAAAGGCAGTTGAGTGGGAAGCATCATTCTGTGAGCAGTTTCATGCATAAATCACAGGGGAAATACCCAAAGAAAGAATTCTTTTCAAAGGTCCTCCCAAGCCTGTGGCTCCTTTGCCCCCCTCAGAGACACACATGAACTGTAAATATGTTTGTATCATTCTTTATCTGTTTATCTGGTTTATCATTCTTTCTATCTCCAGCAACAACGTGACAAGTTCAATAATCCACTTCCACCAGCAACCTCCCATCTCCTACAGCAGCATTGCCCTCAGACCTACGAACCGGTGTGGGTCAGCAGAAGCAAAGGACACCTTCCCTCCAGCTGCCAGGAGGCTCACTGACCCACACCACACCTGGGAACCACAGGCTTCAATATACAGCAGGAACTCTTTCCACTTCTTTCCACTCCAGCTTCCATATGTCTCTCCCCCTCCTCAGCAGATGTGCAATGTGCATAGTTCATTATTCCTGTGTATTAATGCAGCCCAGGGCCTCTGAACCATCCTCACTGATACCAGGCTTCCAAGGGATTTCTCACAAGCATTCCCCTTCCCATTGTGCTCTGCAGAGCAGGGGTGTGACGTGCCCAGTGCACTCTGAGCCTGCCTTAACACTGATTGACCAGCCTCAGAGAGCAGCACACTACAAACTGCAGTACTGGAGCCCGCCAGAGACCACTTGTATGAAACAAGCCCAGAAGAAGAGTAAATTAAAAGACATGCCAGAAGATAAAGCTATTTTTTTAAGGGATACAAGCTAGTTTCAACTCATTACGTTGGTTATCAGCTCCAGAGTCCATATGGGAATCACGAAGTCTGGAAGTCATTTGTTTTCACTAAACAAGTGGGAGTCCCATGGCACATGCCACTGAATGTGTCTTACCACTGCTTGGTGATGTCAAACATCATCACTACACCATTGCAGTTTTTATAGACATCCAGGAACTCTGCATCCAGAGCCATTTCGGACTCTGCCTGAAGGAAAAAGACAAAGAAGCAGTAAATAACTCTGTTCAGGCTTGCAGAGAGCACAGCTACAGTACTCAACAGGCAAACAGTCACTATATCCATGCTATCACATTGTCGTCACTTAAGCAAGATACTGAGTGCTTCAGAGCTTCCACTGCCCACAGGAGCAGGATGTGAAGCACCTCACAGTCACTGAAAACAAACATGTCTGACAGCAACTGCTACTGCACTGGTAAGATCATGGAATCCCAGCCTGGTTTGTGTTGGAAGGGAGCTTAAAGCTCCTCCACTTCCAACCCCTGCCACGGGCAGGAACACCTTCCACTAGAGCAGGTTGCTCCAAGCCCCTGTGTCCAACCTGGCCTTGAACACTGCCACGGATGGGGCAGCCACAGCTTCTCTGGGCACCCTGTGCCAGCGCCTCAGCACCCTCACAGGGAAGAGCTTCTGCCCAAGAGCTCATCTCAATCTCCCCTCTGGCAGGTTAAAGCCATTCCCCTTGGCCTGTCCCTACAGGCCCTTGTCCAAAGCCCCTCTCCAGGTTTCCTGGAGCCCCTTTAGGCACTGGAGCTGCTCTAAGGTCTCCCCTTCAGGAGCCTTCTCTTCTCCAGGCTGCCCCAGCCCAGCTCTCTCAGCCTGGCTCCAGAGCAGAGCTGCTCCAGCCCTTGCAGCGTCTTCGTGGCCCTTTTCTGGACTTGCTCGAGCAGGTAGGAAGCTGCTGTTACAACAGAGTGCAACACTTGTATTGCCCCTTCCTCCTCTTTATTTCAAAGGGTGTTAAAAGGTAACTGTGAGCCCAGTTATACAGAGCTGCTATAGAAGAGGGCATCTTCAGGTCTCACAAGAAGTTCACTACAAAAGGACTTCCTGCCACTGACCATGTGCAGACAGGTACAAAGCTACTGACTAAACCTCTGGGGCGCAGCCATTCCTATAGGACAGAATGGCAAGCAGCAGGAATGTTGTGGTGAGGGCAGGAACAGGGATAAAATGCACAGACAAAGGCATGACAAGCACCAGGGAACACAGTGCTCCTCATCCACCTGCCCGGCCGGCCTTACAGCAGAAACAAATATAGAACTTACTCTCCATGGACCAAAGAGGCGTCCTGCCAAGCGGCAGACACCGCGTTCAGGGTCACTCACCTCCTGAGGGTCATTCTCCAGTTTCAAACCATCACCTCGCTTTTTGCACTTTCCTTAAAAAGAATTGTAGGGAAAAAAAGAGAAAGAAGCAGCATTACATTGGGCACAGACCTCCGGGAGGGGTCCAGGCACGACGGCGGCACTTGCAACACAGCCTTAAAGCAGATCCAGCTTCTACTACAAGCATGGGGAACGGGCAGGCTGGGACAGGCATGCATTGCTGAAGAATCCCAGCTGCCCCACTCAAGAATCCCAGCTAGTCTAATTCAATGATGAATAGGAGGAAAGCCTGGGGTAGCTTAAACCACGCTCTTTGCAGCATGGAGTCTCAAGGACTGAACACAGGGTTTGGGGTACTCCGTGGCCACAAAGGAAGCTGCTTTGTTGCACTTTTTGTTGCATTAGTGTGAAAGCAGCAAAAGGTCGTGGGCTGTTCTGACTGAACTGCACAACAACATCAGAGCCTTCCCCAGAGATGCAAGGATGCTGCTGTGCCATGTCACTGGCCTGAAGCACGCTGGCTTGTAGGTGAAGGCGATCTCAGAGCCCATCACGTGCTTTGGGCTGACTTGTGACCAAACAGAACAAAGGGGTGGCAGGAGACAACGAGAATTTTAACAAAAGTCAGAAGACAGACAGAGCTTATATAGGGGAAATCCAGCAAAATCAACTGTGGCAAGGGGGCTGTGGAGAAGTAGAGGAGAGACAGGCTGCATGTGCATGAAAGCCCAGAGGGTCAGGGCTGGTCATCACCTCTGGCAGGTTAAAGCCATTCCCCTTGTCCAGTCCCTACAGGCCCTTGTCCAAAGCCCCTCTCCAGGTTTCCTGGAGCCCCTTTAGGCACTGGAGCTGCTCTAAGGTCTCCCTTTCAGGAGCCTTCTCTTCTCCAGGCTGCCCCAGCCCAGCTCTCTCAGCCTGGCTCCAGAGCAGAGCTGCTCCAGCCCTCACAGCATCTTCACCTGGAGACCAGATCTGGAGTTGTGTTTTGCAGGTACCAAACATCTTCCAGATGTTACTGACAGCAATTAAAAACTGCAGCTCTGAATTAACTTCATTCCATATTTTCCTGGTCTGTAACGACGAGTGAACTGAATTATAATGGCAGACACTTGGAATTCCTTCTCATAACTTCCAGAAATACCCTGTATCACTGACAACAGGACGTGTTGCAGCTTGGATGCTCCTGCAAAAAGCCCTCCCACTGACTCTTTAGAAGACTGCAACACTGGGGACCAAAATACCTCAGGCCAGCTACCCAACCTGCTGATTGCCATGGGGTGGCTGCTGTAAACCTCCTGGTTCTGCCAGACCCTGCAAGTGAAATAAAGTGCTTCATTCTCTTTGCACAGAGGTCAAGGATAAACAGTTCTGAAATCGAGTTATTCATGGCAGTTTTAATGCTGCAGGGTACAGCAGGATATTCCAGGCCCCTCCCCTGACAGTATGTCTGGTGGGTGCTCCTGCGCACCCATGCTAAATGTTTGCCCCCCCATGCCACCTTACTGTTGGCATCTGAAAACAGCAGAAATGTTAATCCTGATCCTTCCCCACTCATGCAGTGTGTTTCCGTGGAGGATCCAAGTATGGGCTCTGACTTCTCCCAGCGCAACTGAAGGTGTGGGATGTCGAGGATGCCTTTTCCCACTTCAAATAAATTCATTTCAAGTCTGTGGCATTCATGTGGCTTCTCTGAATACCAAGACATTATCACAGTGGCCACTACATGACACTTGGCATGACCTGAATTTCTAGGTATGTAAACAGGAGCCCAAGCAACCACAGATACTTCTCACTGTCTTCCCGTCCTGAGCACTAAGGTGTCTTTCTAACCTGGACACGGTGACAACCAGAGCTTAGAGACTGAACACTGAGCCATAAGCCTCTCCCTGCTTATGGCTTTATGTGTGTATCAACAGGAATGAGTAATATTCTTACATGATGCTCAGCACTGCTGTAAAGGGGGTCATCTGGAAAGCAGTATCAGAGCTGAAAAGCGCATGTGTGTACATATTCATGCTCTGTGTCTATTTTTGGAACCAAAACTGCAGAATGAACTAGATAAAGTCAAGATGTATGTAGTGAAAAGATGTAATTCAGCCTGTGCAAATGCACAATGAAGATTGTGATGTTATATAAACACGGTCTCCTCTTTAAGGTCACACTGATGTGTGATCCGAGAGCCTCAGAAAGCAAGGGGCTTCATGTTGCCATTGCTCAGCTTCTCTACCTAGAACAATGACTGCAACTTATTCACAGGCATGACAGCAACACTGAAACCAAATAACCTCACGGCAGTGCCCCACAGTCTACAGACCAGTTCTTACTGAACACCAGAAGACTGGGTTTGTGGCCAGCCCCTGAGAGCCTCTGCACCTCTGTGTCCCATCGGCTCTGTTGCAGGATAGAAGCCAACAAATGGTGCCCACAGCATGAGGGAGATGCTTCTGCTCACCATTCAACAAACCAGGTCTCGAATATTTGCATCCCAGAGTTAGCTAACTTAGGATATCTGAACAGAAGTATTAATTCTGATCTTTCCTCCTTCTTGCATCTCCCCTCTGGGAGGGAAAGGGGGCAGGGGCAGGGAGAGGAAAGGAACCTCCAAGGAGGGAAACAGTTAATGCTATTTTGGGAGCAATAGAAAAAAAATAATTATTTGATCTCTTTAGTAGGTGTATGGGAAAAGATGCAGGAACCAAACTAGCACAAGTTACAAGATGGGATCAGAACTGGTCTTGAATCACCTGCGTTCAAGCACCTTCTCTGCATTCAGGATCAGTTACAGCTTTAGGACCTGCAGCAGTTACACAACGTGCTGCAAAGCCAGAGAGATGAGTCAGGCTGTGACTTTTGCTGAGATCTCTTTCCTGTGTTCTGTTAGTTCCAAGGGCAGCCAAGGAGATGGTATTTACTACACACTGCACAAAACTCAATACAATCCATAGCTGGGGGCAAGTTCAACTTCTTAAGATTTTAACAAATGGCATCATTACCCAAATGAGCCCAGCTCTGTGAGCAGGCCCGAGGAGGATGCTGCAGGAGGCAGGGGAGTCTGCAGGGAAGCCTGTGCTCCAGTGAGTGTGAACATCAAACCAGCAGAAATCCCACAGAGCCAAGCCAAAGGCAGGAGGAGCAGTAAAGCACAGCAGCTGCCATCCCCCTGCTCCAGGACACCGACCAACCTCACAGCTTCTAAGCTTTAACAGAGCTCCCCACACTTCCAAAGGAACACCTATGCCCCAAACATCACCGAGTGAGCCACCAGCCAGGCAGCGCCACCGGAGCCGCCTCCTGCCTTCCTAAGGCAGCCTGGAGGGAAACCCCAGCACGCTGCAGAGCTGGCAGGGACAGGGGGCATGTGCTGCACATCCACATCCAACCGCAGCCCAAACACGTACAGCAAGTTTTTCAGGATGCAACTTCTTGTTTCCCAAATCTCCCGTGCAGGTTCACACGCTCAGGAATGGCAGCACGGCAGAGGAAAGGCCAAAGCTGCTTTACAAGACTGAAGTTGAGAATTGCAGTTTATGGGTATATCTTTTAGACAGTCTGGCTGTATCCCCACATCAGCCTTTCAATACCTTTTCAATATTAATCCAAATAGAGATCTCCCATTTTTCTCTAACAAAGAACAATTCTTCCCAAATGGAGAAACACTGGCAACAAAAACGCAGCCTGGCAAACAGCACACGTTGAAATGCGTGTTCAGAGCGTGCAGTTACAAATCCAGCCTGATAAATGCAGCATTCTGCCTAACTCTAACTATGCACATTAGCCAGGATCTGGTAGGCAAGGAAGAAAAGGATCAGGTCTTGTCAGCACTATACTGCAGCAACACTGGGTACTTCAACACTAAGAGTCTACGGTTTAATTAGCGTTGCTCTCACCAAAAGCATCACGCAGGAGGAATTTCTGTCCTAAGCATACAGAAAGAAGAACAAAGATGTCAAGAGATAACATTCAGATGCAGGTTAGATGTGAGCAAGCTCTTAGTGATTAATTGGCATCTTTTCCTAAAGTTGTACTTACCAAGGATCCACAGTGCTATGGCAACAGGGAAGGATTTGATTTTGTTACATCATGATGAGCTGAGTTTTTACACTGCACTGATTGAGTACATTTGATTACATAAAAAAATCCATATCTGTGGGTCCCTGAGAGGGATCTTAACAGAATGAGGTTTATTTCAAAAGAATATGAAGTGGTAAGATGAGAGTCTCTTGAGGTTTCTCACACATGCTCCACTATCAGCAATGAAAGCAGCACCAGAAGAGCCGTTGTCAACATCTGCACGTATCAAATCCAATCACTTTGCCAAAAAAAAGCCAAGTCTCTAGTTGAGAAGATGAGTGCTCAGAGAAGCCATTCACAGGAATCAGTGCTGGAACACATGGTTCCCAAATTAACTGGCTGTCTATTCATCCCAAAGTTGCAAGGCAGCGAGAAAACAGATGTTTTGCTCGGATCTGGAAGTGCTACCAGCCAGGCTGCAGCAGTAACTCTAATCTGGGGAAGGGTTTGTCTACACTGTGAAAACGGGGAATTATTAACAGAAATCAAAAGATTTCCGTAAAAATTAATGGAATCAAAAGATAAAGCACACGGAAGTCCCACGGGTGGGACCAGCGGTGGTGCCCTCAGGGGCAGTTCTGCTGAGCAGTGTGCAGCAGATCCCAGCTCAGGCTGCAGGGAACGCAGCAGCAGCCAAACCAGGTTAAGTTTCTATGACTGTGGTCAACAGGTTTGACTGGCAGAAACACACGAACGAGGAGCACAACCTGCACAGCAAGAGATGCTCCCTCACAAAGCTGCCTTCCTGACCGTACGCTTAAACCAGAAACCTGGCTGGGATAACAGCCACAAATCTGCATTTGGGGCCACAGAACGAGCTGGTAATATCTACATCTGCAGCCCAACCTCTTCTAGGCACAGATGCCACTGCATCCAGGCTTGCACTGCATCCACATGCTGTCTTCACATGTGGTTTTCTGGGGTTTTAGTTTTATAAACCAGAACTTTATACTCTGACAAAAACCGAAAACTAATGAAAAATGTGTTTCTACATCATAATGCTCTCCTTGGCTGAGCATTTAGAAAAGGGTTTGGATTACATCTATTGCATTTTCAGTCCTAAGTGAATGTAAGTAACTGGCTTCTCTCTTATCCTTCCCTCCTGCATACATTATTCACTGCAGATAACATTTTACCAACTTAACAAGAGCATTCCTATACAAGAACAGCTTGACAGCACTTTTATAAACAGAACCAGGAACTCAGGAGCTGTCTAAATATATATGAAACTATAAAGGAGAGAAGATGAAGTTTCTAATAAAGCCCAGTGAACACACTATGCAGCAGGCTATTTCATGGAGCACATGAACCAACTGCTTCTGAACACTGGGTGTAATCTGAAGTTCAAATCCCAAATAACAGGCTCTAGCACAGGAGACTCCTCACTCCTTTCCATATATTTTCAGGAAGTAACATCCATGCACTTGGAAAACACCAGTACAGACATTTTTCTCCAGTGAAGCAGCTATGCCTGAATGCCATGTGAGGTTTCAATTAAAACTGGGAAAGAGCAATGAATCCCCATGAGAAAGGAAGTGAGAATCTTACCTTTGTCGACGACATCCCAGACTTCAACTTTAACAATATCGTCGGTGGCTGAAAGCACAAGAACACAAATGTCAGGAGGCGTTTCAGTTAACAACCAATGCTCAGCGCTCACCAGAGCCTCCCCCAGAGCCAGCACCACCAAAGCAGCAGATGAATGGAAACCAAAAGGCTTTCTAGAGCTAGAAGCAAATCCAAACACAACATGGCTGAAGGTCCATCCTCTACACCAAACTGTGCTAGCCAAAGAACCTAAGGACTTAGTCACACAAGTGCCAGCTACATTTCCTCTATGGTTTATGTCAGATTTGAAGCATGTTATAAATATTTTGCATAGATTCTCTGCATAAACAGAGGTTTCCATATTCTTTCGAAACTGACACAAATGTAAGCACAAAGCCTGGTCTGTAAGTGAGCTGTACAACTGGAAAAAAAGGAATACACACATTTAAGGAAGATCGGTTACTAACAGCATCTTCCTGCAGACATGACAAACAGTGCAGTCTTGCAGCTACAGAAAGCCATTTCCCTGCTCATTTCACGTTGTGTCTTATGAAAAAGAAGATATTAGCGGCAATTTTGCCTCTTCACAAGCTGCAGCATCAGTAAATTACAAGCAGCGACATATAATTGAGTTGCTAAAATCTGGAGCAAGACAATCAAAATTCTACCTGCAGAGCCAGTGCTGTGGTACTGATCCCCTGACTCTGCTGGCACGAGGGGTGGGCAGCCTTGGTCAGATGTTTCTGCTGAATCCACACAAGCAGCCCCAAACTCCATGGAGCTGTTCCAAGGAACAGCTGCTGTTTGGAAATGCTATGGGCTACAGAACAGAAGCTTGTACCTGGAGTAGCTCTGCACATAAAGCAATGGAATAGGAGGATAATGTCTCAAGAGTAGAAAATAATCTCCTAGAGGATGGCATAAGACTTTAGCTAAGTGTCATTGGCAAGCCAGGAAACATTCCCTCTGCAGAATTCCCTGTTGGCTTAACTGAAATGTTTCAAAACATTGTAAAAACAGATTATGAATAAAGGAAAACTTTGATCCTCTGCTTCTGGAGAAAGATCCTTTTTACATTTATGCATGAAGCCAAATCAGCCAAATCATAGCAACTGCCGCTCCCCTTCCCCTTTGCCAGCAGGGCAGTGGGCATGGCATGAACAGGAGACTTGCCCAGGCTCAGCCCAGCCAGCGCATCACAGGCTCAGGTGGGACTGGAAACCCAACAGCAGCCTGCAGCCCTGCACCTTCACAGAATTACTGAATCAACTGGGTTGGAAAAGACCTTTAAGCTCATCAAGTCCAACCGTTCCCAGCACTGCCAAGGCCACCACTAACCCATGGCACTGAGGGCCTCGGCTACACGGTGTGTGAACACTTCCAGGGACGGTGACTCCAGCACTGCCCTGAGCAGCCTGTTCCAATGCCTGAGCACCCTTTGGGGAAGGAATTGTTCCTCATCTCCATCTAAACCTGCCCTGGTGCAGCTTGAGGCCTTTTCCTCTTGTCCCATCCCTTGTTCCTTGGGAGCAGAGACCAGCCCCCTCCTGGCTCCATCCTCCTGTCAGTCAGCTGCAGAGAGCGATAAGGTCCCCCCTGAGCCTTCTCTTCTCCAGACTAAACCCCCCCAGGTCCCTCAGCCGTTCCTCATCACACTTGTGCTCCAGGCCCTGCACCAGCTCTGTTGCCCTTCTCTGCCCCGCTCCAGCACCTCAGTGTCTCTCTTGTAGTGAGGGGCCCAGAACTGAACACAGGATTCAAGGTGCAGCCTTGCCAGTGCCCAGCACAGGGGGACAATCACTGCCCTGGCCCTGCTGCCGCACTATTGCTGATACAGGCCAGGATGCTGGTGGCTTCTCGGCTGCCTGGGCACAACCTGCTCATGTTCAGCTCCATCAATGAGCACCTCCAGGTCCTTTTCCATGAGCAGCTTTCCAGCCACTCTTCCCCAAGCCTGTGTTGGATGGGGCTGTTGTGAAACAAGGGCAGGAGCTGGCACTTTGCCTTGTGGAACTTCATAAACTTGGCCACAGCCCATGGATCCAGCCTGTCCAGATCCCTTTGTAGAGCCTTCCTATCCTCCAGCAGATCAACACTCCCACCTGCTGCTGCTGCTTCTCAACTTCTGCTCAAACCATTACGCTCCAAGTTAGTTCTGTCCCTGACTATTTCTACAGACCTCAAGCCAGGTAGGGCTAAAGTCCAACCGTTTCCCGTTATCACCCACCTGACACTCAACACCTCCTCACCCACTGGTGCTGCACCGCTGGGTGCTCTCCCTGTGACGTGGCTGCTCGAGTCCATGGTCCGTTCATGGTCCACAGTGACACTGATGAGCAAGGGGAGGTCTGCCCCGAACTGAGACCCTGCGGCTGGGACCAGCAGTGCTGCTGCTGCCCCTGAAGGCCAAGGGGATGGACAGACCAGTCAAGTGATCCTGGTGCCCTTCAACAGGCAGGACTTTCTGCAAATGGGAAGGAGATGTCTTCCTTTCTCAGGTGACAAACTCCAAACTCTACAGGGGCACGGGAGGAGCCCAGAGGCTGCTTGCTCTTTCCAGCAGCGCCACGTGAAGCAGCACACAAGCATCAACAAGGGGCCTCCGCAGAGAAGCTGGAACCCCATTCCAGAAGCCCTCATGTGACGTCCAGTGCTCTCCTAGGAGGTGACCCAGTACCTTGCACTGGGACTTTGCTCCCAAGCTCTCCACCTCCTCACCCTAACACCAAGTGCACCCTCAGTTAAGATTGGTTCTTCTGCTGGGTAATGTGAGCAGTACTGACACCCTGCGGCGCAGCAGCGCTCCCCGGCAGCTGAGGAGTTGAAGTGTTTGACCCTCAAAGACCTGCTCTGCACCCTCTATCTGAGGGGAAGCACAGAATTTCACAAAGAAACCGACTGCATGAGGGCCAGGAAAACCATTTCTCCACGTGTGTTTTTTCTCCTCTTAGCACCAGCGCTCCTGCTGGCTTGTAGCCAGTTCATCACCAGCTTCATTCCCGATTATCCTGAACACCCAAGAGGATAATTACTTCAGTGCTGCTGTGTTGGCTTTGGTGTGACTCATACACAGCAGCAGCAGTTCACCTGAACAGCTTTGGTGCAGCAGAGAGAGTGCCAATCCAGCCTTTTTACTTTGTAACTTGGATGAGCATAAACCATGGATTAAACCACTCCAAAGATGTGTCCTCAGTTGCTATTTGGCCAAGTACTCCGCAGCCACTGGCACACTAAGGCATTGCCAACGGTGGAGAGGAGTGAGAACACTCCAACTGCAGGAAAGCTCATTTAAAAATAAGAATCCTTGCTTTATGGGGGGTTCACCACTGGCATCCCAGGCCCCCAGACTGTTACCCTCATGCAACTGCCCGATTCGCTTCATCAGCTTCAGTTCACACACCCCCAGGGCAGGGCAGAGCAGAGCAGCTCTGCCATTCCCCACGCCCATCCCAAAAGCATTCCATGTATTTGAACAGAGTAGTTGCCAACTTTTATTTCAGGCCCGTTTTGAGACTGCCAAACAGAGACTAAAACTAGTGACTGGCGTAGGCCGACAAAGCATTCCTTAGGTGAGGAATGGCACCTCCTCACCTGGACACACAAATTACACATCTTCGTCACAGAGACAATTGGCACAGAAAAGTAATTTTGTTCATTCTGAGTAGGAAGAAATAACTCAAACTCCTCTGCCTGTATTAATCCCTTCAGTATAAAATTTCTGAAGCTATGACAAGATACCTTCCATGTATAAAACGTAAATCTTCTAAATCCAGGTAATGGAAGAATCCCTCAATATTTGATGGGGATTTAATTAACATCTGTAAATATGTGCTGCCCACCAGGTTTACTCAAGGCAGCTCGAGAGCATGATCACAGGAAAAACAAACTTCATTTCTCCTCTCCAGATTAACTCAACCAACAGAGCAGTGATTGCAGCTGAGCCACCTTCCCCGAGTGTCCATCACCCAGCTTGGATGGGAGGTTTGCACAGCAGGAAGCACCTTACGATGGTTTTTAAACAGGGGGTGTTTTTTAAAGCAAGTTTTAAGGTCAACAGAGAATCTCCTACGCTGCTGGAAATTACTCCTATGAAAATAATAGTGTTTTACAATGAAAAAGAAGCACAAAGGAAAGGCACAATTTCATATAGAGCACTCTGGATATTTAAACCAGCTCGGCAACATGTCACCTGGAGAAAAGTCCATCCCCACATGTACACATTGCTTCAACTCTAACCAGCAAGCTCTGCAGAAACATGTCAAGAGAGAGCTGACTCATGTGCAAGCCTGTCTTCAGAAGGGCGTGAGAGTCTCCAGGACTCTGGCTCCCATCTCCCTGTGAGCAGACACCGGCAGCGCTCGGCCCCTTGCGCTGAAGCCTATGAGGCCAACAGAGGCTGAGAGAGCACGAGCCCAAGGCAGGCTGCTGGTGACCACCTGCGGCTCTGTGACCCTTATCACAAGACTTGGGCATCATGGTATCATCCAGCAACACAAATGTGATTGGTGAACTAGATGAAGCACCCAATTTGGTGCTGACCCCAACTGCACATTGGCTTTTTCCCAGCTGTGAGAAGACAGAGAGTATCCGATTCAACAAAAGGTCAGAGTGGTGCACATGGGAAACATCTGATAATGACAAACTAACTGCTGACCTTTTCCTTAAAGCAAAATCAGTCTCACAGATCAGTTCCTACTGACTCAGTGGTGCACCCCAAAAGGCTGTGGCATTTCTGATCAGAAACCTGAAAACTGGACTCAATGCACTGTTGAACTGCAGCCTTGTGCTATTTCAGTGCCTGCAGGGTTTTCTCCAGGAGAGATCCAGGGCTTCCAGAGCAATGGGGAAAGGAAAACAAATTCACACCTCAACTCTCAGATTCAAACGAGCACTTCAAAAAGCTCAGAAGATACTTCCGTGCTTCAGGAAGTGAGCCTAGAGTTATTAGTGCTACATCAATTTTTATAACATCACCTTCACCAGTTACAGGATGTTCTTTACATTTTAATCAGTAAAAAACTAGTTAGCAGGATTCGACTCCTACACAACACAGTACGAGCAAAAGCAGGGCTTAGCCTCAGAGCCAGATTTCCATAATAAACCTGGTTTCATTAACAAGCCAAGCACATCACAAATGTTTCCCATCTTTGGGATCACCTGCTAAACACTTCCCTTGAACTGCGGCTTCCAAAGACCGATCCTTTAGCACTTCCACGGTTTGTGAGTAAAGTTATTAAAAACATGACTGAGAAACTGTGAATAATCCATTAAAATAACAACAGTGATGAGAAACCATTTTATCTCCCAAGCAGACACAGAAGAAAGAAGAAAAGGAGGCGGCACTGGAATTTCTATCCCATGCACTGTCCCATGACTGTAACTCCCTCCACCCTCTTCCCTCTTACTTTTGTAATTCCAGTGGATGCTGGTGACTTGGATCTCCTGAGTTGGAATATATTCCTCAATAAATTTCTTTCCCTGCAGTCGGTGCCAGAGCGTGGTTTTCCCAGTGTTCCTGTCCCCTCGGATGACAATTTTCACTGGGAATAGAGCAAGCAGACAAACACAGTTGATTAAACACAAAAAGAACGCTGTGCAAAGCACGCTAACTTCATGCAAGCATTATTCAGCTGCAATTAGTCCTCCCATATTACACAGGGTTTGTTAAAAACCATGAGCCTCAGCCATTAAAATTAGTGTTTATTCAGCTACTCAGAGCAGCTCAGCGGAAACAGCCACCACTGACTCTTGAGGAGCTGCACGAGTTCAGGCAGCTGAGGCTCTGCTCCTCCAGGAGCCGCACACCAAACCAGCAGTAGTTTGGAACAGGCTGCAAAGGAGGGGGAGGCCTGAGCCACAGCCAGGCCAAGAGCTCCTCTGGGAGAGCCACAAAGGAGCAGGGACACGGTGAGCACTGACCATGCGATTAATGAAGGAATAGCTTTTCCAACACTCATTTACCAAGGAACAAAGGAAGTGGTGGGCACAAGGAGTCTCCTGGACACCTTTCCCATCATGTGCAATTTGACCACAAGCCAAACACTTCATCCCACTTCATCCCATAAATACAGCAGGCTAAGTGAGCAGCGTGGCTGTGTGGTGGCCATCTCCCCTGGAGTTGGGATGTCTCTCAAGGTTGCTCCTCGAGGCACAGAGATCTTTTACCAACAACAGATCTTTGGATGAGTCCATTCTGAGCTCTCCCTGGATTCCACACACATGACAACCCCCTTGAGCAGGGAACCTCTCAAGGTTTCAGATTCCTTACCTGAGACTAAGAGATCCTTCGTTGCCCAAAGCAGAGAGACCCCTTACCCGCACAGACCCTGGGTGAGTAACTCACAACATGCTGAATTAATACTAACTAAATCCATACTCATATAAACTTTGCATAGATAATTCCATTAGACATAAACCATTGTCCAAGTCTGAGACTAAGACTGGACCTACCCGCACTACGCTCCATGAGGAGTGTAGAAAGCAAAGGGGTCCACTCTGACCCCACTGACTCAGTGCAGGGTCGCTCTCACCATTCTCTCACCGAGTCTCCAGTCTCTGTGCAGATCATTTTAGCTGGATTCTGACTCCATCTGCCTTTGTACGTGTCATCCATGTAGTAAGTCACAGAGTGAACCTTGCCATGAACTGTGAAGTGACACTTTGACATCAGATTAAAACTACTGTTGCCAATACCACAGACAGTGATGCTTTAAGTGATCTAAATCACTCATTCATTACATCCTTCCATCCTCCTGCCTTTTCTACCTCTACCCAGCCCTCACTCCCACTCTGCTGTATCAACCCCGTCCCGTCCAACCTGGCCTTGAACACTGCCAGGGATGGGGCAGCCACAGCTTCTCTGGGCACCCTGTGCCGGTGCCTCAGCACCCTCACAGGGAAGAGCGTCTGCCTAAGAGCTCATCTCAATCTCCCCTCCGGCAGGTTAAAGCCATTCCCCTTGGCCTGTCCCTACAGGCCCTTGTCCAAAGCCCCTCTCCAGGTTTTTGTGGGCCCCTTTAGGTACTGGAATACTGGACCTCTGTGGGTCATCCATGTGCCAGAGGGACAGTCCCAGCACAGGAGCCAGCCCTTAGCTGGTTGTAGGTGCGGGTGTACTGATGGCACTCTCACCAAGTGCAGCCTCGGTTAAAGGCACACCAGCTCCACTTCCACCCACCGGGCTCACACTGCCTGCTGCGTGAGGCCACTCAGCTGATGGAGCACCTCGTGCCTGGGCCTGTGCCTGCAGCAGGGGAGGTCAGTCAGTGAGAAAGTCATTCAAACCCTCCCAAGGAACGGGAGAGTCCAAAATATCATGAACTGTACATAGCCAGCAAAGCAACTTCTGCAGCAACTAACACCATGAACTTCCCAGAGCCAGGCCCAACGTCTCCTTGTTCTTCCTGATAACAGGATTTTTTCAGTTACATTATGTGATTATTTTTGGTTTTTAAATACTATCCTTGTTTCAAGTGGCATCCACAAGGCTATGGGGAACGTAGGCTGACTTAACAGAATTCTTCTGTTACCTTTTGAACAGGAGCCGTTATCCTCTAGAAAATGAGCCACTCAGAGACCTCTAATGGCAGATTCAGGAGATCAGCGTTCGGTTGTGCAGCAGCGCTTGGGCAAGGAGATGAGAGACTGAAGGCTGCCTCCTGTTGGAACTCGGGGGTTATTGCAACATTCCAGAGAAAACGTGAAGAAGGAAACTAAGGTCAAACATCTACAAGGTCTGTGGAGGACTTTTGTCTGGTGAAGTTTTGTGCTGCAGTTCCCCCGGGCTCGTGCTGTTGTACAATGAGAGGTGCTGCTGCCTATTCTCTTACAGAGTTGCTTATTAATATAGCAAAAGGATAAGAAAGGCAAAAATGAGCACAGTATTTATAGTCTGTCTTCACTCGCAGGTGCCAGAGCATCTCTGCAGACACAACATCTCCTGCAGTTCCTGCCACCCGGTGTATGATTCTGGTTCCTGCTTACAGATGGTGAAACAATCAGAGGAGGATTCCTTTGATTTTTCTGAATGAATGCAGTGAGTCCATGGCACAGGCAAAAGGAGGTTCCATGCATCCCCTCTGAAACCCAAGCAGCATTAAGAATAAAGCCCAGAGCAGAAAGTATATGGATGGATCTCAACCTTCAGCACTTGTGTGTCTTCTGCTCCTGTCACTGACCATCAGTGGGTGACTCCCAGGGAATCCTTTCGCCAGTGTAACCCAGCCAGAACTGCTCATCTCACCCTTGCTTGCCTTACATGAACTTCATGTTTGAGTAGTGGGTGCTGGTACTTCCTTCTGTAATTTACCTTGTAATTTGTTCAAACAAAGGAACAAGATCCACCTCACTCCCTTCACCGAGCCCAATCGCTCCGGCCTGTGCTACCTCCCTGGGCCAGCACAGCGATCAGAACGGCGATGCAGCAGGCCTGATCCAAGACCAAGCTTTCCCAAGCACTAAAACTGAGCAAGATGGTTCCCCGTGCTTGGAACCAGGATCTCCCATAAACATCCAAGCCATTGGATACATACAACATACGATACAGACCCACATCATTTTCCTCTCCTTTTCCTTTCCTTTCTCTACCTTCCATAGTGCCCAGGGACCTCTGGTGTTATTTGGGCCATGGTGTGTAAAACACAGGAGCTTGGTGTGGGTGCTAAGGAGAACAACTAAGGAGTGTGTGTGGGGGATGCAGTATGGAAATGCTCTTGTTCTGAAACATGGTGTCCCATGCACAGGAAGCAGCAGCTGCTGAGAGCTAATACTGTCCTTTGCTCTCATCATTCCTTTAGAAACCCAAACCTACCCGCTCTGCAACACTCTTCCTCTTGAATACTTAACAGAGTGGGAGAGAGACTGTCAAAACACATCACTGTGCTTCAGCTTAGAGGTGCACACTACCCAGTGCCACTGAACACCACAACCTTCAGAATCACCCCAACCAGGGCTGTCTGGTTACAAAGCACACCTCACAGCCTGTTCTGAGCCCTGCAGCAAGGCACCAAGACCCAGGTGACACGGCCCATCTCCTGGCTCTTTGCTCCCATTTATCAGCAGGCAACCCACAGCATTCCAGCACACTGCCTCTATTCCTGGGAAGGAAGCAGCTTCAGTTCATGACCAGTAACGGTCTGTGAAAGCAAGGAATGTTTCTGCAGAACCAGTCCTCACTGCACCTTTTGCTTTAGGTTTAGGCAGTGTCAGGGGAACTGAGGAGTTGTACAGACCCATGTGAGTTAAGAGAGGCCACCAAACACATGCTGCACTTGCCCCTGCTGAACGTCATGTCTTTGCTAAGAAAGGAGCGTTGGCAATGCACAGGATTTGCAGCTCTGCCCTTCCTGAGCAACAGCCCTTGTAATGACATTCCTTCACCTGAGACCACCTCACCGTGCTGCAGCCCACCCCACCTGCCCAGGGCATGGCTACAGTGTGTGCTTTGAAGCCCTTTCATAAGCCTGCCTGTACTTCCTATAAATATCCTATAACTGGGAGGAGTTACTATGGAGACTGGAAAGCTTCCCCTCAGGCAGCAACAGTGGGCTGCAGTTTTATTCCAGACGGGAAAGCCGCAGCTAGAGCACAAATCTTGAGAGCACAGAGCACAACTCCTGGTCACACAGAGCACAAACCATACAGCTTTCCTGAGGCTTTTGGTGACAAGCCCAAAAGCAGCAGAGCCAGAGCTGGCAGCTCGGCTGGGGCAATTCTGGCCTTGCAGGGCCACGTCCATGCAGGGCTGTCACTGCGGTTGGTCCATACGGAGCCGAGTGCTGTGCCAGCAGGATGCAGCTGATCCGAGTGCTCGCTCCACCTCAAGAGTCAACTCCTTCCTCCTGCATAATTCATAGCCTGGTGTCAGGTACCTGACCCCAACAGGCACCAGTGGAAGTGTCCTGGCTGCACAGAGCCTCTGCACAGGTCGAGTCTCTGCTGAGCAGCTGGGCAGGTTCCTGTGTGACGATGCAGTGCTGTGTTCCACAGAACAACTGTTCCACCCTCACCCCTGCTTCTCACCAGGAACCAAATCTCCTACAGCACCACTGTGCTTCTGCTCACGTCCCTGACTGCTTGCTGAGACACTCATGTTTTAATTTGAGCACTGCTGGCATATCTAACAGATGTGCTATGGACAAAGGCACCAAACACTCTCCCTAGTAAAGCAGAGCTTCAAAACAGCAGCTCAAAAGCACAGTCGACAGTGGCAATACTAAACAAAGCAGGAAAAGCCCCAGGCCCCCAAGTGTTAATGTCCCCCTTCATGTTCTGTTTCAGACTAAGACCCAAGACCAGCTCTATGCCTCCACACGCGTGCCTTTACAGGAGTTATTCAGTGCCACGTTTACACATCGGTCTCTTTCCCGGCTGCCAATCTCCCAGCCTTTTGCAGCCTGACTCCACTGCCTGCCTGGATCCAGGGAGCTTCCAACGCTCCTGCTCCCACCTCTGATTCCAGCAAGGATGACATTAACTACCTCACAGTTGTTACTTTGGGATGTATCTCATACACTTGCAGCGCCCTCCTGAAACACTGTATTGGAAATAACCTTTACTGAGCTCCAAGAGAAAAACACAACCCTCGGCCTCAACACTGAAGGGAAAACAATTTTCCTGAGAAAAGAGCAACTGTATCAGTTGCAGCAAAGACAGACTGAAATGATGTACCAAGGGCACAGAGACAGACACCACTCACCTCTCGCTAAGGCCTGGCGGGGCAGAGCTTTCCAACAGACCCTTATCACATCACCACTACAGCTCAGTCACAAACACCCTTCTCCGCGGGCAGGCCGGTCACCCCCTGCCGCGGGCACGGACTCTCTTGATGCTCATCGGCCAAAACTCGCTGCACGAGGTGCTCACTCTGTGCCGCCGGCAGCGCCCCGGCCCCTCCTCACCCCGCGGCCCCGCAGCGTCGAACCGTCAATGACAACCGTGGTTTCGGGCGGAAGCCCCGCGGCGGCTCAGCCCCGCGCACCCCGCGGCGCGGCCCACACTCACTGTTGTACTGGACGCCCTTGGCGAAGCGCCGCTGCAACGCCTGGTTCATGGACTGCAGCCCCGCGGGGATGTTCTTGTCCCGGACCGGAGCCTGCTCCGACCCCACCAGCTTCTTCAGGGCCGAGAACATCTTTGCGGTCCCGCTCCCGCAGCGCCGCCGGGGAAAGGGCTGCTCCGGGCTCCGGGCAGGGCACGGCTCGGGGCACTCAGGGCAGGGGCACGGCTGCGCCGACCATGAGGGGCCTCCCGGGCCCGGCCCGGCCCTCAGCGAGGGGAGGGTGCGCTCAGCCGGGGCCCCGCCGTGTGCCGGGAGCGGGCGCTACCCGGGCATGGCCCGGCGCGGGGCGGGGGGGCCGGAGGGGCCGGGGCTCGGCTCAGCCCCGCCGGGCGCCGCGGCTCGGGGCCGGCCGCGGGTCTCCTGCCGCCATCTTGCCTCTTCCGCCTCGCCGCCGGGGGACGGGGCGCGCGCGGCGCTGTCTACGGCGGCCGGCGGGGGCCAGCAGGGGTCAGCAGAGCGCGGAGCGCGTGTCCCGGGCACGGACCCCCCCGAGGCCAGCCCGGACCTTCCGGGATCCCCGCGGAACCCGCTGTGCCCCCCAGCCCCTCACCCCTCTTGGGAACCCTCCGGTATATCTGGGGCACACCCCCAAACACTTCTAACCCCCTTCTGGGACCCCTATAGCCCCTTGAGACCCTCATAACCCCTGTAACCCCGTCCTGGGACACCCCCATTTCCCCCTCATGACCTCATAACCCCATAACTTCCCCCTGTGACCCCTCAGGGTCCCCTCGGACGCCCTGTAATCCTTTGCTGAGAACCCCATGTAACCCCCTCATGATCATCACCCCTCCCCATGAACCCCAGCCCGTGTCTTGGTCCCCAGTCCCACAGTGACCCTGCAGCAGTTATTCCCTTCAGGGAGGAGCAGGCACCCTTCCCTCCTTGCTGGGCCCTTCCCGGCTGCCCATCACCATCTCCCGGGATATGGGGGGCTGAACCCCTCAGGGAGATGCTCTGAGCCCCTCGGTGGACCCATTGCACACACCCCCCCAGCACCTCAGCGGCCTGAGGAAGGGGCAGAGACTCAGTAGGGAGCACCCAGGAGCCCCACAGAGCAGGGGACACGCCACGAGGGAGGCCGGAGAGGACCCCACAGCATCCCCTGTCCCTCCTGGACCCTCCTCCTCGCCAGCTTGAGGGCAGACACTGGGCTCGTTGGTCACATTACAGACATTTACTGTTGCAGGCGTCTCCTGTGGGGCCCTGGTGCTGGGTGCCAGGAGCTTGTTTTCCACCCGCGTCAGTTTGACAGATGCAGAAACTCCTCATCCTCTGCAAGTGGAGAGACGTGAAGGGTGATGGACAGACCCACAGACCCCTCCTTGCCCCATGGACAGACAGTGATGGAGGCTGCTGCCCACTTGGCAAAGACCCTCTGTGCACCCCTGTACTGTCCTGGGATGTCGCTTTGTGTCCCATCACCTGCCATGGCGGCATTAACACACTTTGTACTGGTGACAGAGGTAATGAAAGATGGGTCTGCCCTAAGACATGTCCCTGTGCTCCTGTCTCCCATCTGTGGGGTCACTGTAAGCCCCCAGCTCCAGCCACGCTGGGAGCAGGCTGTGGTTATAGAACCATGGAATGGTTAGGGTTGGAAGGCACCTTGGGATCATCCAGTTTATGATGATCCCAGTATCACACCACATGATACTGTCTGTAGATTCATTAAAGTGCTCAAGGCCAGGTTGGACAAGGCTTGGAGCAACCTGCTCTAGTGGAACATGTCCCTGCCCATGGCAGGGGGTTGGAACTGGATAAGCTTTAAGGTCGCTTCAACCCAAACCTGTCTGGGATTCTATAAGGACCATATTCCTCAGTCCTTCAGAGCCCCTGATCCAGGACAGACCCATCCCAGGCACAGCACGAAACTGCCACAGACCCATCACAGACAGACTCATCTAGACCCAGGACAGATCCATTCCAAGACCCAGCCCAGATCCAGGACAGCCCTGTCCCCACCTCAGGCAGACCCAGCCCACCCAGGGCAGGACAGGAGCTGGTGCGGGCCGCTGGCCCGGCACAGCACAGCGCGGTGCAGGGCCGGCAGGGTGCTGGGGGCGGGCAGGGGGCGGTACCTGCCAGCGGCGGAGCCCCGCAGTACTCCTTGCACTCCTTCTCCGAGTAGAACTGGTTGCCGTTGCCTTTGCAGCCGCCGTAGCTGAACGTGATGCACTTGCCCTGGGCCGCGTCAAATGCCCAGCGAGTCACCGGGTTCTGGCAGGGCCCGCGGGCGATGGGCAGCCGGCAGGCAGCTGCGGGACAGGGGCGTCAGGGGCTCAGGGCCCGCACCTCAGCACTCGGCTCCCTCCCGTGCCCTGCCCGCAGCGGGACGGGCGCTGGCCCCTCACCCTCGCTCCGGCACGCCTGCAGACACTCCTTCTCCGAGTAGAAGTTGTTGCCGTTGCCCAGGCAGCCGCCGTAGAGGAAGGTCTCGCAGGCCATGGAGGAGGAGTTGTAGAAGAAGCGGGAGAGCATCCCGCTGCAGGGCCCCGGGTCCCGGCTCAGCCTGCACGAGTCTGCGGGAGGCACAGCACGGGCTGGCACTGGAAAACCGGGACGTGGGGCGCGGGAATGCCCGAGAGGGCCGCCTCCCCCAGCACGTACCTTCCTTGTTGCCGATGTAAAGGGGCAGGGGGCCCGCGGCCGAGCCCTCCTCAGGGGGCAGGACTGCTCTCCGTGCCCGCTGCATGGGGAGGAAGCACAGAGCTGCTGTCAGCCCCTGCCCGTGGGACCTGCTGCCCACCCCACTGCCCCGGCACCCCCGGGATGGGCCGTGCGAGGGCAGACCTGCGGGGTGCTGCTGGCTCCCAGCACGGCTCCAGCCATTGAGCCTGGGTCAACAGGCTCTGATTGCCCTGCACCTCATGGCTTTTCCAGCCCTGTGCTCATCCTGAGTAGTGGCCAGGGTCATGTGTTGTGGATAGACACCCAAAGTGCCCAAGTAATTCCCTTGTGCTGGGGACATGTCTCTGCTCTTGCTGATGCAAGATGGTGTGTTACCTGCTCTCCAGTCAACTGGGTTGCTTCTCCTATGGAAGACCCACCTATGATCCCCTGCAACCTTGGAATGGTTTGTGTTTGAAGGGACCTTAAAGCTCCTCCAGTTCCAAGCCCCTGCCATGGGCAGGGACACCTTCCACTAGAGCAGGTTGCTCCAAGCCCCTGTGTCCAACCTGGCCTTGAACACTGCCAGGGATGGGGCAGCCACAGCTTCTCTGGGCACCCTGTGCCAGTGCCTCAGCACCATCACAGGGAAGAGCTTCTACCTAAGAGCTCATCTCAGCCTCCCCTAATCTTTCTAAACTCAGCCCTGTGATACTGGAGGATGCTGAGTGATGGCAGCTGAAGGACCAGTGAAGTGCTGAGCTGCCTCCCCACCCCTGCAGAGGGGATCTACAGCCTGGCTGGGACCCCCACAGGCAGGCAAGGAACAGGGAGACACCAGGCTCTGCATGCAGCATCTTTCACCCTGTGAGAAATATCAGAGTAGGAAAGAGCTGTTATCTTCTGCTTGGGAATAAGCCCTGGTGCCCTCCTGGCCCCCAGGACTCCAGCCTGCAGCCTGCACCTGCCCGTGCCCCATCCTCACAGGGAAAGCCCGTCAGTGGGGGTGAAAGAGCATGTCCTGGGTGGGCAGTGGAGCAACTGCCCCCATAATGTGTCCTGCCCCCAGGACCTGGTCCCCAGGCACCGGCTCTCCAGGGGGCTGGCCTGGAGGGGATGTCCCAGCTGTGATCCACGTCAGGGGGTCCCGCTGCACCACTCACCTGCGGGGTGTTCGTGGTCTCCTCGGGAACGCATTCGCCTGGTCCAGGTGACAGAGAGAAATGAGCAGAATGAAAGGGGGGGTCCTGGCAATCTCATCTCACCATGGGCCTGCACCATGCACGCACAGGGGCCCTCCCAGTTCCACCCCAGTGTTCTCACCTCTTGCTGCTCCCATCTCCCACCGACAGGAGCATCACCCTGAAGTCCCCACACCTGCCTGCATCACACTGACACCTTCCGATAACCAGGCTGAGCATGGGGGTCCTGGGGTCCTGGGAGCACCCAGCCATGGGCAGCAGTGCTGAGTGTCTCTGGGTGTCCTGTGCCCTCGTCCCAGCACAGCCTTGGGGGTGCATTGACCTGACAGCCCAGCAAGGATCCCACTGCCTGGAAAGCCTGACTGATATGTGGCCTTGTCTACTTCCCACCCTGCCCTACGAAAGCTCTCATCTCTCCTCCCTCCACCCTGACCATCCTCCCATCTCCCCAGCCTTGCACACCAAGAAGGAGCAGCCCCAATGCACCAGCACCCTGGGGTGACAGGCAGCAGGAGCATGTGCCTTACGGTGGGTTACCTCTGTTGGCCAGGACGAAGATGGAATCTGCAGGGATGCCCATCTCCAGAGCCAGCTGCTGGAAAGCCTCAATGAGGTCCTCTCGCAGCTCTGGACTCCTCCCTGGGCAAGGGAACAGGCTGTGAGTGGGGTTGGCATGGGAGGGGTGCTGCATGCAGCCCGCAGCCCCCCACCGACCTGCACACCAGCCTCCTGGTCCTTCCCAGCCTTTCTGTTATTATAACCAAGGGCTTGGACAAAGTGATTTTAACGTTTCTCAACCATGAAAGGCAGCATCTCTTGCCACTTCATGGTCTGGGTTTCTTCCAAGCAGCTATCGCCACCTTCACCCCAAACAGCAGGCTGGTTTGCACGTTCATTCTGTTATGTGGCTCTAAGCTGAGCCATAAGACTCCACCTCTGCAGTGCCAAAGATGATCTGGCCCAAGGCACCACTTCCAAAGCCATGGTCAGGTCCCCCAAGGTCAAGGGACCTGAGGAGCCCTTGGGGGTGGTTTCTGAGCTGCACTGGTGCACCTCAAAGCCTGCTTGCCCGCGAGTGCCATAGCCAGACGTACCGTACAGCTTCAGGGTTGTGCTTGGGCCAAAACTGCTTTCCTTCTTCATCAGAATGACAGCGTACTCTTCGTAGTTGGTGCGGAGCACATAGGACTGGATAGACACGTCCCATTCTGCGGGAGACAGACGTAGAGGGGACATCATTCCTGCCCCTTAGGGAGAAATGGGGCACTGTAAGACAGCCCCAGAGCTGGGGGCTGAAACCAGGCAGCTAATTCGAGAAAACAGCTGATTGTGGGGAGGCCACTTCTGATACACCCTGACTCCATCCAGGCTCACCAGCCTCTTAGTCGAGGAATTGGAAACCAAGGGTTGAGGACAACTGAGACATCATCAGTACTCCCGAAATGTGGCTGGTGGGAGCCTGGACTGGCCTGGGGTTTGGGGCCAGGAGGGATCTGCTGGAACATCTCATAGTCCTGGACGTATACAAGGACAGTGCTGGAAAAGCCTCTTTCCCTCAGCTGCACTCCGTAATTTGGCTGGAAATGGCCCAAACTGTGGGGTGGCTCCTGAGCCCTGTCCTGCACCCCCTCCCCTGCTGTGCCTGGCGCTGGCTCCCAGCAGCAGCCCCACCGCGGGGTGGCAGCGAGTTACCCCAGTTACTTACTGGGGTTGTAGTAGGTGTATTTGCCAGGGGTGCTGGTTTTCTGGTACTCTCCCGAGACGTGCGTGCAGTCACCCTGCCTGCAGCGAGCAGGAACACAATCATCTACTCAGAGTGATCATCTCTGCTGGTTATTGCATGAAAATCATGTCTGGGACGCTGAGGCCATGGCACAGAATCATAGAATCAGCCAGGTTGGAAAAGACCTTTAAGATCAAGTCCAACCATTACCCCAGCAGTGCCAAGTCCAGCGCTAGACCCCTGAAATCCCCCTGCCCAAGGCATTGGGTATTTGAGCCCAATCCAACCCCTCCAAGGGCTCTGGTGCCAGCCAGGGCAAGAAAACCCTGTGTCTGGTCCCAGTCCCTGGGAGATGCAGCACCTCTGGGAGGGGAGGCTCGAGCACTGCCCCTACCGCATCCTGGTGCTGGCAGTGCTGATCCGGTCAGTGCTGGAGCCAGGGCCCAGCACCAGTGTGCCCATGCTGAACTTCTCCTTGTAGTTCTTCATCCACTTGCAGGTTGTGCCGACAGCGACATCGTACCACTTCCCGTACATCTGCAGGGACAAGAAAGGGACATCTCCACCACGAGCCCTCTCCTCCAAGGTGGAACATTTCTGCAGAGCAGAAATATCCGTGGCCCAGAGAATAACTGGGCATGATGGTACAGTGTGCCGAAGCCAGAGCTGCCACAGGAGCTGGGAAGTGGATCAGCACGAGCCCCTCAGGCTGGGCAGATCACAGACATCCCATGGGATTCGCCTGCTCTGGCTGCTCAGGCTCCAGCCGCCCTGCCTGGGTGTCTGCTTGGCTGAGCACATCCCGAAGGACACCCCCTGCCCAGCCACGCTGCCAATGCTTGTCCCATACAGCCTAACGTGGGCATAGGGAATGTTGCTCTTCTTTCTGGAGGAAACCAAAATAGAGCTTTACCCCATCCCTTCTGCCCCCAGAATAAAGGCACCATAAGCTGCCGTTACCCGCTCAGCCTCAAAATTCTCCTGCACTTGAATATCCTCATCCTGGTCTCCGATGGGGGTCCCGCTGGCCACAGCGATGAGGAAGAGGGTAAGGAGACCCCAAAGCATTGTGTCCCGTGGCTTCAGAGTGCCGCTGAGCCTCGGTGTGCCGGTGGGGTCCCGGACTCTGTGCTCTGCGCAGCAGTGTGACCTTCAGACTGTGGGCACTGGGGCCGGCCAGGCTGGCCGGGGGGGGGGGCAGGGGAGCGAGAGGCAGCTTCGCAGGGCCCGGCCATATGTCCCTGGGGCTTGCCACTGCCCTTGGTGGCAGCGGGGATGTGCAGAGAGCTGATGTTGGGGCACAGGAACGACGGTGACATCCTCCCACCGCACCAGGCTGAGCTCCTCACTCTCACTTGCTCCTACATCACGGCATGGCCCAGACATGGGGCCAGGACCTGCCTGTCTCCTCTATTCTACCTTGGGATTCATATTCCTGCCCCGGTGTCCTGCAAAGGGCCCAGATGGTGGCTCCAGCCCCAGCAAACCAGCCTGACCCTGCAGAGAGGAGAGGACCAAGGGGTCCCCAGCACTCCCTCCAGGCTGCCTAATCCTGACCAGTGTTCACAGGGAGCGGAGCTTGAGCTGCTGCTCCTCTCCTGCACCCCCTGCCCCGGGGGTCCATAGCTGGTGGCCAATGCCCATGAGCTGGGTGGGTGTCACCCACTCCAGAGCCGAATGTCCTGGGCCTGGCCAGCGCAGGAGGTGTGGGGCATACTGCCCCTTCCCGTCACTGTTTGCCTTCACTGGATGATTAACTGAAACCAAACAGCCCGAAGGAGATGGCAAACAGAGCAAATGGCAGGAACCTCGCTCTGGGTCAGCCCGCGGCCCAATATTGACAGAGAAGGGCCAGAGCCCGCGGCATGCCTGGGGGAAAGAGCCAGGTCTTCACCTCCTCTCCTTTGCTGGCCACCACGGGCCCCTTGGACCGATGGCTGCGGTGCTGGGGCAGTGGTCCTGGCTGGAGCAGCCTGAGAATCTTCTCATGCATGTCTTCGTGCCACATCTGGGGTGTCCTCGGGAGCATAGAGGAAGTCTGGACGTGAAGTAGAGACCCATGGAACCACAGACTGGTTTGGGCTGGGAGGGAACTTAAAGGAACCCACCTCATTAACCCGCCCCGCGCTCCTCGCTCCCTGCGGGAACCACCTCGGTCGGGAAGCCGGGCCGGGGCCCCTCCAGTGCAGGGTCGCGCTGCCCCCTCCCCGCCAGCGCTAGGGGGCAGCCGGCGGTAAGGAATGACCGCGCGGGCCGGGCTCTCTGCGGGCGGGCAGCGGGACCCTGCGGTGCCCCGGGGGGACATTCCTCCAGCGGCGGGGCCGGGGCAGTGATGGGCAGCGATGGGCAGCGATGGGCAGCGGGAACGGGCAGCGATGGGCAGCGATGGGTAGCAATGGGCAGCGGCAGGCAGTGATGGGCAGCAAGTGCTGGCAGCGGTGGGTAGCGGTGGGCAGCGATGGGCAGTGATGGGCAGTGATGGGCAGCGAGTACTGGCAGCGATGGGTAGCAATGGGCAGCGGCGGGCAGCAATGGGCAGCGAGTGCTGGCAGCGATGGGCAGTGAGTGCTGGCAGCGATGGGCAGTGATGGGTAGCGATGGGTAGCGATGGGTAGCGGTGGGCAGTGGTGGGCAGTGATGAGTAGCGATGGGCAGCAAGTGCTGGCAGCGATGGGCAGGTGTGAACAGAACAGGATGTTCTACTAAACATCCTCTTTATGGCTCTGCTTTACTGGGAGCACGTGTGTGCCACTCTGGGACCTGGCAGGGGCGGGAGGAGGATCGTGACCCGGACATCGGTGTTCTTCCACGGGTGCTGCTTGGCTCTTCTCCCACTGCTGGTGCTAAGAGAGATCAGAGGGAGCTGCTCCCTTCCAAAGGACAACAGCTGGGAAAGCTGCAGGCCTGGAGCACATTCAGCCCAGTGCTGTGCTCTTCTGAACACATGTGGCTGTGCCCGTGGGCACCATCACAGTCTGGTTTGTGTT
This sequence comes from Strigops habroptila, assembly GCF_004027225.2. Classification (NCBI taxonomy): domain Eukaryota; kingdom Metazoa; phylum Chordata; class Aves; order Psittaciformes; family Psittacidae; genus Strigops; species Strigops habroptila. Next base: position 11,560,236 of record NC_044291.2, on the reverse strand, counting down.
GGAAGGGCCTTTAGAGGTCATTCAGTTCCAACCCCCTGCCATGGGCAGGGACACCTTCCTCTAGAGCTTGCTCCAAGCCCCTGTGTCCAACCTGGCCTTGAACACTGCCAGGGATGGGGCAGCCACAGCTTCTCTGGGAAAAGTCTGTGCCAGCGCCTCAGCACCCTCACAGGGAAGAGCTTCTGCCTAAGAGCTCAATCTCCCCTCTGGCAGGTTAAAGCCATTCTCCTTGTCCTGTCCCTACAGGCCCTTGTCCAAAGCCCCTCTACAGGTTTCTTATAGCCTGTGGAAGGTTGCTATAAGGTCTCTGCAGAGGCTTCTCTTCTCCATCCTCACTGGGAAAGCTGGGGAGCAGCTGTACTGGCTCCAAAGCTCAGCCTGAGCACATTGCCTGTGCTAAGAAAGGCCAGGGCAGTGGTTCATCCTCCTGTCTCCTTGTTCTCGTCCAAAAACACACCCACCATTCCCATCCCCAAGGCTGTGCCTGTGCTCCTGCAAGGATCACTGAACGGCTGCTTTCACAGGGACAGGGATGGAGGAACCCCCCACGCTGGCATAGCACAAGGCTGTGACGGAGCCTCTGCAGGGCTCCCCAGGGAGGGAGGCTGCTGGGACCCCGGGGTCCATGCCCTGGGCTCTGGGATGCCATATGTGGGGAGCAGCAGCTGGGACAGATGGCTCCGGGTGCTCCAGGAGGGACATTCCTGTGGATGGCTCTGGCAGGAGGCAGGCAGCAGAGATCCTGTGGGAGTCAGTGTCCAGCAGTGGGAAAAGGAGATGCTCTTTATCTTCATGGGCCTGACTCCCCTCCTGTCCCACTCCTCACCAGCTGTACTGTGGGTTAGAGGAGACATTCCTGACTTGTCCTTTCAGTGTCCCTTCATGAATCTGTTGTCCGCAAGCTCGTCCAGTCCCTTTCTGAACCTGCCACTGTCACCAAACTCCTTTTGCCCCATGGCAGCAAGGTCCAGATGTTCCAACCCTGTCGTGGAAAGAAGTTTTATCTTTTCTCTGTTTTAAACATGCTCCTTACTCCCAGATTGCTGGGGTACCACAGCTTTGTGGTCATCTCGTCCACCTCCTTCTTGAGTTTGCAAGACTCAGTCATATCATATCTCAGTCTTCCCTGTCACAAATGGAAGTTTCAGCCTTCCCAGTCCCTCTCATACAACAGGAGCTTCACCTCCTGGGTTATTACAGAACAGCTCCAGAGAAAGCCAACTCCATCTCCGTCTTGAGCCGTGAATGAAGGAGCTCAAGCACACAGCACTCAAGATGAGGACACACCAAAGGTTGCTGGTTCCTACAGGACACTTTTCATCTTGTTCCCAACACCCTTCCTGGTCACACAACATTTTGATACCTCTTTTGGCTGCTGCTGCCCATGATCAGTTCTCTGCCATCACCAGGTCAGGGATGACTCCAGCTCTCCTGAGTTCAACCACTCATCCCAAGCTCCAGCTGATGCCCTGCACTGTTCGCTGCTCCCTGGAAGCATCACCTTCTTTTTTCTACACCAAAGCTCACTCTCTACCTTTTTCTCCTTGGTTTCGTGAGGTCCTTCTGAAACTCCTCACCATCAACATGCCTTTGGCCATCTAGAAGAGCTCAGTGTTACCCGTTCACTCCTGGATGAAGATGTCAAATGGAAAACTGGCCCCAGCGCTGGTCCCTGGGGGACCCCACTGACAGACTGCGATCCCGAAGAGCCCTACATGCTGCTTCCGATCCTTCAACCACCTTCCAGTTCACAGAAAAGCCTTTCTTCTGCTGCCACAGCAAGTCTTTTCTTTAATACTCCTTGGCACGGTGCCTCACCAGAGGCTTTCTCACAGTCCAGACAGATGATGACCTCTGGATCCTCTAATTTTGAGACAGGGTCCTTCCTTCAGGAGCCTGCCAGCTTCCCCCCAGCGCTGTGTTCAGCCGCGTGCTCAGCAGTCCCACTCTTCCATACAGGCTCTGCTGCATCACTGGTTCTACGGCAGCAAGAATCTCCAGTTTGTAGCTCCAGCTCCCATTTCCATAGCTGAAGATTTCACCCCACAGCCACTGCCTGGCCGTCAGTAGGTACCAACTGGCGCCTCTGTGGTTTCACATCTCAGTTCTTCCTGACATGAGCAAACCCCATCTGTGCTGGGACGCGCTGATGGGCAGCACATCCACTGAGCTGCTTTGATGGTCCCATCCTCCTGAAGGACTCATTACAGCCTGGATATCCCCACAGCCACTGGCTGTCCTCTACCTTTGATGGTCTAAGAGCATGTTCTCCAACCAGCGATAGCATCTTTTCCTGGGTGCTCTGCATGTCCAGCAGAACTGCCGTGTTCTGTGGACTTCCCTGTTCTCTCCCAGACAAGGTTTCTGTTCCTGAAACACTGGTGTTTTCATGGAATCACAGAATCCCAGCCTGGTTTGTGTTGGAAGGGACCTTAAAGTTCCTCCAGTTCCAACCCTCTGCCACGGGCAGGGACACCTTCCACTAGAGCAGGTTGCTCCAAGCCCCTGTGTCCAACCTGGCCTTGAACACTGCCAGGGATGGGGCAGCCACAGCTTCTCTGGGCACCCTGTGCCAGCACCTCAGCACCCTCACAGGGAAGAATTTCTTCCTCATATCTAACCTAAATCTCCCCTGTTTCAGTTGAAACCCATTCCCCCTTGTCCTATTGCTACAGTCCCTGACGAAGTGTCTTTCTTGTCCTTCTCCAAACACTCTGGACACCCAGGGCCTGGTTTGTCTCCTAAATGCCTTTTTGTCCTGTCCTGGGTTCAGCTGTAGCTAACCTGTTAATTGTCTCCTTCCTAGTACTGGCTGGGCTTAAACCATGACATGTCCCCACCAGTGGTCACGCTCCCACCTGAGCCTGACCTGGCTGTGTGCAGGGGGAGGTCTCAGTGTTTGATCAGGGCTGGTCAAGTTACGGTTTTCAATAGCTGCAGTTATGGCTTTAAACCAAGAGCTGCCAGGAAGGGAGCTGAGGCTGCAGGCACAAGACGTGGGTTCCCACAGGAACACCATGGCATGTTTGTGCTCTGCACTGGGTTTCCTTTCTGTCCTCCACAAACCTGCCTCTCCTCCTCCTGCGTCTTCACCTCCTCCTTCTCCTCCCTGCTCCTTCCCCTGGGGGCTCTGCTCCCACCCTGAGGTTCTTGAGTTCCCTCATCCCGGCCATGGCAGAGGGAGTCTCTGGGCCTTGCATTGAGGGTGAGCACCCACAGCACTTGTGGGGCTGGTCAGGAGATCTGCTGGAGGCTCAGGCCATGCCCAGCAGGCACCTTCCCTGCTTCAGAGCCTGGCTGGATCCCAAGTGCTGCCTGCATCTCCTCATGGCGGGCTTGCCAGCCCCATGCCAGATGTCCATCGGGGAGGTGTGTCAGCACCCTTGAGTCGGGATGTCAGTGTGCCCCTATGTGGGTGCGTGTTCTTCGAGCTGTCACAAGCATCAGCCCAGGCATCTCCCTGCCCAGATGTGGGGGCTCCTGCCCCCCTACCCGCACGTATCTGCACCGGTCCCTGCTCTGGGCGCCCACCGGCCCTGGGGCTGCCCCCTCCACCCCGGAACCCAGTGACCCCTCCTGCTGGGCCGGGGGACGATGCTCCCACCCCTGCTCTGCCGAGCCCTGCACGCGGCTCCTGCGCCGCCCGGGTCCCAGCCTCCACCCTCATGTGCAGCCGCTTGTTGTGTCCCTGCTCGCTGCGGGTCGGCCTCAGCTCATCGCTGCCACCGCAGCCCCGCCGCAGCCCCCGCCCCACCGCACCCCCACCGCATCCTCCGCCCCACCGCAGCCCCGCCGCATCCTCCGCCCCACCGCATCCTCTGCCCCACCGCAGCCCCGCCACAGCTCCCGCCCCGCCACAGCCCCCGCTCCACCGCAGCCCCACCGCAGCCCCCGCCCCACCTCAGCCCCGCCGCAGCCCCACACACAAGTGAACTTTTCTGCGTTTTCCAGCAATTAAAAAGAATAAAGCAACAGTTGTCTCCAGGCAGGGCAGGGATCCTGGTGACCCTGATTTTCTGTGTGGCTGGGCAGGGTGAATGGGGCTATTGAGACCCCGATGACTGGCATCTCCACTCCAGGATTGTCTCCCCTTCCAAGTCCCCCTCGCCGCGCTCTCCTCCTCCCTACCCTCCTCCTCGCTTTTAATTTCCTTCCTGCAGAGAGCTGCTCATCCCCTTCCCATTGGCCACAGGCCTGAAAGGGAATGAAGGAGACAAGGGAAGGATTAAAGACACTCTGCTTAGGAGCAGGCAGCCTGAATACAAGATGCACCGGCTGGGAAAGAATGGGGGCTTAGTGGGGCACCAGATCAGACCCGCCTCCGCCGCATTCAGCCCGACCTGCATTCCTGCATTGCTAAGCAGGGACCTTTCTCCCTGGCCGGCCCATAGAGGGATGCCCCGGACCCTGCCCCACCTGCCGCTGCAGGTAGACCTGCCGGGATGGTCCCACCACGCTGCGTGCCCCCGGGGTGTCCCCGTGGTGGAGGACAGCAGCACTATGGACTCGCATGTCCCTTGGGTCAGCCGGTCCAACCCAGAGTGCAGTGTCCCAGCCAGCCCCACAGGGGTGAGGAGGCAGCTGGGGCATCCCTTGGACCAGCCTGGGGGTGATGTAGGGCAATGTGGGACACTCACAGCCCTCTCCCCAGCAGAGTGATGGGCCACATGCTGCAGGGTTGGAGCTTAAGGCACTGCGCAGCACTCAGAGGAAGGCTGGAGCCTGTCCTTGTGTGCCTGGAGAAGGGCTGGGACACCTCCAGCCACAGCCTTGCTGCCCCACTGCTTGTCAAAACACCCTCTCATAGAACACCCCCAAAAAACCCCTGGTGTGCATTGCTCTCCTCAGCACCTCATGCAGGTGTGCAGCCTGGGTAGAGATGGGACAGGGTGGCTGGAACTCATCCTTTCCACCGATCCTGTTCCCCCACACCACCACTGTGGGTGATGAGGGACGTGTCACTCCCTGGTCTTTGGCGTGCTCCGAAGGCAGGTCTGGGCAGGGTGGTCCTTGGATAGGGCCGGAGCAGAGCGAGACGGTGGAGCATGGGCTCGGGGTCACACTGGGAATGAGGGGCCCCCAGAGGCAGTGGTGGGTGATGGCCACCTCTCAGTGACCAGACCCATGGGGAGACACACGGGGACTCACCCATGCATAGGACTGTAGTATTGGCAGCTCTGGGTCTGTCCATGCCTCTCGCACCCTCCATGTCTTGTCTCGGGTGAGGAGCAGGTAGAACCAGTCAGGGTGGTGCAGGATCGGTGCCTGCGGCCGCTGCCCAGGTACACCTCCTTTGCCAAGGCAAGGCCAAGCCACCAAAGCTGAAGCAGAACAGTCCCCTCCATGTTATCAATGTGCTGAGTCAACCTTTAGTGTTTGCACACACCAGTTCCTCATGGTAGGGATGGAAACACTCCCCTCCTCTGTGAACTGGGAATCTGAGGCTGGAGCTGGCTCCCTTTACAGGGCAGGGCAGGGGGAGCTTGTTCTCGGAAACTTCTCCAGGTCCCTGCTGACATTCACCCCAGAGAGCCGTGGTCTCTGGGGAACACGTGCCTGGTGGAGCCCAGCAGGGCCCTGAAGTGAGGAAGATGTTTCCAGGCTGAGAAGCTGCTGGTCTGCAGTGGGGAGCAAGGACTGTGTGGGTCAGCAAAGTCCTACAGCCCCGAAGCATCAGCTGTGAGGGCACCCCAGGGATCCCATGCTGCTGGGAGCATCCATGCAGGGACACACACAGGTCTGGAGCCCTGCACTGAGAGAACAGGGATCTGAGCTCCCTGTCCCATGTCTTATGTAGTGGTTAATATCATCTCAGGTTTCCTGAGGGTAGTCCCACCTCTCCCCATCTTCTGATCTAGAGCTGTTGCTGGCCTGGTCCCTCATGCACCCCAAAGCTGTGCAGGGGTCAGGATGAGCCCTGGTGACCACATGAACACAGCTGCAGGAGCCCAGGGTGGGATACGGCTGAGCACATGGAGGTGGACTGCCAGGACAGACATGATCCCCTTCCAGACTCTTGGTTGTATTGATACAGAGACTCAGGCACCTACAGAAAGTCTCCTTGTGCCAGCTGAGATGCTCCCGGGTGCCCAGGACCTCTGTGCAAGGCCAGGGGGTGGGATGGCTCCAGCTCCTGGGGCACGGCCAGGCAGGATATGCGAGGACACCTCGAGCAGCAGAAGGAGCTTCAGGGCAGGTGCTGCCAACCCTCCTCCGCTCCCACCACCTGTTCTGGAGCCCAGACACCACCCTGGATGGACACCCCCAGGCCAGAGCTGAATCCCACCCCACTGACCAAGCTGCACAGGCAGGGTCCCAGTGGTTGCTGCCTCCTGAGCACCACATGTGATTGTCACAGTGCCCATGGTCTATCTGGCATCACTCAAACAGCTTCCATCCTCACATGCTAAAATCCATGGGTTTAAACCATTTTTCCATATTTGATACCAAAAGCCCATCTCCTAGAGGCTGATGACTCCAGCAGAACCTTGGTACCAGAGAACAGCAGGAAATCCTTCCTGGAGGTGTGTGTCTGTTTCCACCCCAGAAGGCAGCAGAGGAAAACGCCTGTCTATTCCTCCTTCCATGCCTTTCAGGCATCCCACTAGTCACCAACATGTCCTGCCTGGCTGTGCCCCAGGAGCTGGAGCCATCCCACCCCCTGGCCTTGCACAGAGGCCCTGGGCACCCGGGAGCATCTCATCTGGCACAAGGAGACTGTCTGTAGGCGCCTGAGTTTCTGTATCAATGGGACATGGAGCCCACCTACACATCCGCCCGCAGCACTGCATTCACTCACCAGGGAATGAGGTGTGAGGTCTTTGCAGCAGAAAGCTGCTCTGACTCTAGGGACAAATAGGCAAAAGGGGTAGGAAATCATCAATTATGGCATAAGGGACACCCATTACCAGCACGAGGCACCTGCCCTGTTGGATAAACACCAGCCGTGGTGAGGCAGAGGTGGCTAGTCCTCACTCAGGAGCTGCTGGAATGCCACGGGGCCCTCGGCTGTGCCATTCCTCTCCCTTCTCACCCTTCACCAAGACCAGGAGCTTTGGTTTGTGTGTGGGAGACCTTTGCCACACTCAGATTTGGGTGTCCCCATTGCCCCATCACTGCTGTAAAAGAAACTGGGTGAGCTTTAAGGTCCCTTCCAATCCAAACCAGTCTGGGATTCTATGAACAGTCTATGAGCACTGTCAGTAGACAGCAGACACAGGGGGATCCTCAGCTTGTTGCACCCCCAGACTCTCCCATCCCATGCGGTTCCCATCCAACCCCGAAGTGCCCAGGAGCTGCATCCCAATGGAGCATGAGTGTCCCAGGCAGAGAAGAAACCTGGCACATGGGTGAAAGGCAGCTCATGTCCCTGTGTGGTGGCCAGGGGGCTTTTGTCCTTCTGCCATGCCAAGGGGCCGGAGCCTGGTGATTCCCAGCCCATGGGGATGTAGAGCCCTTCCCTCCGCCCTGCCAGGATGGAGAGGGACCACGGGGCTTTCTCTTTAATGCAATGCTATGAATACCCAGGGTCTTTCTGCTCGCTGTTTAATGGATTTGAATGTGAAAAGGTGGTGGAATTGGGAAGAGGGGAAGGGGGGGGGGGGTGTGGGGGGTGAGGCCAGGCCTCTTTGTTCGGGGATGCTGCTCCAGCCTTGGATTTATTTAGCATTTGGAGGGCTCTGGGGTCTTTCTCTCCTCCCCAGCCACTGCAAAGGCTCGCTGCCTTTTCTGCCTCATGCTTATTAGCATAGCAGCTGCTCCGGGAGAGGGGCTCGGCAAGAGAAAAGGACAGAGGCGTCCGGGAAATGAATAGGAGGGAAAAAAATAGCTTAAAAGGACAGAGGCTTTGAATGAGGGGGAGCAGCAAGTGGAAAAGGGGACGGGGGCGGCTCGGAGCTGTCACCGCGCTGTGAATGAGAGCAGGGTGCGATGTGAGGACCCGCTGGCCAGGGGCTGTGCTGGGAGACCAGGGCCTCATCCTGGTGCTGTGGAGAGAGGCCCAGGCTGCTCTGTGCCCCCCGCTCATGGGGACACACAGGGCAGTGGGTGCTGCACCAGCACCCTTCTGCACCCACAGCCCTGCTGCTTTGGGATTCAGGGTGCCCCAGTCCCCCGAGACTGGGGCTCCTCCTGTTGTGACCTCAAACTGAGGGGTCTCAGTGAGCTGCTGCTGTTCAAAGGCATTGGGCTGCTCTCCATGGGCCGGCTGGGGCAGCAGCAAGCACTGCCTCCAGCTCCTCTGCCCGCTCCAGCACAGCCCCCCAGCCACCCGAGCACTGCTTTAGGCATAGTTAAAGGAAATCAGGTGTCCAGGGAGCTGCAACAGCATTCCTGCCCGGCCTGCACAGAGGTGATCTCACTGAGACATCAGAGCAGTGACCAGACTGGGGCATCAGAGGCATGACCACAGTGAGAGCTCCCCAGGCAAGCAGGGGGTGCGGGCAGAAAACCTGGCAGAGGTCTGGGTACGCTGGAGTTTGTCTGTGCAGTTGCAACATGTGCACTAAGCAACATTGCTGCTGGGCACAGGTGAGAAGTGTGTTTCAAGCTGGAGAAAACAAGAGCTGAGGTTGCAGTGCGGTGCCAGGGGGGAGAGCAGGCTGCAGAGATGCTGTTTCCAGGCAGAGGCTTTCCTTGGTTGTATAATTCATTAGAAGCCAGGAGTCTGCTCCTTGTGCTGTTGTGTTTCAAGGCACAAACCATCAGTCCCAGGGTGCTGCTCAAGCCCCAAGTGAAGGCTCAGCCTCACATTGCCCTACCAACACATCGCAGAAGCTCAGTAGAGCCACCAGTCGTTGCCTGGCTGATGTCCCCTCCTGCCATGTCCCCTCCTGGCAGGGGTGTGCATGGCTCAGCCCTGCCCTGTGCTGTGCGGACCCTCTGCTGCACCCGTGTGCCAGGGTCCCCATCTCCCCCAGGCCTGCAGCAGGGCTGGCACTGATGGGGGGTCAGCAGCTCCCACCACAGCTGCTGCTGTGTCCATCCTGCCTGCGATAAAGGTGAAGCTGGTTGGTGCTGGGCTGGATCAGACACAGGGAGCTCTGCCACCTCACAAGGGTGCTCCACAGGTGCTGCTCTGCTTGGCCTGGCCTCAGGCATTGCTCCAGCCGCAGAACTCTGTTGGATTCAGGCTGAATGAGGAGTTTCCAGTTAAAACAGTTGTCCCAACCATCCCCCAGCCGTCATCCACCCAGCAGAACAGCTTTAACTCTGTTCATTCTAATACCCATCTGTCTGTCCATCCCCAGCCATGCTCTATTCCCCCATTCCTCCCCAGCCACCCTCCACCCCTTCATGTCCCCAGTGACTCCCTCAATCCTCCCCAGCCATCCCTCAATCCCTCCATCCAAGCAGCCTTCCACCCCTCCGGACCTAAGCCCCAGGCACTGTCCTCCCAAAACAAGCCAAACCAGGATGTTGCTTGGATATTTCTGTAGGGTCAGGAGGAGAAATCTGCTAACGTGAAGAAGCCAAAATCTACATTGCACCCACAGCTCCGTGTCCCACCTGCTGTGAGACCCAGAGGTCACCTCTCCCTGGGCACCGCAGAGATGGGTGCTGGTGGTGGCAGTGGGACACAGCAGCTGAAGGGTTTCTGGAGAAGGATGATGTTTCTCCTGTCCACACGATGGAGCAGTGTCATTCCCTGGGATGCTCGCTGCCACCAAGGAGAAGTGAGAGCTGCCTGCAGTCCCTGTGCTTGTGCTTGGGAGCATCCCTGGGGGGACACAGCCCGCTGAGCAAGGAGGTCTGCAGAGTGCCAGTGATTTTAGTGCTTGGAAACCCTGTACCCAACCTCACAGCAGGACATGAAGGTTGTGTGCACGCCAAGAAGAGCCCCAAGTGACTCTGCGCTGCATAAAAGGGGTGGCCAGTGCCAGTCCCAGCCTGGGAGCCTTTGCATCAGGTCCCAGCACCAAACACTGAAGCAGCTTTGGGTCAGCAGCAAAATAGGTGGAAACCATGAGCTGTCCCATCCTGTCCAATGTGCTGTGGACCCCGGTGCTGCCAGCTGCAGCCTGCCTGGCCACCCCACCGACCCCAACCCCCATGGGGGCTCACGCTGGATGGAGCCCACCCTCGAGCAGGGGTGAAACCTGCAGCTGGAGAAGTGCCCACCCCGGCTGGGCCAAGTGAGCTCCGGCTCCTCCCCAGCCCCGGACAGAGGTCAATTGTGATCCTCGTTTTGGTAAGAAAAGGTAACTCTGTTGGACCCGCAGGCTGCAGCATTGTCACCGTCGCACAACCACCAACAAAGCAGCTATTTAAAATGTCCTGAATTCTGCTTGCAGCCAGTCCCCTCCCGCTCGCCCGGTGCTGGCGCTTTCTCATTCATTACTTACTGTGTTAAGCTCCCTGAAATTCAAATAAAATCCCACCTCCTCCCCCCCACCCAAATGCATTGGTCGGTTCAGCGCCGCTGCCCGGGCTTGACAGATGAAGGGCAACAGAAGAGAAGACAAAGCTGTCAAACCTCGCCGGGCTGCGCTGACTTCCCATCGCCCCCGCGGCCAGAGGGGAGCCCGATCCATCTGGTTTGGAGTCAGTAGCACAAACAAAAGCAAAAGACAATGGCAGGAAGCACTTGAAAGTTCAAATTCTTGCTTTGGTTTCTCTTGGAACAACAGCACCTACGTAATGCGGCCAGCGGACAATAATGCGCAGCCAGAGACATGCAAAAATGCCAGAAGAATGTGCTTACGCCACCAAAGGAGCCAGTAGTTGTGTTTTACTGGAACAAAAATAGAAAGGCAAAGAAAGAAGAAGGAAAAAAACCCCAAGTCTTCGGAGTTCCTCGAGTTCTTGGACAGGGTTTCTGTACGAGGAGAGCTCTGGAGCGGGGTGGCCATGGGCTGTGCAGGGAGCTGGCACCGGGGCCATCACACATGGGAGCTGGGGGACACAGAGTGTGATTTCTATTCACCACCCAGCCCATGTCCCCTGCAGAGGGGCTGCCAGAGGCCCCAGCAGTGGAGAGAGGGGCTGTGTGCAGGAATACTGCTTTTCCTTGGAAAACCCCAGTCTTGAGTGGGGGCTGGAGCCCTGGGACAAGGTGAAGAGTGAGAGGCCGCCGGGCTGAGCCCAGCTCAGTGGCATCCCAAAGCCGGAGCCTGGATGGGGTTTCCTGCAGCATCCCGAGCCTGGGGCAGAGGTCGGGGGAGGCTGCGCCCACAGGTACAACCCGGCAGCACTGCGATGGTGGGAGCCTTGGTGCCATTACCAGTGCCCAAGCGTGACAAAGCCGTGTGGAGCTCCCTTTGCACACATGTCCCACAGATTTGGCCGCAGTCAGGAGCTCCCGCAGGATGCCAGGTGACGGACCCTCAGGACCACCAGTGTTTGTGAGGGATGGTTTTGGCACCATTGTTTTTTTCCTGCTATCTAGGCAGTGACTCTGTGCCCATCTTTCCCATGCTGGCAGGAGGTGTCACGGGGCTCGGCACACTGGGATGGAGGTTGGCCAGGCTGGAAAGGAAAGCTTTTAATCCATGTTTCCTCCCCACTGCCATGGGGGACACCCCTCTTGGCATCCCTGGGAATCCACACCCAGAGCCAAACCGAGCATGGCACAAGTTTCCCAGGGATTCCAGCATTCCCAGAGCTGGCAAAATTATGGATATAGAAAAAGCCTCATGGCCAACCTCACACTGCTGCCAGTGTGGGAGCCCTGCCTGCATCCTGCCTTCAAAGCCCTGGCTGCAGGCAGGGCTCAGCCAGCACAGGCTTGGGGCTGCCTCTGCTCTTCCCACTTCCCGGAGCAGCCGGATCCGGCCTGGAAAGCCTCCAGCAGTGCAGAGCTCAGTCCGCTTTTGGGCACTGGCCTGCTGCAACCCACACAAGAGCATGGAGATGTCTTTGGGGATGGAGAGCTCATGCTGACCCTCAACCCATGCCCCTTCCAGGGGATGGCTGAGGCCACCACCAGTCTGACAGCAGCTTCTGGCTGGAGATGACCCCGTCCTCAGAGCCCAAGGGCTCGGCAAGGACCAAGCCCTCAAACTTGGTCAAAGGACCACTCACTTCAAACTGTTGCTGGGACCCAGGTTGGAGTTAAGGAGCCTGGGCAGGTTTGCAGGGAGCCATGGAGTGCTCAGTCAGTGAGGCTGGGGCTGCACACCCAAACATGCACCCATGGCCTTGGTCCATGGGGAGGTCCCAGGACCGGCTGCGGGGCTCCCACCTGACTCCCTGAGGGAAGCAGGTTCTTTAGGAAGATCTCACACACTCTGTGACAGTCCCAGCCCCACCTTTGGTCTGAGCCATCACCCCTCCACCAGCCTGTGGGATGGGGCAAACCAGAACAATCCCCCAGAGCCCCAGGGAGCTTCCTGCAGCCTGGAGGCAGGGGCTGCATGCTCCATCCCCCCCAAACCATCACCCTCTGGGGATGCATTTAACCCCAGGGGAGCTGCAGATACATTGGTACTTTGGACAAGGGGCTGTAGGGGCAGGACAAGGGGAATGGCTTTAACCTGCCAGAGGGGAGATTGAGATGAGCTCTTAGGCAGAAGCTCTTCCCTGTGAGGGTGCTGAGGCGCTGGCACAGGGTGCCCAGAGAAGCTGTGGCTGCCCCATCCCTGGCAGTGTTCAAGGCCAGGTTGGACACAGGGGCTTGGAGCAACCTGCTCTAGTGGAAGGTGTCCCTGCCCATGGCAGGGGCTTGGAACTGGGTGAGCGTTAAGGTCCCTTCAACACAAACCAGTCTGGGATTCTGTGATTTGGACACCAAACCAGGGACCTGCCCCCCGCCCCCAACAGCATCATCCACCCCTGTAGGAAAGAACAAACAAAAAAAGACTTTTTTTTTTTTTATAAAAAGATCAATGAAAAATTTATTTATAAATTTCGCACTCTGGGGCTACACGTCTCTATCATACACTCAGGAATATGCTGTACTGTACAGACTTTATCCAGTTAGAAATGATCATATAGTGACCCACATACAGCTTCAATATAAGCCTAAAAATCCTTAACATTAATTAACATAATTAAAAAAGGTATTCGCATCTAAAGAAAACTCTACAGAAAAACTCCTTTCTGGAGCAATCTGTGCATCAGCTTCAATGTCTGCTTATTCCACTGACATTAGCAATATATTCTTCTTACAAAAATAATAATAAGACGACTGCTGGAAGGCACCAGTCATGCCCGAAGGAGCCTCCCCCACCTGCCTCTTTCCTTGCTTTTCCTTGTACTCCCCGTTTTGGCGTGAAGGGTCAGCAGCACGATGAGCCAACAAGGGGGGCGGGGGGGGGACCCTCATTTCAATTTGAATCAATCTGCATCCCTTTTATTTCTCAGGATCAAGAGAGACGAGGGGGGGGTGGGGGTTGCATAGAAAATTGAAACTCCAGGGACTAGGAAGGGCAGCAGCTTTTCAGTAAAATACAACAGGGATGTAAAAATACATCAACTCACAATTTCAGAGCAAACCCCCGTCCCCGACATACAGACTCCCCAAATCTCAGCGTGTCCAAAGCTCCAGGAGGCTGGAAAGGAACAATACTTTTCTTCAACAACTCACCCAGCAATTCACACAGGAGATTCACAGTCTCAATAGGTATTTTATAAAAATATAAATATGGGTTACATCATGTTGTCTTTACAACACTGGACAGAGCTCCCTTTAGACTGGGTTTATAACCAAGGCTTCTTTTTAAACACTCCATCTAGAACTTGGCTTTACAATACACTTTTTAATACCATGTCATAAATGTTATGACATTTCCTTGTGGCAAATCCATTTAGTCAAAATAAAAACAAAAAATAATATAAATGTGCAACCATCTGGTATCGACGACAAAACCTCGCTAGAAAAGATCTTGTTCCCACCCCGTCACTGTCGCACAGAAGCACCAGTGGAGGTGCTGGACACCCCCTTCCATGCTCACAGAGAAGACTTGGGCCAAGCAGTTCCTTGGGAATGGCAGCATCGGCAGCAGGCGCTTGCGACGGGGCTGCTTCTCTTCTGCTTCTTGAAATCTGGAGCTTTTAAAAGAATCATCTCAAAGAGTTGAAGTGGAGAAAAACCAAACTGCAGGTGAACTCATCGGAGACAAAGCAGGATATTCAGTGCAATGGGAAATCATCATGGCAGACTCAAGTGTTTTAGTTTTAAGACTAGAACAACAACAACAAGAAGAAGGCGTATTTCCCAAACCGTATTTCTGAAACACTCACCACCAGCTTCCAACAAAACCAGGCTCACAATCTTCACCCACAAATATATACAGACATGATAAATAGTTAAGACACAACCCAAATAAACCAGCAGGTAACTATTTGCCTTTTTTAATGGGAATGGTTGGGATGCAGGGAGCGAGAGAGGGAGGAGCGGGGAGGTGGCAGTGAGACGGATGGCTTTAGTGCAGATGGACAGGGCTGAAGGACCAGCGGGAGAGAGGAGACTTCGGAAATCTTCCGCATTTTCCAAATGGATGTTCTTGTGCCATAGCAATAAAAAGCAGCATTTGCGATTATACGTGCAGTCACTTCCGAATGCGACTTCGGGTGGCTTTCTCTTCTTCCTCCCTTTCTTTTATAAATATATATGGAGATATATATCATATAAAAGACGGGTGACTCTCTACAGACATCAAAGGAGTCGTTCTGCATTGAGAAGTGTTATCCAAGTTTCACCAAAAAATAATAAAATTCCCAAACTATTCTCAGTAGTTTTCCGGCATCTCTCCAGGCAGCAGAGAGCGCTCGCGGCCCTTCCTGTGCAAAAGCAGCTCCTCTGCCTCCAGAGTTTATTCACTTCTTTAAAAGAAACACAAAAACACAAGTCCAGGATTTGCTAATCCTCCTTTACTCACAAAACCAGAAGGATTCAATGTCTTTTCCTGGGATCTCACGTGTGCTAAACGGATTCAAGGAGTGGGTGAGGACACAGATTCTCTTCGGACACCCATAAAAAAAACAAACCAAAACAAAAAGAACCAAAGGAGAAAACCCAACGCAAAATACAACAAAACAAGAAGCAGTTGGGGTGAGAAAACCGTGTCGATCGTATTCCAATGGAGTCGCCTTGGGGATAGACAAAAATCAGTGGTGGGAAAACACTGGGAGCTTGCAGGAGGAGGGTTTTCCCACTCTTCCACCCCGGGAAGGGCCGCCGGGAACCCCCAGCCCATGACGGGGCCTCGGGGGGACCGGGCACCCGGGGAGGGTGGGGGGGACTTTGGGGAGCGTTGAAATGAATTCGCTTCTGAGCCAGATACTTCAGGTCGGCGGGATGAGACCAAGGGGAGCGGGGAGGGAGGATTAAATATTAGCGGGGAGGGGACGGGGGGGAGCCCTTAAAGCATCTGCCCAGATGTCAAACTGAAACCGTGAATACTGTGAGTGCAGCCGAGGTAGATGGAGGAGAAAAAAAACGTATTACAGTAGGAAAACAACCCTTGGAAGGAAAAAACAACGAAACAACTTTCGAAGCAGGCGAACGGCGGCGCTTTGCGGGGGGGGGCCCGGGTCTTCGCCAAATAAACCCCGCGCGGGGCCGGGAGCAGCTTTGGCGGCCGGGGGAGAGGGGAGGGGGCGGCCCCGGCATCACCGGGCACCGGCGGAGTATTTGGCCTTGGTGATCAGGTAGAGGACGATGTCCTGGTGGCCCCCGAAGGCGGCGATGTGCAGCGCGCTCCAGCCGTCCCGGTTGGCCAGGCGAATGTCGGCACCGAACTTGACGAGGAGCTTGACGAGCTCCAGGTTGCCGTCGATGACGGACTGGTGCAGCGCCGTCTGCCCCTCGGGCCCGAAGGAGTTGACGTTGAATTCGCAGTTCGTCATGTTCTGCAGCAGCGACTGCAGCTCCTTCGTGTTCCCGCGCCGCACCGCCTCCTGGAACACGCGCTGGCTCGGCGGCGGCGCCGCGCACGGGGACACCTCGCTCTGGCTCATGCCGCCGCCTCCCGCCCGCCGCCCCGCAGGGACAGCGCCGCCTCCGCCCGCGCGGGCATGCGGTGGGGCTGAGGCGGGGCTGCGGTGCTGCTGCGGGCGCTGCTGCTGCTGCTGCTGCTGCTGCTGGTGGTGGTGGTGGTGGTGCCGGCGCGCAGCGCTGGGGCCCCGCCGCTGCTCACCGGCTGCTCCCGTCCCGTCCCGCCGCGCCCGCACCCGCTGCCGCCGCCGGCCCCGCGCCGCGCCTTTTACCCGCCCTTTTATTAGCATAACAATGCCACGGCCGTGACGTCAGCAAGGGGGCGGTGCGCCGCACCGCGCGCCCATTGGAACCGCCGGGCGGGGAGACACGCCCCCCCCGCCCCCTCCCGCCCTGAACTGCGCGGGAGGGGGCGGTGGGGGGCGCTCCCGGCTCGGCTCGGCTCGGCTCGGCTCGGCTCGGCTCGGCTCGGCTCGGCTCGGCTCGGCTCCGATCCGATCCGATCCGGGCTCGGCTCGACTCCAGTCCGGGCTCGGCCCGCTTCGCCTCGGCTCGACCCGCCTCGGCTCGGCCCGGCTCGGCGCGGCTCGGCTCGGCTCGACTAGTGTTGGGGCTTGGCCTGGCCCGGCCTGGCCCGGCCCGGCTCGGCGCGGTGGCAGCAGGCAGGGGGCACCACCGCCCAGGCCGCGCCTCCCCGCAGCCCTGCGCTGGAACCGGGCTGAGCCCGTCCCCATCCGGGACCCCCGCCGAACCCCGGCCGACACCCGCCGGCCCAGCGGAGGCTGTCAGTTTGGGTCCCCGTGAGCAAACCGGGACAGAGACTCAATTCGGTCACACGGGGCTTTAGCCGACGCGGGACCCGCCGCCCATCGACAGCCAGATTCCCGGTGTGGGAGCGCCGGGCGGTGCGGGCATCGCGGGCAGGCAGAAGGGGAAACCAGCCCATTGACCGAGGACTGTCCGCGGCGCCCGTTTGGCCGCGGGGAGCAAACGGCGGAGGCGGGGGGGGGAAGCGGCGTTTGGCAGGCCGGAGCGGAGCGGGAGGTGCGGGAAGAAAGGAAGGAGCGTGTTGTAAAGCGGGGGCAGAGCTGCTGTCACCTGCCCTCGCCCACACGTCCGTTTGGGGACAGAAAGGGAGGAATTGGCCAACTGCTCAATTCAGCCCCAGTCGATGAAAGAGGCCGCCTCGGAGCCGTCCCGTGGTGTTTTCCCGTGGTTTGGAAAACCCCGTGTCCATCGGGGCAGGCAGCAGCACCTGCTGGGTCCTGCTCCTTTGCTGGGGTGGCCAGACCAGCCCGGTCCCGGCTGTAAGGTGCTGGTGAAGCACCTCCAGTTTCTCCTCCCGTAAGAGTCTGCTTCTCTAAGTCCATTTCTACAGCCAGTTTGTCCCATCCCCATCCCACCACAGAATCACTGAACCAACCAGGTTGGAAAAGACCTCAAAGCTCATCAAGTCCAACCATTCCCCAGCACTGCCAAGGTCACCACTAACTCATGTCATTGAGGGCCTCGTCTACATGGTGTGTGAACACTTCCAGGGACAGTGGCTCCACCACTGCCCTGAGCAGCCTGTTCCAATGCCTGACCTTATCCCCTTCTCCATTCCTATCCTATACCCATCTTCACACCCATCCCCATGTCCATGCCTACCTCCCTGTCTCCATCCCATCCCTGTCTCCACCCTCATCCCACATCCATCCCCATCTCCATTCCCATCCAATCCCTGTTCATCCTGCCTCCATGCCCATCACCATCTCCTCCCAGTGCCTGTCCTATCCCAGTCCCTATCCCATCCCCACTTATCTGTGACTGGTCTCCATGTCTCTCCCCATTTTATTTCCCGCAGTCAGAGTGCTCCCATCACATCTTTCTAACATGAGCATATCAAAGTGCATCATTCTCATGGAAAAGGGCGAATCAAGATGCAGCCATAGTTGGATGCTCATTTTCTCATCCTCTCCTGGTGTCCTGTGTCCACGCAGCTTCTCCCAGGTTAAATTGGATATGAGGCAGAAGCTCTTCCCTGTGAGGGTGCTGAGGCGCTGGCACAGGGTGCCCAGAGAAGCTGTGGCTGCCCCATCCGTGGCAGTGTTCAAGGCCAGGTTGGACACAGGGGCTTGGAGCAACCTGCTCTAGTGGAAGGTGTCCCTGCCCGTGGCAGGGGGTTGGAACTGGATGAGCTTTAAGGTCCCTTCCAACACAAACCAGTCTGGGATTCTATAATTCCTGGTCTCTGAGGCATGGAGCACCCAGCACAGGGCACAGAGGTGGACTCAGGCCTCAGGCTCCATGGAGGAACCAGGTTTGACCAAGGAAGATCCCCTCTGGCCTGTCTCATCCCCTTGAGGGCCCTATCCTGGGCAGGAGGTGGTGGCTCTGTCCCCATCACTCAAGCCATTCTGGCAGTGGGGACACTGGCGGCGATCCCTGCCCTCCTCACCTGCTGTTGCCTTGCCAGGGTGAGCAGCAGAACGTGCCGTGGCTCACGGTGACTCATGGGAAGTTACGGTTGTGCCCAGGGGTCTGGCACAGCCCAGAGCACCAACAGCCACAGAGCAGCCTTTAGCTGGGGAGTGCTGCAGCCATGGCAGTGACCCTGCAAACCCATCATGGCAATGCTGGCCAAGGGGAAGCAGCATAGGGTCACAAAGTCAGAGACTGGTTTGGGTTGGAAGGGACCTTAAAGCTCATCCAGCTCCAACTCCCTGCCACGGGCAGGGACACCTTCCACTAGAGCAGGTTGCTCCAAGCCCCTGTGTCCAACCTGGCCTTGAACACTGCCAGGGATGGGGCAGCCACAGCTTCCTTGGGCAGCCTGTGCCAGCATGTGGCAGTTGTGCCTGAGCTTGGTGGCATGGTGGTTGCAGCGGCCTGGGTGACAGGGCTCACCCTCTCCTTTCCACTCCTAAATATCCTGGGACAGCTGATTCAGTGCATTTACAGGCTGTATCCTGGGAGGTGTTGATTCCTCTCAGAGAGCCGTGGGAGAGTGGGAATTGCTCACACCTCCCCGGTCTGGGGCTCGGCCAGTTACATCCTCACAAGCAAATCTGCATTTGCCAGTGACACTGGTGAGAAAAACCAAGAGCCCGGGCAGGGACCCAGCCATGCAAATGTTCAGGGCTGGCAGGTGGGGGCAGGACTCGGCCTGGGAACGGCGCCAGAGAGGAGGAAAACAGCAAAAAAAAAAGAACCCAGAAAAAAAAATAAAAAAAAGGAAACTAAACCGGCCCTTTCGAAATCCTGCGTCTCAGCTCCGGTCTCTACCCGGCTCCGGAACCGCAGAGGAGCCGGTGCGCGGTGACGGCCGGCCCAGGCTTCCCGCACCGCACGGGCGAGGGGCTGCGGAAGGCCCCTTTCCTCACCCCTGTTCTCGCTCGGTGGGGCCCCCAAAACCAGGAGAGTCCCCCGCAGCGATTCATCTGCTCCCCTCTGAGCGCGGGCGGCGGGAGGCGGGAGCGGGCCCCGGCGCTGCAGTGCCGGGAGCGGGCGGTCACGCTGCAGCCGCGGAACAAATCTCCCCTTCTCAAGAGACCGAGTTTCCCGCAGCTCGGCAGAGCTCGCGGGCGGGAGGAGGAGCGGCTGCTGCGGCGGAGGGGCCGCAGCCGCCCTGTGCTGGGCGCGTTGCGCTGGGCACGTCGCACCCGCTCCCAACAAAGCCAAGCGGGCATTGCCCGCGCTCCGGATGAGGCAGCGAGAGCCCAGCCACCCCCGGAGGCCTCCTCCTCGGGAGCCGGGAGCGGGGGGACGGATGCGGGGCAGGCGGGAGGGGGCGTGCCCCCACTTAATTCATTAGGATGTGTCGGGGAGCGTGGGAAAGACGGGAGCGTTTCTTCCCAGCGCTGAGCCCCAGCGAAGGCGCGCGGAGAGCGACCTGCCCGCGCCGCTCCCCGCAGGAAGCGCCGAGGTTTCCTCTGCCGCTGGCCCCGCTCGCGTTCTGCCTCCGGCTCCTGGGCAGAGCGGGTGCCAGAGCCCCCGCGGGGAAACGCGGGGCTTGGCCAAGGCCGCCTGCCCTGCCCTGGGCATGTGGGGATGCAGAGGGGAAGGGAGCCCATGTGGGGCTGTGGATGGAAACTGTGTTCTTGTGGAGATCTTCACCTTTGGAGAGAGGAGCCCTGCCTCAGGGAACTGCTTTTGGCCGGGGAGCAGCAGGCAAGGGGCTGTGGGGGGGGGGTCTCAGGGGAAAACCTTCCTCTGTGCTGCCTGTGAGCTGCAGTGCTTGCAGTGGGGCATAAGCAGGGGCACGGCAGTGGGACCAGCCTCCCGCTCTCAATGTGAACACACCACACCCCGTGAGCAGCCAGGCAGTGCCTTGGATGGGCTGTGCCCCTGCCTGGCCTGTGGGCAGAGGATGGGATTTGCAAGAGAAACCTCATACTTGTGTGGTGCGGACACACATGTGGGGGCCCCGTGCCCTGTGCAGGGAGCAGAGCTCTCATGGGTGGTTCAGGCAAGCCCTGGGGGCAAGGGGAGGCTCCAGGATCCTCCACCCTCCTGGGACACCCACACCGCAGGGGCCACCACGGGAATGTGGGTCGGGGACTGCCACTTCCCACAGGTGCCACTGTAGGTACTGCTCTGCGTGTTCCCTCCCTCCCAGCCCATGACAAATGGGATTTAAAACCTGAGCGAGACCCAAACGAGGCTATAACCCTGTGCATGGCCGTTGTCCTTGGGGCAGACATGGGCAGGGTCATCCCTGCCTGCCTGGCCCCGGGGCTGGAGAATCCCAACTGCTGCAGGGGCTGCAGTGACATGTTGCTGGGCTGTGCAAGTTGGGCGGTCACACCACAGCTTGGCCTCTAATCATTCCAGTATCCTGTCTTATCAGTCCTTATCCTCCTGCAAATGCTGCAGCTCTTCTGATGTAGACTACAGCCTCTGTATCTGACAGTGAGAATCATAGAATCCCAGACTGGCT
Source organism: Strigops habroptila (assembly GCF_004027225.2). NCBI lineage: Eukaryota > Metazoa > Chordata > Aves > Psittaciformes > Psittacidae > Strigops > Strigops habroptila. Next base: position 11,539,438 of record NC_044291.2, on the reverse strand, counting down.
TGGGTTGAAGGGACCTTAAAGCCCATCCAGCTCCAACTCCATGCCACGGGCAAAGACACCTTCCACCAGAGCAGGTTGCTCCAAGCCCCATCCAACCTGGCCTTGAACATTGCCAGGGATGGGGCATCCCCATTTCCATGGCGAAAATGCTGTTTGGACAAGAGGCCACCAACTAGGACACCCTCAGGGCTGGAAAGCTCCTGCCTGGTGACACAGGCAGAGTCCCTCACTTGTGCTGGTGTCCCCAGTGCTGCTGGGCCACCCTGTGGCATCACCTTGGCTGATGTCCCTGCTGCAGCTGAGCACTCAGTACCAAACTGCCCTGGCTTGAGCCCATATTATGCTGCACTGATATCATTCCATGTGTCTGGCAATTGTTTGTAGGGCTTCTGGTGCTGGAAAACTGGTACATGGAGTGACCAAATACCCACTTTGTGGTGATGATACAGTCAGCTGGAGATAGAGACCTTGGTGGTACGTAGCCTGGGCCAACCTCTGGGCCAACCTCACCATCTTTGGGCCATAATTACCTTGTCCTGGGCCATCAGGATGAGCTCCAGTATTGAATCCCCTGTTGGTGGAGGGCTTTGACACTAGGAAATGCCCATCTCCTGAGACACGTGATCCCCTGGGCCACTTGTTTGATGGCGCTGCATAGTCACTCCTTTAGGGTGCTGCAGGGATGGGGCTACCCAACATGGGGACCACCCCAGTGGGGACATCCCTGGGGTCGAAGCAGGCTCGGGGTGACATGGTCATACCTGCTGTGGGACACACAGTGAGGCATGCCTGGTGAGCGGGTAGAAGCTCATTTGCCTGAGAGTCATGCCCACGTATTGGCAGCTGATGGGAGGCTCCGGTCCCAGGCTATTTCCCAGGGAGCAAACATCCTCCTGATGCAAATCTCTCTCCTCACGTGGCTCCGACACCTCTCTCCTCTCCCACCCCCAGCGAGGGGCCAGCAGGAGTGACCCCTGGCCTGTGGAAGCTGCGTCTCCATGGTGTGGGGCAGCACAAGGGCCTGAGCTCACAGCCAGCCTCAGGCTTGTCAGCGCTGGGCCCATGCCCAGCAACACACCAGCTTGTTTGAAGCCAGCAGCCGAGCAACTGTGAGCTCGATCGGAGCATCCGGCTTGAAGAGCGGCTCCACATCCAGGATGGGCAGCGGTACAGCCCGCGCCCTCCTCCTCCTCCCTGCCCCATCAGCTGCCTGCGGCACCGGCCAGCCCTGGTTCAAGGCACAGAGTCACTCCAGGGAAAACTGAGCTGATTTCTCTGGGCCGGTCAAATAAATAAGCAACGAGGTTTCCGCTCCAGATTAAAGGAGGAAGGAAGTTTGCTCGGAAGGGGATGGGGATAAGGTGGGGGAGAAGGGAGGGAAGCACATTCCTGCTTGATGAGGAACAATGTTGATATATTCATTTGTAAACTAAAGCTGGCCTGAGTGCCAAACACCTTGTCCCCATCAAGCTCCGAGGATATGCGAGGAGTATACAAGGCGAGGAGAGGAACCGGCGTGACATCCGATGCAGCGTGTGATTCCTCAGGGCTCAGGGGTGCTGCTCATTCAGGTCTCATTCAGGCTGGCAGGATAATAAAACTCTTCCCTGTTCTGTTTCATCACAGGATCCCCCCCTGATCGCATCCTGCAATACAGGGGCAGGAGCTGAGCGCAGGGGAAGTGGTCTGGGGATCGAAAGGAATCAAAGGGCTCTTGGCATGGGCAGCCCACCCACCCCTGTGACACCACTGCAACATGATCAAACGGCTCCATAAACCCACAGAGGGCTCGATGCTGCCCTAAGAAATGTGAAACATTTGCATGGCACAGACAGTGGGATTTTTAATATATTTTTTTTTAAGTAGCCAGATAGGGAAACAATATTGCAGATTGATTAGAAACCTGGTTTGATTCCCTTTGATATGTATCCACCATTCAAAATTGGACAGTTTATTACTTCCTGGATGCTCCGCAAGGTGAGTCCCATGTGGAGTTTGATGTTCAGTGTGTCTATGACTGGACATGACCTTGCTGCACAGATCCTGCCTGTGGCCAGCAGAAAGAGAGAGGTGCTGTGCTGGGTTTCATCTGCTGCCCCCATCCCCAGGAGCTGGATGAGACCCTTTGGGAGATGTTTTGTTCCATGCCCACATGTCCACACGACCTGCTGATGTCTGTCCATGGTTGATGTTCTCCTACAGCAGGTCCCAGTGTGGTGAGCCTGCCCCAGCACAAGTGCCAGCAGCCCAGGCGGTGGGCACAAGAGCTTCCCACAGACTGACAGAGGTGGCAGCGAGATAAAGTGCTAGAGGTGGCCGGGAGGGGACCCTGCTGTCCACAGGGATCACAGGGAAGGGCTCTTTCCTGCAGCTGTGTGGCCAGGAGCCTCCCCAGTGCAAGGGACAGGGTCAGTGAGCCCCATTGTCCCCTCAGTCGCCCCTCCACACTGGAAGCACCAGCAGTGACGAGAAACCACAGGTCCCAAACCTAGTGAGCAGAGGCCAGCAGTGCCAGGGGGTGCTGGGGGGTGCTGAGGACACGCGGGGCTGCAGCTCTGAGCTCCCGGGTGACTCATGTTGGGGTGAGTCAGGAGCTTCCCACAGGCAGGGTCTGGAGAGGTTCATCGATGAAGCACTTCTCACCGCAGGGGCCAGCAGCATTCCTGCTTCCCAGAGCAAGCCCCGGCGCGGCAGGATGCTGACACACGGATGAGTCCATGTGGAGACTGGGGTTTGTAGAGGGGCTGCGGCAAAGCAGGACCTTGTCCTCTCTCTGCTCATGGGACGCTCATCAGGGTCCCCACGTGCTGCTCCAGGGGAGCTGGGGTTCTGGTTGCCCACAAGGACATGATAAGGCACATAAGTGTTCCTAGATGAGGTGGCAGGTTGCACTGGAGGATCTGAGCATCGAGGGTGCTAGCACCAGAGGGGTGTGACCATAAGGACATGCCACTTACAGGCAGCGAACAGGTCACCTGGACACACAGGGACAATGGGAAAAGCCCCAGAGGCAGAGGACAGCACAAGGCTGAGGGTGGCAGACACAGCACCCTGTGGTCACGGGGCAGTGGGCGCCCCAACAGGGTGCTGAGGGTCCCTCAGCAGGGATCCCATGTGCCCCTTTCTGCAGGTCTCCCACCACCCGGCCTGGACACTTGCGGGAAGCCTTGTATCAATGCCAGTGCAGCAGAACACAGTTCATCCTCCGCTGTCACTGCCAGGCCTCAAACTGTTGCACCAGAAACATGATAAAATGACCTGGGGGTAAAAGTGAAGAGGAAATTCCCATTTTAGATAAAGAGGGAATTAAGAAATTGATGCCTAGAGAGAGTGCAGGGCTGGAAACACAGGACATGAACCAGTTTCTTCAGGTTATATTGTCTACAACTGAGGAGTAATGGAAAGCATCAATGGAAAAATGATGCCACTGAGGGTGATATCCAACTGTGAGAGATGGAGAAGGAGGGGATGAAGGTGAAAAAGTGGGTTTAGGGCCCATCTGCAGCAGCCAGTGTCAAAATACTAAGCAATGCCCCGCAGCATGGCTGGAGCAGCGGCTGGGGCTGGGGGGGTCTCACTGGTGCATGACCATGGTCCTACAGACACTGCTGTGATGGTGATGCTCAGCCATGGAGGAGGCTTTCTCTCCAAGCTTCACCAAGCCAAGTGCAGGGAAAGAAGGAAAATAACCCTCCAAACACCCCGGAAACACAGATCCTTGTAGTTGCTTCTGGCCAGAGCCAGACTCACACCCCAATGTGTCCTGATGGGAAGCAGGGAGGCTCAGCATCCCTGCCCTGCCAGAACGGGTCCTTACACAGGCACAGGGTGGGCACAGGTGCCCTCTGCCATCTTCTGATGGAAATCAGGACAAAACGGCACACTGTGACCATAGGAAGTGTCACCAGGGGGTCGTGCCATGGCCAGGATTCAACAGGGACTGCTGGGGTGCAGCATGGTGATGGCCACCTTATAAGGTCACTTGCAGTAAAGCCCGGGCAGGAGCTTACGGAAATAGGGATGTCTAAAGTGGAAAAAGTGGTTTTTTGCCCAAGGGCTGAGGGGGGGGTGAGATGTTCCTGGGGGGAAGGCACGGCACGGCCAGGAGCTCTGCGAGAGGGAATGCGAGTCTCTGCGCTGCCTGTGTGTAAATGCCTGTGTGTAAATGTCACAGCAGTGCTCAGCCCCCCTGGGCATCCACCCCTGTGCCCACCCATTGCCTTCGAGGACAGAGAAGGCTCAGGGGGGACCTTATTGCTCTCTACAACTACCTGACAGGAAGGTGGAGCCAGGAGGTCTCTGCTCCCAAGGAACAAGGGATGGGACAAGAGGAAACGGCCTCAAGCTGCACCAGGGGAGTTTAGATGGAGATTAGGAACAACTCCTTCCCCAAAGGGTGCTCAGGCATTGGAACAGGCTGCCCAGGGCAGTGCTGGAGTCACTGTTCCTGGAAGTGTTCACACACCGTGTAGACGAGGCCCTCAGTGCCATGGGTTAGTGGTGGCCTTGGCAGTGCTGGGGATCGGTTGGACTTGATGAGCTTAAAGGTCTTCTCCAACCTACATGAGCCTATGATGCTATGAATGCTGGGAGAGCTTCTGGAAGAGCTGGACCAGGGTCAGTGTGGGTGCTGGGGATGGGTCGCGGCGTAAGTCAAGTCCCACAGGCTGGGGAGTGTGCTGGGCACTGGAGATGCTCTCTGCCCTTTGCTGCTGTCAGGGACACAGCTCCTGGCACCCCAGCAAGGATGCCGGGGCCTGATGGGTGCCGTGGGGTTGGCACTGCCAGGGTGGCATTTTGGAGAGCTCTGCCACCCTCTTGCCATGCCCAGGCTGGAGGGAGGCAGAAGTAAAGCAAAGGCCTCATTCTCCGGCCACCTCTGGTTTAACGATCTCATGGAGGCCACTTATTTTCAGCTGTCCCAAATCACCAGTGCAAATGAGACAGTCCCCTCCAGCGCAGACCCTGAAACGAGAGCCCTCCACTTCCAGCCCTGCACCCCAAACCCAGGGCCCCACATCTATGTCCATCCCACTGTGGAGCCCCCGTGTCCCCCCTCAACTCAGCTCATAGATGGTCTGCGTGTCCCTGCTGGTGACAAGAACATCCCGAAACTGGGAGACAACACGTCCGAAATGGGAGCCTTCCCAGAACACCTTCCCGCAGCCGGTGCAGCAATAGAAGTGGGTGAGCTCGGCTTTGTCCAGCACCCCTGGGGGGATGGCAGCGACCTGCAGCACTGTGCCCCCCACCAGCACCGGCCCCTCCAGCCGCTCGGCGTGTCCGGGGCAGCCGGGCGGCGCTGTGCCATGGGCGGACATGGCAGCATCACAGCTCCGATGGGGCTTCTCCTCACAGCTCACCAGGCAGCCTGTGGGGAGACGAGACAGCAGATAAACCACCAGGCGCTGGTGTGATGAGTGCTATCTGTGCTCAGCCGCATTAACCACCATGTGAGGAGCCTCTCATCCCTGCAGGGAGGCCAGGCTCTGCACTGCATTCTGGGGGCAAGCATCCTGTGAATTTGGGACAAGGTGGCCACCAGCACCCACCAACTGCCTGCGCTAAGCATGACACCCGGGTAGCATCCCGTGCCCAGCAGCTCCTCTGCTGTGTCCTGCTGCTGCCTGGGCAGCAGTGGGTCTGCACCAGTAACTGCACCAGTGCTTCTGCTGTACTGGTTTTGCCTCCCTGTGCAGGTTGGGTGAGGCTTCTCTCTGAGGTGGGCTGTGTCCCCCCCAGCCTGGGGGCCAAGCAAACAGCAAGGGAAGCCCTTACTGCTGCTTTAATTACCCCACCTCCTCCCACCCTCCCTCCAACCATTAATAGCTGTCTGCAATGCTCATAGAATCACAGAATCTCAGACTGGTTTGGGTTGAAGGCACCTTAAAGCTCAGCCAGTTCCAGCCCCCTGCCACAGGCAGGGACACCTTCCACTAGTGCAGGTTGCTCCAAGCCCTGTCCAACCTGGCACCTACAACTCTCAGGCCTGCCCAAGGACACTGGCCATGGGGGTGCATATGACACCCAGCAAGCGCCACAGTGCGGTGCAATCTGGGGCTGTGCCCTGTGAGCAGTCTCGTGTCCTAAGCCCTGCCCTGGGCTGCATTGCTGCCATCACCAAGTGCCACCAGCCCCGTGGCCTCCCCCCAGCCACAGTCACCGGCTCTGGGCAGCGGAAGCTGAGGGCTGAGCTGCCCCCATCCATCAGGAGCTGCAGCCGGGCTGGCTGCGGTCACTGCTGTCTGTGACTCCTTTTTGGCAGGGGGGCCTTGTCCTGCCCAGGCACCGCTTCAGACAACAAAAGGCATCCTGCATCGCTCCAGCAGCACCTCTGGGCACCCAGCTTGTCCTTTGGAGGAGCAGAGGAAGCCTTGCTGGGAGCCAGCTGTGACAGAGGGACACCCATATTCCCAGTTGGCTCTTCCCTGCATCCCAATGCCATCAGGAGCTTGGATGTGCTGGGGATTACTGTGGGCTGAGGACAGCCCTGGAATGGCCACCTTGCTCCAGCAACGACCCCATGGCTGCCTGGCAGGGCTCGGACCCATCACTGCATGAGCAGAGTCCAGGAGAGCTGCGGGAGGCTCAGCTCAGAGCCCCCCAGGACCTTCCACATCTTCCCAGAGGAGATGACGAGCCCAGTCTGGTGGGGATGGTCCCCCCTCATTCCCAGCAGACACAGCCACATGCAGGGTCAAGCCTGTCACTGCAGATGTTCTCAGGATATTTTGCAGACCAGCCCTGGACCACCATGCAACCTCAGGTTTGGGGCCTACTGACGCAACACGAGCAGCCCAAGCTCAGTCCCAGCCACTGGCCCAGAGCTGGGCTCACCATTGCTGTGCCCTGGGCATCCCACAGCCCCTCTCATGGATATGCCTTTCCTTCATCCTCCGCATTTCCTTGGGATACAACATCCATTCTTAGAGAGGAAACAGTGACCTCATTTTCCCACTTTCTGCAATTTTAGCATATGGTGAAGCACCCGGAGATGCTCTCAGGAGGTCCCTGAGCTGGCTGGAGCAAGGATGCAAAGGAGAATCCCTGTTCCCAGGGGTTCCTCCAGGACAGATCCCATCAGTGGGTGGCAGATCCCTCTGCCCTGTGCTGCATGATGTTGTGGGGTGGCCTCAGCCTGGCTGTGCTGAGGAGGCCAAGCTGCAGGATGCAGCACCACTGCAGCATCTGTTCCCTTCATGGAAACCTAAATAATCCCTTGGCCTGACCCTGCAGCACCCAAACCCTGCCAGCGCCAGGGCACAGGCACTCCATGTGCTCTCTCTTCCGACACGCTCCATCAGCCGCTCTGCTGCTGGTGGCAAAGCCAACTGCAGACCCCCCTTCACAAGGGGGGTGGTGAAACCTCCAGCTCCCCCCCAAGACTCCAATCCCACCCCCTGGGCCCGTGAGAAAAAGGCAGGCAGGGAGGAAAAGTTCATCTCCTAAAAGCCCTGGGAGAGAAAGGCCGTGATGGTCACCCACTAGTTTTGCCTTTCACTTGCACCAGCCCCCACCTAATTGTGGCTCTTCAAAGGGTTGAAAATGCTACATCACTTCAAAGTGACCATTTCTGAATGGGAGCTTGTAAAACCCCTTCTCCCCCTCCCACCAAATTCTTTCCAGGGCTTTTGAAGCTGCCTGTGCTCCCCTCACTGCCGCCGCCACGGTGAAGGGGCCACTGGGCGCCAGGCATAGGGTGCCAGCCAGGCATGGGGTGAAACCTGCACCAGGAGGAGGTCAGATCCCACAGGAGGAAATGGGTTTTCCTGGTGAAAAGGGGGGGTTTTTTGAAAAAGGGTTTTTTCCTCCCCTTTGAGATAGCAGAGATCCTGCATTGCTCCTGCAGGGCTGCAGCCCCCCTCACATGGATGCTGAACACCAGAGCTATGCTGGAGAGGGAGCAAAAGGCATGTGTGGGGTGCGTGGGGCCTGGGTAGCCAAGCGTGTCCTTCCCATGTGCCAGGAGGGTTTCAGATCTGTGGCTTCCAGAGCTGTGTGATGGTTCACACCAAAGGCTGGGTTCCCACCGCATCTCTGCGGAGGAGAAATGAAAGCGATTCCTTAACAAATCGATTCGAAACACCTCTTGGGAACTAATAATCCCATTAGAAAACATCTCAGAAATAAAAAGCCCTTTTGCCTCTCACTCACCTCTCCCCCTCTTGCCTGGGTCACCCTGGGGGTGACAGAGCTCCAGTGGGGGGGCTGAGCCCTGCAGCCTCCCAGCACCCAGGGGCTGAGCACCCACATGTGTTGGTGCCCCATTGCTCCATGGGCAGCAAGGATGATGCTGGTCCCCCAGCTGCAGCCCTGCTCAGCACAGAGCCACCTCCTCCTGCCCTCACACGTGCTGCTGCTCACATCTCCAGCCCCTGCTCACCCGTGGGAACAAACCGCTGCTGTTCCCACCCATGGACATGTCTCACTGCCCAGTGAGTGCTGCCATGTCCAAGGGAAAGGGGATGCTGCAAGACCCCAATTCTGCTTGTTTCTGCATCAGGTTCTTCCCTGGGCTGAACAGGGCCACTCTCAGTGGTGGGATCCCACCTCTGCAGCCCACAGGATGCACTTGTCACCTCTACAGTGGCCCTGCTTTGTGGCAAAGCCACTGCCATGCACCCCAGAGCTGGGCTGGCCCCATGCTCTGCAAGGTGCAGGGAGCAGGAGCCCCATCAGCCCAGGGGGGACCACTTTGTGTCAGCCCCCAGCCCCAGACAGTGGGAAAGGCCCACGCCAAAGCCTCATCTCATGTGCTGGGGCACTGCATAGTTCCTGGTGGTACCTTCACCCTGGAGAGCAGGGCTGTGTGCTCCAAGGGCACGGCAGCATCTGGGCACCCTGCGGTCACTCAGCGGATGGTCCCACGTGAATCCTGGATGGGAACTACTGAATAGGGGGGCTGTGGTGGGCAAAGTGACGTGCCCCAAAAGCCACAGGGAAGTCAGGGATGGGCCAGGAGCTGCAGCTCCATGTGCCCCACTGCAAGGTGCTGCTCATGGACTGGGGGCTGAGACCCGTAGGAGGGATGTGGGACAGGGCACAGGCTGCCTGCAGTGGGCAGGGGGATGTGCACCACTCCCTGCCCACGGAGAGGCCCTTAATGGTGCAGGGGTCATATTAAAAAGCCACTGTGATGGTGATACTGGTAACCTGTAGCCCCTACAGCCTGTTCTGTCAGTTGCAATGAGGTCCTGGGTCAGCATTACTGGGACAGCGCTGGGACACCCCACTGTGGGATGGGGGGCGCAGCAGGGCCTGGGAAGCCAGGACAGAGCAGGATCAGGGCAGACCTCCTTTGAAGCTGTGTCCATTCCCCTTTCCTAGACCGCACAGTCCCGGTTTCACAGAATCCCAGATTGGTTTGTGCTGGAAGGGACCTTAAAGCTCATCCAGTTCCAACCCCTGCCATGGGCAGGGACACCTTCCACTAGAGCAGGTTGCTCCAAGCCCCTGTGTCCAACCTGGCCTTGAACACTGCCAGGGATGGGGCAGCCACAGCTTCTCTGGGCACCCTGTGCCAGCACCTCAGCACCCTCACAGGGAAGAACTTCTGCCTCAGAGCTCATCTCAATCTCCCCTAATCTGGCAGGTTAAAGCCATTCCCCTTGGCCTGTCCCTACAGGCCCTTGTCCAAAGCCCCTCTCCAGGTTTCCTGGAGCCCCTTTAGGCACTGGAGCTGCTCTAAGGTCTCCCCTTCAGGAGCCTTCTCTTCTCCAGGCTGCCCCAGCCCAGCTCTCTCAGCCTGGCTCCAGAGCAGAGCTGCTCCAGCCCTCGCAGCAGCTCCATGGCCTCCTCTGGACTCGCTCCAGCAGCTCCACGTCCCTCTTGTGCTGTTGCCCCAGAGCTGGATCAGGACTGCAGGGGGGGTCTCCCCAGAGCACAGCAGAGGGGGAGAATCCCCTCCCTGACCTGCTGCTCACACATGGGGTGCAGCCCAGCACACGGAGGGAGGTCAGGGCTGCCTTTGTGTGCTGGAAACACAAATGTGGCTGCAAACAGCCTGTCCTCATGTGAGCCCTGCAGGGCTCAGTGCTGGGGCACTGTCGGGTAACGCAACCCCCCTGGGGCCGCCGGGAGCTCCCACACAAAGTCCTGCCCCCAGGACCTGTCTGTAGCACGGGTCCTGCTGCGCCACCAGCTCAGACCCAGGCCCCGGGGCAGGAGCCGGGTCCCGGCTGGCGCTGGCCCTCGCCCTGCGGCTCTGCAGCAGGAGCTGCACTGGGGCCTGGCAGCGGTTGTGCAATGAGAGCCCTCCTGCAGCCGCTCCATCCAGCCTCACACGGGAGGCTTGGCCCTCGTTGGGCAACTGAGGCGGAGGTGTGTTGGAGAAAGCACCTCGTAAAGGCTGAGAGAGACCTGGGAGCATTCCTGGAGTACAAAGAGCATGGGAAACCTGGCCGTGGTGAGAGATCGAGCGGGATAAGAGTTGTTACGAGCTTGAGAAACGCACTGGATTGCAGGGCGCTGGAGATGCCTGGTTATCTTTTCCTCCTTGATAAGGCTGATAAGCAAAGGACAAAGGACCCGGGATTGCGCAACTCAGGGCTGCAGCAGCCCCGGCCACAATCTTAAGACATTCCCAGGGCGGAGGAGGGAAGATGAGCTCAAGGCAAGAGGCATCTTCAGCTGCCGTCATCTCCTGTGCTGCTGTGGGAGCAAACACCACTGGTCCCGCACCCAGTGCGGGACGGGAGCACCAGAGAGTCCCAGCCTCCTTGCCAGAGCGTCCATAGAATCACTGAATCAACCAGGTTGGAAAAGACCTTCAAGGCATCTGAGATGCCTTGGCCTTTCCCACGTGCTGGGTCTGGTGTGAGGCAGTGAGTGTGCACAGGCTGCTCCTGCAACAGCACAGGGATCACCCACCCTTCCCACACGGCAATAAGACAGGCAGGATGCTCACAGCAAAGCCAAACGCTGTGTACATCAGGAAAAAACTTGCATCCGGCCTTCAGGCTTTGAACATGCAGTGGCCTCTTCCAGAGTCCATCAGAGCTCTGGTGAAGGGAATCAGGTGCCACCAGCCTGTGCCCTCAGCCAGTGCAGTGGCTGTAGCAGAGGGACCTGGCACTGTTCTGGTGTTACCCTGGCTCAGAGCCATGGTGCAGCCTTCCCCACGCTGTGATCTTGCAGCTCTTCCTCCCGCTGCCTGCACCTGCCCTGTGGAGCTAAGGGCAAGGAAAGAGACCCCGAGCCACCGCTCAGGCTGGTGGTGGTGGTGGGAGCCTTGCCAGCCCCATGCCAGCCCCATACCACTGCTCCTCCAGCTGCCTGCAGGGCTGATGGGGCTTATCCTGCCCCTGTGGGATGCGATGCTGGAGCAGAAGATGGGTAGTGCAGATCTCACTGGTCTCAAGCACCAGCTCTGCTGGCTGGTCAGGGAGGATGCTCCCCCAGCCTGGAGCTCCCCAGGGTGCTGCACTGGGGGCCCTGAGCACCCCGGCTGCTGTTCCTGCTCCTCCACCTCTCTCCAGCACGGAGCAGAGGCTCCGGTGTGCCTGGTGAGCAGTGCAGCCCAAAGGAAAGCAGGACCAGTTGTTTTCATGTTTTACAAAATGGTTCAAATGCAAGGGGTGATGTTATGATTAAAACAGCCTCTTCTGCTGGGTGAATCCCAACCAGATCGAATGTGCTCCATTTCTGCCCTTCCCAGGGACCAGGTTTCACCTGGCAGAGCATCCCCTGAGCACCAGGCCCTGTGCCAGCAGGTTTTACCACACTGACTAAGCAAGAAGCTTACCCCAGCCAGAACCTGTGACACATCCATCCCCTTGGGTCATTTGAGAGCCCACACACTGCCAACAGCCTCCCGCAAGGTATTGCCTGCGCCACGTGGTGACCCCCAGCCTCTCTCTGCCCCATCCCATCTGCTCCAGGCACCTGAGCTTCTCAGAGCATCCAACTGGGAAAAAGGCATCACAGGGCAAAGCTGTCTGGGCTTGAAGCTGTTTCCTGCACTTCCTTCAAAGCCCTCATGCAGGGAAAATGAGGCTGTGTCAGGGAAAACGTTCCCTAGGACCTGGGAAAGTCCTAGGTGTGAGCTGGAGTGAGCTATTACAGGATGAATAATTTGCCTTTCATCACTTGGAAGCCCTGCCATAAAAATCCAGGAGCCAAATGGAGCGGCACACGGGCCTGGGCTCTGCAGTCAGCACGTGAGCAGCCCCAGGCCGGCTCTAGCCGGACCTGGGCTCGGAGCACCCGGGCAGCCGCAGGCTGGTCCTGCAGGATCCATCCCATCCACAGCTGAGGGGTGCCCCAGCATCCACAGCTCCTGCTGTACCTGCCTGCTCCTTCCCAGGGAGGTGAAGCCTCCCTCAGGAGGAGGCACCCTCCTTGCTGGAAGCAGGAGCAGGGAAAAGGCATTTTCTGCTGCCACAGTCCATGGTCCATCTGGCATGGTTAATCCATGTGCGGTGACATGAATGAGATGACATGGCCTGGAGTCATGGATCAGGAGTCAGTCCCAGTGTGTGTGAGCAGCTGGGGCCTGTGGGTGCTGAACTCCGTGTGCTGAACTGCAACACCACGCGTTGGGCCATGGCTGAGGGCAGAGCTGGTCCCTGCCACCAGCCCCCTCCAGAAGGAAAACGTGAAGGAAATCAGGGAATGGCTGAGATTTTCCTCATGAACTCACTTCTCTGGCTGCCCAGACTGTCCCACTGCCACTGCTGTCCCCACCAAGCAAGGCAGGACATTGTCATCACCCCCTTCCCCTGTTTCTCTTCCACAAAACTTGACCCAAAGTGGGACATTCTGAGGATAACCCAGTTGAGGTCCTGCTGATGCTCACAATCCCTGCAGCCTCCAGAAGAATGTAGCTAGAGATGGAAACCCCAGGATGACCAGAGCCCTGGGGCACAGGGAACCCCCCCTGGCAAGTCCCCAGGGGTCCTCACTTTGGGCCGGGTGCCCAGGAATCACAGCTTCTATTTTATGTGCCCATTGCAGCAAAACACCAACTCTCCAAGGATGATGTGGCATCTTCTCTCCCTGACTGCTCCTCATTGGAGGATGATCCTCATCGGAGGATGCTCCCCAATCAGGTCGTGCCTGATGTGGCTGGTGCAGCAGTCGGGTCCCTCCCTGTGAGACCCCCAGGGACATGGAGGACCCAGTGAGAGGCTGCATGGCACGATGGGGACATGGGGTGTTGCAGACCTGGTGTAAAGGGTAAAAAAGGTGGTCCCTGGAGACTCCACATGGAGCAGCAATGGCGCCATGTGAGACGCGCCAGCTCCATCATCCCCAGCCCAAAGGGGGAAGGGGAAACAGCTCACACACTGAACACAAACCACAGCATTTCTATTTCCCATACTCTGTAACTGGCTGAACAGGCCTGGCTGGTCGCTGGATACACACAGCAGTGCCCTCACCAGAGGAACTGCTGCGGAGGATGCCGTGGCCGCTCGGGCTCCCAGGCCACCGGCACATGGGAAAAGCCGCCCCACCACGTCCCTCAACCCCAGAGCCGCACGTGCAGTTCCCAGCAAAGCCACAGCCGGCTGGGAGCACCCGCAGCTGCTCTCGCATGGCTCTCTCCTGTCAAGCAGATGGGGAAACTGAGGCACAGCAAACAACACAGGAGGGCTGGGGCAGAGTCCGCGCTGGGGCAGAGCAGTGAGAGGGGCACATTCCACCCTGTTGTGCCTGTGGTGGGTGTCGCTGACCAACAAACCACGGATCCCTGTGGGGAGGAGTGTGCACAGGTCAGCACCGCTTAGGGCAGGGCACAGAACCAGCCTGGTTTGTGTTGGAAGGGAGCTTAAAGCTTATCCAGTTCCAACCCCCTGCCACGGGCAGGGACACCTTCCACTAGAGCAGGTTGCTCCAAGCCCCTGTGTCCAACATGGTCTTGCATGGAGGAGCCCTCCTCCCTCTGGAGCCCGCCAGGCAGGCGGCTCTGACTCACTCCCGCAGCCTGACCTAGTTTGAGAGGCACCGTGCAGGTGAGAGGCACCATCCGGAGCGCCAGCCAGGAGGCATCTCACAGCTCAGGCTGAGCTTTCCACATCAGGCAGCACTGGTGACCTTAGGCTGCCACTTGAGCCACTGCTGGCGTGTCACCAAACCACCCTGCGCTGAGAACCCCATGCACAACCCAGTTCCTCACAGGGCAGTATGGGGTGGCCGGGGCAGAGGGCTGGGAGGGGCACTCAGCATGCACAAGCTCAACAAGCAACAAGCACAAAACGGGATTGAGGAACTCTGTGGGTCTGCACCCAGCAGCAGGGTGGTGTCAGGAGACCCCATTCTTCCCTCTGAGAGAACCCCCATCCAAGTGGGATGGTCCCACTCTGCCCAGGGCAGCGCATCCCAGGTGGGGGTGCAGGGGTTGGGGTCAGAGCATCGCTCCCACCATGGGCACCCCCCCACTTACCTGCGCCACCGGCCCCCGGCGCCTGACTGCTGCCCTCCACCAGCTGCCTCATCCTCTCCCTCGAGACCTTCAGGTACTTGTCGCAGTTGCACACCTGCAAGAAGAGAGAAAGGGAGGTCAGTGAGATGGTGTCTGTGCTCCCTGAGCATACCCTGCCACCCCAGAGGCTGGGCATCATGGCAGAATGTGGGGCAAGGCCTGTCCACCAAGACGGGTGGCAGAATGGCACCAGACACAAATTTTGGGGTTCACAAGCCATAAGAACCTCCTCTCCAGAGGCGCTCCATCTTTACGGTGCTTAGCCACATCTTCATGCCAGGCTGATGGTGCTGCTGCCCACCCCAGGTAGTCCTCACTACCCAGCCCTGCACAATGCCAGAAACACCAGCAATGGAGGTTACCTTCAAAGATCAAGCAAGATTTGTCCTCCCTTGTCTCATAGAAGCTTTGGAGGATGGCTGCAGACCCCGAGACATGCTGGGGTCTTGACTCGCTCCACTCAGAACAGTTCTGCCACAGTACCATGAGCACCAAGTGACATTTTCTACTTCACCTTTGGTTTGCCAAAATGCACCCAGAGAAGTCTCTGAGCATCTGCACATGCTGGGTGCTGGCTGCTGGGGAGCCAGACCCCTCAAGGAGCAACACAAACCCCTCAAGGAGGAACCCAAACCCTTCAAGGAGCAACCTAAACCCCCGCTGAGGAGCACCCAAGCTGGGTGCATTGGGCTGCACCCAAAAGCAGCGGACACCAGATCTCCCGGGGAGCACACACCCAGCTCCCCAACAGCTTCGCTCTCCTCTCCCTGCTCAGACTGGAGCTGTGTGCTGGGATGTGCCGCAACACCTCTCATCAGCTATTTGTTCTTAGGGGCTGTTTTCTGCTAGCAGAGCATTTCCAGCACGCTGCACCCAAGGCAGGCAGGGAGAGAGGTGCAGAACTTCACCCACTAGAACACGTTCCCTGCCTGGGGCCTTGCTCCGAAGCCTGTTGAAACCAGAGAGGCTTTTGCACCTCCAGAGAAGGCCCCGGCGCGGGCCTGCGGCTGCTCCGCTGGTTTGCGGTGCACTGGCTGCAGCGGTGCTGGGTTCACAGCCAGCTACAGCGATGCCCCTTCTTCCCACACAGCTGCCTGGGGGAGCACGAGGGGAGGATGATTTGTTTGAAAATGAGCTTGCACCATGTCCCTGCTGCAGGGTAGAGCTGGAGGAAGGTTATTTCCACCAGCAGCCGCCACACAACCAGCACACGCTCCCCAGCCCCAGCATGATTTGGCCATAAATTGAAGATGCTGCGAGGGCTGGAGCAGCTCTTCTCTGGAGCCAGGCTGAGAGAGCTGGGCTGGGTCAGCCAGGAGAAAAGAAGGCTCCTTAAGGGGAGACCTTAGAGCAGCTCCAGTGCCTAAAGGGGCTCCAGGAAACCTGGAGAGGGGCTTTGGACAAGGGCCTGTAGGGACACAACAAGGGGAATGGCTTTAACCTGCCAGAGGGGAGATTGAGATGAGCTCTTAGGCAGAAGTTCTTCCCTGTGAGGGTGCTGAGGCGCTGGCACAGGGTGCCCAGAGAAGCTGTGGCTGCCCCATCCCTGGCAGTGTTCAAGGCCAGGTTGGACACAGGGGCTTGGAGCAACCTGCTCTAGTGGAAGGTGTCCCTGCCCGTGGCAGGGGGTTGGAACTGGGTGAGCTGTAAGGTTCCTTCCGACCCGAACCAGTCTGGGATTCTATGATAAAAGGTTACCTGGGCTCAGGTCCCTGAAGCCATATTGCTCCAGACCCATGGAGCAGCAGCACAGACAGAGATGGACAAGATGTGATCTTGAAAGTACCCAAATGACATGGAAGCTGCTGCATCACTTCTTATAGGGAATTTTGCAGCAATCCTTGATTTGCACTCAAGCATCAGAGCACTCGCGCTCGTGCAGACACGGGTCAGACCACCACACGCTGCTCTGGCTCATGGCCTGCCCCTTGCTCATGCTGGAGGCTGCAGGGGCTGAGTGAGCTCCCTGCCCTGCGCAGGGCAAAACACTCACATTCAAACCCTGGCACCTGGGGACTGGAGTCAGGGGAGACCCAGGGAAGCAGAAAGATTCTCTCATTTGAGTGAACCTGAATTTCTGCAGAGCCACATCAGCCGCTGGGAGTTACCCCATCAGGAAGCAGATGCCACTTTGGAGTTCACTGCCAGCCTCACACAAGGGTTGGCCACACTGTAACCCACAGTGGCCACTCAATACCATTGGATCTGATCCCTCCAGGCTTCAGCTGCCTGGAGGAATGAGGACTGGAGCTCACTGGCTCCTTTTCACATCTCTGCCTCCCCTTCCCTCAGCTCTGCACCAGCTCAGCTGTGCCTGTTCCATCCTGAAAGATGGCTGAGAAAAAAGGGAGAGGAGCACAGACAGATCCAGCGATAAGAAGGGAAGGAGACAGATGGATGGGCTCCTTCTTTTGGGACTGATGTCACCTGCAGCTGTTGGACAGGCCCTGATGCTGCTTGTGGAGCCAGTGCTGATGCTGAGGGATGGGATGGTCCCTTTGAGCCTGCACAGGCTGGACCTGAAGCCATGGGTGTCACCACCTGGCAGGGATCCAAATCCCTGGTGTGGCTCATAGGGTGGGATTGCAGCAGGCAGGGATTGGGGTTGGGCAGCTCCCAGGCATTTGTGCCAGGCTCTGCCCGGGCTGGACCCACTCCCGCAGGGTAGTGCTGATGGGGAGGGGGCTGCACATGGACAGTGGGTTCAGCCTGGCACTGGGAGAGATGTGGGGCAGCAGCAGCACTGGCTGCACTGGGGTGTGTCAGATGCTCCCAGAGAGGTCCCAAACCACTCTGTTATCGAGCTGCCACCAGGATGGGTGCAGCAGGGGTGCAGTGGGCAAACAGTCCTCCCTGCCAGGCATGGACATGCACCCTGTGTGGGCATAGCCTCATTTCCCCTCCATTACAACCCCAAAATCCACCTTAACGGCCAGCCGTGGCAGTTCAGTGCCAGCTTGCCGGGCAGGAGGGGCTTCTGGCTCCCTCTCAGGTGCAATGAGTGACCTCAGGCAAACTTCTCTGCTTCTCCAAAATTCATCTCCACTGTAAACTAGGGGCAACCCCTGGGCCGGGTTTGCTCTGGGAGCCCAGGGATAACCTGGCGTTTCCCACTCCCTTGGGGCTGCCAGACACTTGCCATGGGGCTCTGTGCCCCACGCCAGCTCCCAGCCTCCAGGCCTTCACCGCCTCAGCTTCCCCACAGCACGGGGAGGGAGAAGGAGCCAGATCAGCCACTCAGAGCAGCGCCAATTAGCGGTAATAAAAAATTGCAGTTAATTGTTCTAATGCCTTGCCAAAACGAGCCAGAGGAGATGCAGCGAGCAGGGCCGGGCTGGATGACTGCCATGCAGGGGCCAGTGGTGGCCTCAGGCTCCATGCTCAGCCCCTGCCTTGGGACATGGCTCTCCACAGCCTTCTGCATCCACATGTCACCACCCGGGGATGTGGAGCAGTTTTTTGCATGGGTCTTGCTGTTGTTTAAGGGTAGGGAAGTGGGGAGCCTCTCTGCTGGGAATGGGATGGGTTGTTCCTCCTTGGGAGGGTTTGGCTTCTCTGAATCTACCACGGCAGGATTAGTTGTGGCCCCCATGGAGTGGGGTGGACGTAAGGGCAAAAATCTCCCTGGCAGTGAGATGGTGGCTTCTGAGCCACCATCTGAGGTGGTGGCACCTCGGAACACTGCCACTGCTGCAGCAGGGGCTATGACCCAGCAGCAAACATGTCCCCTACACAACATCAACCCCTCAACATCTCAGTCTCCTCTGTGCCTGGCTTGGGGTGGGGGTGGCAGCTTCTGCCCCACACCCCAGTGCTGCCCCAGGGCTCCACTCGCACCGTTCTGCCCCTGTGCCTGCTGTAAGTGCTGAGCCATGGCTGGGGAAAGAGGTGAGCTCAGCTGGTGAGGAGGGGGCCGGGGGGCTGCAGCCCCCCCCCAGACCGCACCGCCCCACACCCCGTGCTGCTGTCAGAGGCGGTGGCCGGTGCCCCGCGGGCTGAGGCCGCAGGGTGGCCGCGGGCACAGCCCGGAGGAGGAGCAGCGCCGCCGTTCTCACGCTGGGGCAGCCCGTGCCAGCACACGCTTAGTCACCGGTAAATCCCAGCCGAGATCTGCTCTGCCCTCTGTGAAATGGATCTTGGCTGCACCCCCGCTGAAGCAATCCCGGCGCTCGGGAGCCATGGCGGGCGCGCTTTCCCACGGCAGCCCGGCTTCCAGCGCCCCGTGTGAACCAGCCCCTGCCCGGCCGGGCGCGGGCGCCCCTGCACGATACAGTCAGGGCAAAGCGGGGCGGGAACACCCCTGCTCTGATCCCCCCGCGCTGCCGGTGCTGAACTCCGGCTCTCTGGGTGGGGGGGACGGCTGTGACACCTCCCCTGCCTCCCTGGGCCCTGCTCGCCGTGTCCATATCAAGGATGGAAGGTGGTGTCCTCTAATCTTTAACGGAACAAGAGCACAAGTGTGATGAGGAACGGCTGAGGGACCTGGGGGGGTTTAGTCCAGAGAAGAGAAGGCTCAGGGGGGACCTTATCGCTCTCTACAACTGCCTGGCAGGAGGATGGAGCCAGGAGGGGACTGGTCTCTGCTCCCAAGGAACAAGGGATGGGACAAGAGGAAACGGCCTCAAGCTCTGCCAGGGGAGGTTTAGATGGAGCTGAGGAACAATTCCTTCCCCAGAGGGTGCTCAGGCATTGGAACAGGCTGCCCAGGGCAGTGCTGGAGTCACCATCCCTGGAAGCGTTCACACATCATGTAGACGAGGCCCTCAGTGACATGGGTTAGTGTTGGCCTTGGCAGTGCTGGGAACGGTTGGACTTGATGATCTCAAAGGTCTTTTCCAGCCTGGTTGATTCTATGGTTCTATCATTCTAAGGATGAGGAGCGGGTGCAAGGTGTGTGTTCCCACCGCACTGCTGGGCAGTGGGGCTGTCCCTGCCTGCGCGGCCAAGGACAGGGCAGGTGAAATGTCCTTTTGCAATGCTGGCAGCCTATCCGGTGCTTCTTGTAGTTTAGCATGATCCCAGCCTCTCCCAGCCCTCCTGGGTGAGGATTTCACCAGCAGTGATGCACAAACCTCCTGGGACTCGAGGGACTGGATGCTTCAGCGCAGAGCTCTGGGGCCATCTCAGCATCCCGTCCCCTTGCTGCACCTCCACCCGGGAAGCTGAGCAGCTCAAAGAAAACGTGAGTCCAACAGACAAAAAGGGCCCCAGGAGCCACTGTGAGCTTAGCCAAAGATGGCAGCATAAGCTCAGCTGGACATCCATGGGCTGGTGCCCAACACCCATGGAAGAAGAGCAGTTCAGGCAGCAGTGGCAGTCAGTTTTGATACCCCTGAAAGCTGCATCTCCAAAGCACTGTAGGATGAATCTTGGTGATGCTGAGCTCTGCCCAGAGGAGTCATCCCCAGAATGGTCCCTGGGCAAGCAGGACTCCTTCCATCAAAGATCATAGGCCAGTGTCACTAGGGGATCTCCTTGGCAGAGGTTTTACCAGTGAGACACAACCCTCTGCCTGGAGAGCTTCTGGCTTGGGAAATCTTCCGTGTATCAGAATCAGCTGTGAAGGACAACAGTGCCCGGCGTGAACTCTCTGGGGCAATGCAGGGCAGCTCATGTCAGGACAATTCCTTGGGCGTCTTCTGCTGCCATATCACAGGACTATTCAACAGCCACCTGGAGTGATATCTCTTTTCCTACTCACCGCCTACCCTCTTCCCTTTCTTTCTTTCCCTCTCTCCGAGATGGATATCATCTGGTGAAAGGGCCACTCCTCCGGATGGAGGTTGCAACTCTCATTTTGGTTGTGAAAGCACAGTCCTTGAGCATCTGAGAGTTTCTTTCAGGGACTTACTGAGATCAGAAGCCTCCCCAGAGGAGGTGTGCAGGATGCCCAGGCTCAGCCAGCTCTCTCCCCAGCACAGGCTGCTCATGTGCCGCCTCCAAGCCCAGGAGATACAGGCAGGTCTGCCTCCAGCAGACCTCCTGCCCAAAGCAGAGAGCACCCAGAAGGGAGGGAGATGGTGGGAAGAACACCACGTAACAAATTCCACTTAACAGATTCCAAACACAAGCCAGGAGATGATCATGCTCAACCTGGTCTAGTGGAAGGTGCCCCTGCCCATGGCAGGGGCTTGGAACTGGATGAGCTGTAAGGTCCCTTCCAACACAAACCATTCCATGATCTGCCCACATGTATATTTTCACATGCATTTCCCAAGTCTCCAGCTCCTCCTTGCTGCACTCACAGCTTTGACCTTCAGACACTCCTCTTCCTTCAGCCCGATTCCTCTCTGACCTGCAGTGCTTTCAAGGTCCCTGCACAAAGAACAGACACCTCAGCAATGCAACCAGAGCTCCCCACACCCTGTGGGTGCAGAGGCCACCTCTAGCTGCAGAGCAGGCCCTGGCACAGCCGCACCTCCAAGGGGGTTTCAGAAAGCAGCTCTCTGGGCTTCCCCTTTATGCCAACAGCTTTTTTCATTGTCCTTCTTATCACCAGCACCTGGTAATCGTAAAGGTGCACACTGCTGCTCCTGCTCTGTCCTTGGGGACCAGCGCACCCACCCGAGCAGCAGATGGGATGCACAGGTGTGTTAGCCTGGTCCTTCCTGGGAATGCCTGGTGCACACAGCAGTCTTGAGCAACCACCAAAACCCGGGCAGCCCTGTCTGCCAAGGAACACATCAAGAGCCATGCCAGGAGATGGACCGTGATGGTCCCACATTGGGATGCAGCCCATGCATCCCCCTTCAGACCTGCCTGCAGAACGAACACCAGTATTTTTATGGCCATAGAGCTAAGTAACATGCTCTGGTGGAAACACAGGGCTGCTGGTGGGTTCCTGGCATCATACAGGGGCATTTTGGTTCACAAAGAGGGAAGGGCTCTGTTTATTGAATCATTAACATCACTTCCCTCATCGCCAGCCAGGTACTCTGAGAGCAAGTGCTGACCTAGCCCAACCCTGCTAAGCTGGTAAGATGACATGGGATCCCATGCCAGCCTGGTACTGCGTTCCCACTGCTTTCTCTGCTCCCGCTTTGCTATTAGTCATCCATTTCTGGAAGGTTTCTCATGCATAATAAAGTGTTTCAACACTTGCATAAGCCAGCTCTTCTCACCAGGAGTGACCCGCTGCATTTCCCAACACTTTCCCTAGGCAGTCCTTCCGACTGCCATGAAATACAGAGTTAAAACATGAAGTTTTCTATCCCCCTTGGAGGCAAAAGGTGTGGGAAATCGAACAGATAAGAATGTCTTTAATTAGTATCATTTGCATAAGCTCTGGGAAAGGCTCACCTGACAGCCAGAAGGGCCTTGCTTGTCTGGGAGCACCAGCCATGGGCACTGAAATGGGCAGATTAGTGGAGCTCCGCTGCTGACCAGATTGGGGAGATGGGAGGTGATGGAGCCCCAGAGGCTCTATGGACAGCCCAGCTCCCACTGCCTCCTTGTCAGCTCCCAGCTCCCTCTGATTTCTTTGCAGGGCTCCCCCGTTTCCATTTTCACCTGCCAGTTTGTAGCTGTTCCAAGTGAGAGAAGAGGATGTGATTCTTAGGTTGCGGGGGTCCATCTGCCCTGCCCTGGATGGGAGGAAAAGCATGAGCACATCCCTGGGTACCATGTGGAGGCTGCCAGAGCAGGCTCAGCATCCGGCAGACATGGGACCTGGGTGTTGTGATCTCTGGTGTTCTCTGTGCAGATGGCTGCAGGTCCCTAACCGCAAACCCCATCCCGCTGTCACTGCTGTGGGTACTTGGCACCAAGTGTCAGCAGCACTGAAAGCCCTTTTCAGTACCTCAAGGCCTTTGCAATGATGAGAATCTCACCTGACATTTCACCTAAACCCACATGCAAAGCTGAATTTCCCAGGGGAAAAACCAGTGATGCTCAACCCCCCTCCCGCTGCACACGTCCCCCCTCAGATCCATCAGTCTCCTCCAGCAGCCTTTCAGCCGGCTCAAGTCTCACTTGCTCATGTTTGCTCCCAGCTGGGCTGTGAACTGCCGAGATAGGGGCTGAGCTCCTCCAAAAAGCTGGAGCTGCCCCAGCACCCTTGACCCAACCTTCACTGTAGCCGCAAGCCCAGTTTATACAGCACCCAGCACAGCGGGGTGCTGCTCCAGGGCAGGCTCCTAGGGCTTACAACGAGTTTAATAACAAAGCCAAACCAGTAATAACTGCCTTATAATGAGGTTACGCAGCATCACTGGAGCCTTCGTTTTAGGGTGAGCTTGGTGCCAGGAGCTGCCGGGGTCAAAGCTGTCCCTTCCCACCCTCCTCCCTGCCTGACCACCAGTGCCTCCTCTCCTCTCTGTGCCAGCACTGCCCTCCTGCCTGCATGAATGTGCTTTATGTCCACCCCTGAGGTGCGGGTTAACCCCTCCCGGGTGTGCAGACCTGCACCATGCAGCTCCGGGGCACACACTCCTGCCCCAGTCTGATTTGGAGCAGCCCAATGGAGCCTGTGCCGTGGCAGAATAAGGGTTAACTTGCCCTGCTGCCCGCAATGCAGCCTGTTGCTGCTCCTCCTCATCAAGCTGGAGGTGAGAGTTCAGCTCTTGGCCAGAGGATGCTGGAGGCTGGTAAACTGGAGAGCTGGAAAAAACAACCCAACCTGAGCTCTGAAGACACCCCAGCACTGGAAACAGAGCGAAGGGCCACGTCCTTTCAACTGATCCGAAAGGATCTCACCCACAAACTGACATGCAGGTGGAAATCTGACTACCAAGCATCTGCCAGACCTTCAGGAGCATCGCATTTTGGCATCAGAAATGGAAAGAAAGGGTCATAGAGATGCATTTTCGGACTGTGAGAGTCAGAGCCCTGGCAACTGCAAAGGACCAAAGCTTTTCTTTCTATAGATGAGTCCAGCACTCAGATCATTAACAGTCAGGCACAGCCCTGCTCTTTGTTACCCAAAAGCATGCTGGCCATGCTGGAAGCTGTTTCCTGCCTGACACAGGTCCCACAAAAACCCAGTGCAGGATGCAAAGCCTCAGCCCTGCTGCTGCATCTTCCTCCCTGCTGAACATGCAGCATAAGGGGTGCTCCATCCTCTGCTCCTGCTGCTAGACAAGCTTTAGGAAATGATCTTTATTATGTATTAAGCCAACAGCTACCCTTATTCCTGCTCCTTCCTGGCAACTGCTCATCCTCTGGTTGAGGCCCTGGGACCATCTATATAATGTATGTCAGAGAGTTTCTCTGCTTGCCCGTACTGTGCCTGGCTGGAAGCTGTGCCACAAAAGCTCTCCAATTCGTCTCAGAGCAGTTTACAGCCCTGTACAAGTGGCTGAGGCCACTCGGCCAGGTGGCTGCGTGTCTCTGCTCCATGGCCATCTGCTCCACGAGCATCCTCACCCACATCCCTGCTGCCTTCTCCTCCTCCCTGCCTGGGGGTGACGGGGCCGGTGCCCCCGGCTGGCAGCAGTGAGACGGGTGTGCGGGCAGGGCAGGGCTGACCGGGGCAGTGAGAGGGGTGTGCGGGCAGGGCAGGGCTGACGGGGGCAGTGAGAGGGGTGTGCGGGCAGGGCAGGGCTGACCGGGGCAGTGAGAGGGGTGTGCGGGCAGGGCAGGGCTGACGGGGGCAGTGAGAGGGGTGTGCGGGCAGGGCAGGGCTGACCGGGGCAGTGAGAGGGGTGTGCGGGCAGGGCAGGGCTGACGGGGGCAGTTGGGCTCATGTTTCAGGTTCTATTTTCGCCTGGGAACCGAGGTCTGCCCGTGGTGCAGTGCGGGGGCCCCCGGGGCCGCGCCGCCTCCCCCAGCTGGAGCCAGATACCATTGGCGCTACCTGCCCTTCCCTGCCGGCGTGCTAGACCTCGGGGTGGAGGGCAGCATCTGCTGAGGCGCTGGGACATCCCGCTTGCACCCTGCCTGGTCCATGGTGTGGGGTGGCAGGAGGGAAGGAGCTGTGTGCTCTGGGCACGGCTCACTGCAGGCCAGGCTCCCTAGTCCTCCTGCCACGCTGAGGCTGGGATCGCTTCATCACAGCTAACGCTGTGGAGATGCGGAGCAGCCCTGGCATGCTCCCCATGCCATCTACACCAGGAACATGTGTCCCTTCTCAAGCCTGGCCTTAAATCATTGTGACGGGGCGGGGGGGGGAGGGCGGGTAGGATGCTCAGCTCTCGGGGGGAGCCCCTGCAATCCCCCCTGGCAGCTCCCAACGCATGGGTTGGGAGTGCCCAAGTGCCCACATGGTTTTGGGCACTTGGGAACCAGTGCCCAAGACCATGCAGCTGTACCAGACCCACCACCTTTTATTTACCAAACCTAAATAAACGTGATTTAGTGGCCGTAGCTGCAGAGAAATGGAACCTTGAGCAGCCTGAGGAGCGGGTGCAGCCTGAGGGTTGTCCAGGGCTGAGGCTGCACTTCTATACCCACAGGCAGGCTCCCCACATGGGACCATGATTCTGGAGCCTGGCCCCTCATCGTGGGCACACACAGTGCACACAGGGGCAAAGGCAGGAGGCGGCTCCCCCTTCTCCCCCCCGGCTTTAACCGGGGCGAGAGGAGAAACTGCGGCAGAAAACGGGAATTAAAAAACAAAAACCAGCGTGAGAAAGGAAACGTGCGCGCGCCCGGAGCGCTCTGCCCGCGCCGGGAACAATGGCCCGGGCAGAAAAACCGGTTCCTACGAGAGGCGCAATGGGCTGGGAAAGGGCTGGAGGGGGCAGGGACGGCTCACCCCGAGCGCTCCCAGCCTGCAGAACAAGCTGGGCTTTATGAGCCTGCGGCTGCGGGGCTCGCCGTCCCCTTTCCCAGGGGGAATCCTGCCCTGCCGAACCCACCCTGCCCGAACCCGCCCTGCCCAATGCCCGCCCTGCCCAATGCCCACCCTGCCCAAACCTACCCTGCCCGAACCTACCCTGCCTGAACCCACCCTCCCTTCTGCCCACCCTGCCCGAACCCACCCTGCCCACTGTCCACCCTGCCCAATGCACTCGAACGGGGATCAGCACCCTGGTTTAACTGAGCACCCTGGTCTAACTCAGTTGGGCTCAGCATCCAGGCTGGGATCAGAGATTAGACCTAAGGATGGAATTAGACCCCAAACTGGGATGAACCCACATCCTGAAATTAGCCCCCAGGCTCGGCTCACCCGAGGCAGCGCTTAATGCCAGGATGGGCTCATCCCCAGCCTAAAATCACCTCCAGTCAGGGGCTCACAGAATCATAGAATGGTTTGGGTTGGAAGGGACCTTCAAAGCTCCTCTAGTCCAACTCTCCTGCTACAGGCAGGGACATCTTCAACTACATCAGGTTGCCCAGAACCACATGAGCCTGGCCTGAAATGTCTCCAGGGATGGTGCATCCACCACCACTCTGGACAACCTGTGCCAGTGTTTCACCACCCTCCTTTGTAAAGAATTTCTTCCTCACATTCAGCCTTGAATGTCCCTCTTTTAGTTTAAACCATCACCCCTTGTCCTGTCGCACCAGCCTCACCCCCCAGGCTAAGCTCACCCCCAGCTAGTGGCTCATGTGAGGCTGAGCTCACTGTCAGGCTGGGCTCATCTCTGGGCCGAGCTCACCGAGCCCACAGGGCACAGGGCTGGGCTGTGCTGCCAGCCAGGCTCTCCAGGGCCAAGCACGGGTGGGAAGTGGATGCTGGGCAGGTGCCCATTGGGAAGTGGTACCACTGCCAGCATGGCTGTGGCAGGGGAGGGAGACAGCACAGTACTCACAGAGTTAACGAACCATTGGCAGGGCCCATGGACCCACCTCCTCACCCCAGTCCCACCCGCGGGATGTGTGTCCCTCACAGGCAGCACTCCCCACAGGCACACTCAGGCAGCAGGATGAGTTGGTTGAAGATGGGGTAAGCCCTGGTAGACAAACCAGCTCCAGCATGGTCCAGCAGCGGGTCCCCTGCCCTGGACACAGCCACGGGTGCTGGATGCGGCCCCTCGGCTGCGTGGCAGCATTGGGATGTGCCGGGGGTTGTGGTCCCTGCAGCTGGGCTGGACACTTTCATTTTGAAGCAGAAGCTTCAACCCTTCTGAAATCAACACCACTGTCACGCTCCTCACCGCGAGCTGCTGCGGCTTCCCTGCGCCTGAGCAGTGCAATTCCCTCCAGCTCTGGCTCTGCACATCAATCCAACTGCTCCCAGACCTGCTCCCTACAGGGGCAAGCCACAGCCTCCCGTCAGGCTGAGCTGCACCTGTCCTGCCACCCCTCACTGTGGGGAGAGCTGGGGGGAGCAGGAAGGGCTCCCTTAGACCTGCCACGAGCCAAACTGTTCTCAGCTCCTGCAAGCACCTCCCTGGGGGAGGCAGCTCTCCCTGTCCGCACCAGGAGCTAAAGAGAGGGAGAACAAAGCTGTTCCCGGCACATTTCTCTGCCTTGGCACACTTGTGAGCCTGCAGAGCTGCTGCTGGGCTCCCAGCACCCCGCATTGGCTCTGCAGCAGCTCACAGGGCTCCATGTTCCCCAGGTACCTGGCAGGGAGCAGCACTCTCATCCCCACTGTCACTCCTAACAGCCTTCTGGATTCAGCAAAACCCATCCAGTTCTTTTCATTCATTCTCTTTCTTTCCCCAGTCAAAGGGTTTGCAATGTTTACTCCTGGGGAGCAGTTGAGCACAGCAGCCTTCCAGCGGCCCCATAAGAGCAAACCCAAACCTGTGCCCTGTGCTTCCGCTCAGCCATACATCAGAAAGCCACAACGAGCAGCCAGCCCATGAGCATACCCATTTCTGTCACAGCCGGTGGCAGTGGTGAGAAAAGGAGCAACGCTTTGGCACCATCTTGGTAGATATACCCCCAGTCCATGGCTCCCCATCCCATGCACAAGACAGTCTGGAGCTCCAGCCCCAGCCCAGAGCTGTGCCCTGTGGGGCTTGGGCAGTGGCAGATCCCCGTATGTGGATGGGAAATGGTTGGAAGCAGGTTTGACACTTTGCAGAAAGGGAAGGAGTGATGCTGGGCTCCTGCAGGGCTCCTGCTGGTGGAGGTTTCCATCCATCCTGCCTCTTGGGCTGCCCGACAGCTCACACCCTGTGTGTGTTTGGCACCCCAAGCCCACCAAGATGGTGATGCTGCCCCTGGCAGGCTGCTGTGGTGCTGCTCCTGCTGCAGCTCCTGGATGCACTGTTGGCACTGGAGGAGGGATGAGGTTCCCCACTCCGTCTCCAGGGCTGAGCTGCAGGCTGAGGACACACTGGGTGTCCCCAGAACATGGGATTTATCCTGGCCTTGCACAGAGCCTGGCACCGCTTCTCGCCTTGGGGTGGTCCCTGTGAGCACGGGAGTGCTCCAAAAACTGACACTGCCTGGGCACAAAGCGTGCAGGGAAGGAGCCAGGCATGAAGGCCAGATCCTCCCTTGACACGGTACAAAAGGGCTGTAAACTTTCTTCAGTGAAAGGAAACCTAGAGAGCAGATCCAGGCCTTTAGAACTGAGTGGGAAGAAAGAGTTCCATTTGGAAGTTTCCTCTGCAACCCAGGTCTTCGGATGAGAAACAGTGCCAAGAACTTAGAAATGCTTGTGGTTAGTGATTTCATTCTGAGTGGCACAGAGGCACCTGCTCCCTAGCTTTGGTGCTACCAACTTAGAGCAACCTGCTCTAGTGGAAGGTGTCCCTGCCCACGGCAGGGGGTTGGAACTGGGTGAGCTGTAAGGTCCTTTCCAACCTAGACCAGTCTGTGGTTCTGTGACTCTATGATACCCTTGCTTGGCCAAGGAGGGCTCTGGGAAGAAGCTGTCAGAGGCATGCAGGGCCCTGAGCTGAGGGCTCTGGGGTGGCAGTGTAAGGGCTGGCTCATGGGCAGTGCACAGGCAGCCCATGAGGAGGAGGAAGAGGAAGAGCGCTGGGGGGGCGCTGGCAGCCC